>NC_041389.1:507189054-507277601 GCF_002162155.2 Triticum dicoccoides
GAAGGAGAAGAAGAAGAAGGTGAAGAAGAAGAAGAAGGAGAAGGAGAAGAAGGAGAAGGAGAAGAAGGAGAAGGAGAAGAAGGAGGAAGGAGAAGAAGGAGAAGGAGAAGGAGAAGAAGGAGAAGGAGAAGAAGGAGAAGGAGAAGAAGGAGAAGAAGGGGAAGAAGGAGAAGAAGAAGAAGAAGGAGAAGAAGAAGAAGAAGAAGAAGAAGAAGAAGAAGAAGAAGAAGAGGTTGCACCAGCAGGAGGGCATGATGGATGGATGAACTATTTCCTCTCTTGTAAAAAAATTATTCCCTCTCGGTGTATATTGATATAGATGGACTATTTCAATGGTGTGCATGTGTTTGGAACAAATTAGTAGCGTGGGTCTGCTTGACTATAAGGAACTATTTATCTGCCTAGCTTTCTCTACTACTCCTTCCAGTGACCGGCACGCAATGCATGTGTCCATAGACATGACAGCTTGTCCATGGAAGTTCAACTACGACGACCATCACATTTCATCCACTGCCACTCACGATTCCCACGACACCGCACCAACCAACGGCACCACGTCCCCTGACGTGTGCCTCACCCCTCTCGGCCGCACCGCCCCTCTGCCTTTCTGTGCATGACATGTGGGCCACCTAAAATGCGGTGAGCATCAAGTTTCTACCAAAGCCACACGCGATTCCCATGACGCCGCTCGAACCCATGACACCACATGTCCCCTGACCTGCGGCTCACCCCTCTCTGCCACACTGCCCCTCTGCCTTCGGGAGCATTACATGTGGACCAGTCACCTATCGGGTCCACATGTTATTGACTCAAAGCCAGGTGTAGTAAGGCGCTGAAGCTCAGTCCCGAGGGCCCTGAGAGGGAAATGTAATTCATGCGCCAGGACTTGTGGTGCTACCGCTACACGAACTTGTGCCAAACTTGAGATTTGTTTCTTTATTATACATGCACACAACGATTTAGTGTACATTGTAATCTCAACATGTGATGGGGAGCTCTAAATTTGAATTTGAAACTTATAAAATGAAAAGATTCAAAACAAATAGACAACTTTCTACCATAGCCACACCTGATTGGACGCGGTTCGCCTACTCCACTGATGTGCTGCGATCCGTACTCCTGCACCATCGATTTTTCATCCAGCGGCTATGACACATTTCATCCCGGGCATCAATCCTCAGCTGGAGTACTTCTGTACTACAGGTAGTACCCACCGGTGTGGCCATCTACGCCTCGTAACGCCCCGACGCCCAGCTGTGGCACCCTCGCCACGGCCACGCCACCACTGGCCGGTTCATCTCGAATGAGTGAATCGCAAACCACGCCACCACCATGAGAATGACATGTGGGCCAACCGCATTTAAGGTCTGCATGTCATTGACTCATAGGTCGGGCACTAAGCCACTGAAGTTTGGTCCCGTGGGCCCCGAGAGGGAAATGTAACTCCTGCGGCAGGCCTTGTGGTGCTCTAATACGTCTCCAACATATCTATAATTTTTGATTGTTCCATGCTATTATATTACCTATTTTGGATATTTATGGGCTTTACTTTACACTTTTATATCATTTTTGGGACTAACCTACTAACTGGAGGCCCAACCCGAATTGCTGTTTTTTTGCCTATTTCAGTGTTTCGCAGAAAAGGAATATCAAACAGAGTCCAAATAGGATGAAACCTTCCAGAGCGATCTTTTCGGAACAAATGCAAACCAGGAGACTTGGAGTGGACGTCAAGCAGCGAACGAGGCGGCCACAAGGGTGGCCGGCATGCCCTAAGGGGGTGGGCGCGCCCCCTGCCTCATGGGCCCCTCATGGCTCAACCTACCTACTTCTTCCTCCTATATATATCCACGTACTTCGAGAACATCCAGGAGCACCACGAAAACCTAATTCCACCGCCGCAACCTGGTGTATCTGCGAGATCCCATCTTGGATCCTTTGACAGCGCTCCGCCGGAGGGGGAATCGACCATGGAGGGCCTCTACATCATCTCCAAGGCCTCTTCGATGAGTTGTGAGTAGTGTACTAGAGACCTTCGGGTCCATAGTTATTAGCTAGATGGCTTCTTCTCTCTCTTTGAATCTCAATACCAAGTTATCCTCAATCTTCTTGGAGATCTATTCGATGTAACTCTTTTTGTGGTGTGTTTGTCGAGATCCGATGAATTGTCGGTTTATGATCAAGTTTATCTATGAGAAATAATTGAATCTTCTCTGAATTCTTTTATGTGTGATTGGTTATCTTTGCAAGTCTCTTCGAATTATCAGTTTGGTTTGGCCTACTATATTGATCTTTCTTGCAATGGGAGAAGTGCTTAGCTTTGGGTTCAATCTTGCGGTGTCCTTTCCCAGTGACAGCAGGGGCAGCAAAGCACGTATTGTATTGTTGCCATCGAGGATAAAAAGATGGGGTTTATATCATATTGCATGAGTTTATCCCTCTACATCATGTCATTTTGCTTAATGCGTTACTCTGTTCTTATGAACTTAATACTCTAGATGCTGGCAGGAGTCGGTCGATGTGTGGAGTAATTGTAGTATATGCAGAATCATTTCGATCTACTTGTTGCAGACGTGATGCCTATATACATGATCATGCCTAGATAATCTCATAACTATGCACTTTTCTATCAATTGCTCGACAGTAATTTGTTCACCCACCGTAATACTTATGCTATCTTGAGAGAAGCCACTAGTGAAACATATGGCCCCCGGGTCTATCTTTTATCATATAAGTTTTCCATCTACTTTTATTTGCATCTTTTATTTTCCAATCTATATCATAAAAATACCAAAAATATTTATCTTATCTTATTATCTCTATTAGACTCACTTTCGCAAGTTACCATGAAGGGATTGACAACACCTTTATCGCTTTGGTTGAGAGGTTCTTGTTTGTTTGTGTAGGTACAAGGGGCTTTTGAGGTGCCTCCTACTGGATTCATACCTTGGTTCTCAAAAACTGAGGGAAATACTCATGCTACTTTGCTGCATCACCCTTTCCTCTTCAAGGGAAAAACCAACGCATGCTCAAGAGGTAGCATGCTCCCGTAGTACGAGCTCATGCCAAACCCGGAATTTGTTTCTTACTACTACCAACTACTAGTAAGGTACACGTGCATTGCACACATGAGATTCTGGTGGTTTGTGCATTATGCTTCTACATGTGGAGTCTTCTAGATTCTACGGGGTTGTTTGGTTTCTAGACACGCCTTGCCAGACTTTGCCACATCTTACCTTAGGCAAGTTTGACCAAGTTAGGTAGGTGTTTCGTTCTAGCCACACCTAAGGCAAGGATTTGTTTTATGAACAGTGAGCCCCACATGTCATAGACACAAAAAGTGTGGCAAAATTCCCTTAGGCAAGCCAAAGTGTGGCCAACAATTATAGCAACTTAACTAAGGCAAGTGTAGCAAGTGTGGAAAAAATCATGTGGCAATATATGGCAAAGATAGTCACAATCCAAATAGCCCCTACATGTGGCAAAATCTGGTGGAATGTAGATCATATCCAACGGCCAGTAGTGCTCGGATTTGCCATCTTTGTACCATCGGATTGGCTTCATCCAATGACCAACTTTCAAAGTTATTCACACACTATATAGGGGTATAGATATAGATGTTTCGTTTGCAGCCTAAAGTTGCCATGCCTAAGCTTAGGCGTGCCACAATATCTTAGGCATGTGTTTGGTTCATTGCTACACTTATGGCTTGCCACACTTTTCTAGCTACATGGTCCACATGTCATAGACTCAACTTCTTGCCAAATCTTGCCACACTTGTGGTGGCCATTTTAGCCATATTTTTTGTGGCAGACACAGGGGTTGTTTGGTTTTAGGCCTAGCAATGCCACACTTTATCATACAATGTTGCCAAACTTGCCTAAGGTTAGGGGTTGTTTGGTTTGCGACTAAGAATGCCAAAAAGATTGCCACACGTAATTATGGTTAGGCAAGTTTTACTAACTTAGGTGAGTGTTTGGTTCAAGCCACACCTTAGGAAAGCCACACTAAGGCCCCACATGACATACACACAAAAATGTGGCAAGATTCCCTTAGGCTTGCCAACTTGTGGCTCTCATTTTGAAGAACTAAACTTTGCCTAAGCATAGTTGTGGCACAGTTAGTCATGAATTAAGTTCAACCATGGAGTCTTCTAGATTCTATATGTGGCAGAATCTGGTGGAATGTAGATGATATCCAATGGCCACTAGTGCTCGGATTTGCCATCTTTGTACCGTTGGATTGGCTTCATCCGACCAACTTTCAAAGTTTTTCACACACTATATAGGGGGTATAGATATAGATGTGCCAGCCCATTGCAATGGATCCAAAGTATATATATTTAGTGGAGTGCACTCTAAACACATTAACTATATATTTTTCTCTAACCTTTCGTAGCCATGCAACCAAGCCACGTAAGCTTCATGGGTGCCCCCACATCATATTATTCATACTACGTTGACTGAAAAAAAGATAAATTACCCAAACCAAGATCTTCCCATTTTATGTTCCTACAATGTTGTGTCGTGCATGTACCTACTAGTTGTATAGTGGTAGTACTAGTTGTATAGTACAAACTTGGTACTAGTATGAGTAGTACTAGTACAGAATGCTCCTACTCTATCAACGAGCCCCATCTTGACACCAAATTTCTTGGCTTCCGTGCTACAGCTAGATCTCCCACTCGTTTCTGTTTTCCAACCCGGCGACGGGCGGGGTGCGGCTTGCCAATAGTCAGTTTGCTCAACGGCGGTCCCACATGAAAGTGAAAATGCTAGGCAAAACGCCTTCCCTAAGCTATGTGTCGTGCCGGACGGGACATGGAGTACTCCCGATTCCCGGGCGTGTGGGGGTGCGACGCGAACGCGGCAGGCTTTTTCCTTTTACTAGCAATGTGCCCGTGCGTTGCGACGGATCCAAAGTAGTAGTATAATAGTAGTACTTGTTCACAAACTTGAAAGAAATCACTCTTGTTTTGATATACTCCTAATATATTACTCCCTCTGGTCCTAAATATTTGTCTTTTTAGAGATTTCAAATGGACTATCACATACGGATTATATAGACATATTTTGAAGTGTAGATTGACTCATTTTGCTCCGTATGTAGTCACTTATTGAAATCTCAAGAAAGGCAAATATTTAGGAACGGAGGGAGTACTTTTCACTCAACATATATTTCTCAGGCTGTTTTGATGAGGTGAGCTAGGGATGTGGTTGCTTTCAAGATAATAAGGGGTTTTCTGCAAACTAGAGCAAAGAAGTGGGCTATTGTTGCAAAAATGCCACAACTTACCTCAGAGCCGTTGGATGCAGATCTAATGGTCAGACACGACGGATGGCCGACACACCATCACCAACTAAGTATTTTATAGGAGTAGGAGTAGAGAAACATGTATAAATTGTAACATTTGGTTCTGCTCCTTGCATGATCGATAGATAGAAATAATGATTGGAAACGCTAGGGAGGGGCTATTTCCGCCAGATAAGCAGGGTACGTAGTAGCTTGGTTGGCGCATCATTGGGTTGGTCACATGCGGTCCGACATGTTCTAGTGTTTCTAGCAAGATGCCCGCGCGTTGCAGGAAGTTGATGGAAAAGGTAAGCACGACTTATAAATTGACGGATGGAGTACTAGTTACAGTGATGCATATAACTAAGCAAAGGGATCGCACATGTCGGTATTGACTGGAACAAGAATGCAACAACACAATAAGAATTAAGGCCACGATGATGCAATCGCAGTGGTGGTTACAGAAGGCAAGAAGAAAGATGCATCCATCAACGTGCGACCTCCTCCTCCTCAACTTAGTGCGCCGGGCCATCGACTGGCGGCTAAGGAGTGGCGACTTTTGTGGCGAGGTCGAGGTGCTTCTCAGCAAAGGCATCCAAGGCTTCCAGCCTGTTGAGGAAGGCCAACATCGTAGCGTCCTCATTGGCCTTGTAGATACCGATGTACATGATTTTCTCATACACGTGGATGTGTAGGTCGACGAATTCTTGCAGGGCAAGGCGCCTCGCGGCGAGCGCGACCTTCAGGTGGACATTCTTTGTGGCGCCGGTGGGCAGTCCAGGGCCACTAGTGCTTGAAAGAGGTTCCAACCATGGAGGCCGATTAGGGTGGAAGGCAATGAGGAACCCTGGTGCGTAGGCTGGAGGAGTACGGCGATATCGTTCGTGAGCTTCTTGAGGACGGTGAACTTGTTGCTGGTGATAACGATCATCTGGTCCAATTGAGAGTCGTAGTTGGTGTCGACGGCAGCCATCCACCAGCCGGTCTCCAACACCGTCTGGAGATAATCCTCGGCGCCATGTTGCAGGCCGACGTCGTGGACCATCTGGCACAGGCACTGGCCACTCACGTGCATCGCCGCCATGGGTCTGGAGTGAGCTCTTTTGCGCTTAGTGTAGGTACTTAGGAAAATGCTTAGGTGTGTACGATGTGGTAGATGCATTGGAATGGAGGGCCCCTTTATATGAGGGAAAACTGCGTTGTATTCACATCATGCAGCCTCTTTTCCCGGTCCTCCTACCATTACTTCCCTCATGCATTAATTGAAGGAGGATGCATTGACCGTTCAACATTTCGGGAACCGCTACTCCCTCACTCGTCTGCATTAAATCCATATCGAGAACTGTGTTGCCCGCTGTCAAATCGAATACTCCCTCCGTCTAGGTGAGTAAGTCATCTTACGAAAACCAAATAGTCCTAAAACACATAGGCGCGGTGCATTAACTCTCACGTTGTTTCTTATTTTTTTGACATAAATAGAGGAATCAACCAATAAGAGATGTGGGGCTTGTATGCTTTTAATGACTTGAGACTATCAAACATGACATGCAGTGGTCAGTTTGTTGCATGCAATGATATTTATTAGCAAATAAACATTATGTTCTCTCGTTTTCCTCTCCACCTTGGTCACGGTGCACAATCTAAGGCTACTCATAGTGGGTACACTAGTATCATATGCATGATACTAGTGTATGATACTACCTCCATAGTGCATAGTATCATAAAGTAGTATCATAGGTGATCACATTTATTGCCATGCATGACATAAACTAGCATAGCATTTAACATGATACGGTATCTACCTATGTTACTCTAACCCTCTGTCTCTTCTTTAATTGTGTGCCACATCGGCATGTTTGCTAGTCCCAAGTGCATGTTACCGGTTATATTACTCCCACTATGGCCAACCTAAGATGACTTATTCACCTAGACGGAGGGAGTATACTGTACTATTTAAAAGTCGAGGGTGGGGATTTTCCTACGCGGTAGGCGGGGCAGTTCCGCGTAGTCAGTTCGATAGAGACGTGAGAAGATGAGGGAGTAGGCTGCTGCAAACGTAGGGCTGTGTGATTTGACAGCGAGTTACCGCTGGACAGGTGGGGCCCTGTGATTTGACTTGGCATTATCATTTTAACTGCGGCGCTACGCCCGGCGTGAGTCTCCTGATTCCTGACCACCTCCATACAGGTGCCTCTCCACAATGCTCCACCATATATGTAGAGGCTAGCTCTTGCATGAGATCCAACTTCTCCACTCTTTCCTTGCCTCTTTCCTCCACATATGCAAAAATGTCGTGTAAAGCGGGCTTATAGCCCACTATTGTACTTACCGTTGAATCATAGATGGGCTTTAGGCCCATATGAACAATGATTCATGTTTAACCTTGAGGCCCATGTATGAGATGGCAGGTGTTGGGAAGTTTAGTCCCACCTTGCTAGTTGAGGAGAGTTGAGACCCCTTTATAAGGGCTGCTCTACCACTTGCCATTGGGAGCTTGGGAAGAGGACTGGTACACATGCGCTCCTCCTCCTCTGTCGCCCGCCTCGCCACGCCTCGCCTCGCCTTGCCATGACGCGCGCGCGCCATGGGTTGCGGGAATGAGCCATGCCAGAGCTTATTTTTGCCGCTCATGAACGAATTAATTAATCATGGATTAATTAACAAGTCGCTAACAGGTGGGCCACTGTCCGAGACGTTGGACTGTGGGCTGACTTGCGTTGCCGGGATTCGCTGACTCCCTTGCCGGGAGTGCGACGCTTGCTGGGACACTCCCTTGCCGGGGAGTGCGTCGACTCGGTCGTGGTCCTCCGCCCAGGCCCACGACTTCCTGCCCGAGGTAAGAAGGCTCTGCCCACTGGAGTGACCTAGTTCGGTTCACTCACTCCCTCTCGCATGACTTAGCCGTCATCTACTGTTCCTTGCTATGTGCTGCTTCTGGCGATCCCATCCCGGCGACCGCGTGCACGGTTGGTCGGGAGAGCAGGTGTGCCTCTAGAACCCTACCGTTCGAGATCCTGCCCGGGAGAACGGCAATAAGGTTTTTGGGGAGCGTCTCGACGCGACTGCTCCCGATCCATCCCCAGCTCCCTCAGCCTCTACTTCCACTACTTCCCCTACATCAACACCATGGCCGCCGCCGCCGCCGGCAAGAAGAAGGCCACGGACAAAGTCGAGGCTACTTCTGCCGCCGCCGCGTTGGCCTGGCCAACCGGAGGATATGATCTATTCATCCCTCATTTACTCGTGTTTGTGCTAGCCGTATATGTCCTTCTCATAGATGGTCTGCTTCTATGTTCTATACGTGTTGGTATGCTTAGGAATCGGTATGAGGTGCATGCCGTATTTGCCATGCTTATTGTTTACTCGTGGATTAGTCTAATTGGAAAAGTGCTAATATTTCCAACAATCCAAAAACCTTATTTTAGGCACGTTCCGATTCAAGGCTTTGCTGCGGCACTGAAACTGGAAAAGTTTACTGGGACACATTTTAAGCGTTGGCAGACAAGGACCACCTTGTGGCTTACAACAATGAACCTGTTCTGGGTTGGTGTTGTGTCTCCCATAGAAACGATTGTTCCTGAACAGGAAAAGGCGTATAGGGAGGCAACCACCATCTTTGTGGGAGCCATTCTTACTGTGATCAGAGACAAGTTGGTTGACGCATATCTCCATATGCATGTTGCCAAAAACTTGTGGGATGCGCTCGAAGCTAAGTTTGGCGCAACCGATGCTGGGAGCGAACTGTATGCCATGGAGCAGTTCCATGATTACAGGATGGTTGATAACCGTTCTGTATTGGACCAGGCTCATGAGATATAGTGCATCGCTAAGGAGCTGGAGCTCCTGAAGTGTCAGTTACCAGACAAATTTGTCGCAGGTTGCATTATTGCAAAACTCCCTCCTGGATGGAGGAACTTTGCTACTTCTCTCAAGCACTTGAGACATGAATTCTCTGTTGAGGATGTCATCGGTCATCTCAGTGTTGAGCAGGACTCGACAGCAAAGGACTCACACGTGAAAGCAGTAGAGGGTTCTTCTAGTGCCAATGTGGTGCAGAAGAACTCCCACAAGTTCAAGGGAAAGAACTCTGTCCAGCAGAATACTACCTTTAAGAAGAAGGTTAAGAAGAAAGACAAACAGAGAGATGGCTACTTTACTTGTGGTTCAGAGGAACACTGGGTAAACAAGTGCCCAAACAAGTACAAGAAGTCAGGACAAGACTCCAAGTATATCAACGTCACTCTTAGCAACAATGATGGGGCATCTAGGTATGGTAATCTGATTACCATACTTTCAGTTTGTAAGTCCACCGATTGGTGGGTTGGCACTGGGGCCAATATTCATGTGTGTGCTGATGTGTCTTTGTTTTCTTCTTACCAGGTCGCACGAGATTGTTCCGTCCTGATGGAGAATGGCTCGCATGCTTTTGTTCATGGTGTTTGCACGGTAGATCTGAAGTTTACTTAGGGAAATATCATGCAACTGAAGAACGTGCAGCATGTCCCCGCCATCAAGAAGAATCTCGTTTGTGGCTCCCTTATATGTAAAGAAGGGTTTAAGTTAGTATTTGAGTCTAACAAAGTAGTCGTATCTCGATATGGATTGTTTGTTGGTAAAGGATATCATTGTGGTGGTTTGTTCCGCCTTTCCCTGGAGGAGTTCTGTAATAAAGTCATGAACCAAATTCATTCTAATGTGAACGAATCTGAGGTTTGGCATTCACGCCTTTGTCACATAAATTTCGGTTGTATGACGCGGCTAGCTAAGATGGACTTAATCCCGAGTTTCAGTTTAGCCAAAGGCTCTAAGTGCCATGCGTGTGTGCAAGCTAAGCAACCTCGTAAGCCTCACAAGCTTATGAAGGAGAGACACCTGGCACCGTTAGAGCTCATACATTCAGATCTCTATGAAATGAATGGTGTGTTGACTAAAGGTGGAAAGAAATACTTCATGATGCTGATTGATGATTCCACTAGATTCTGCTATGTGTATTTGTAAAATACTAAGGATGAGGCTCTACACTACTTTAAAGTCTATAAGGCTGAAGTAGAGAACCAACTTGAGAATAAAATAAAACGAGTCTGGTCTGACCGTGATGGAGAGTAATTTTCTAATGAGTTTGATTTATTCAGTGCGGAACATGGTATTATTCATGAGAGGACGCCTCCCTACTCACTCCAGTCAAACGGGGTTGCCAAACGGAAAAATCATACTCTAACTGATTTGGTTAACGCCATGTTAGATACATCGGGTTTATCTAAGGCATGGTGGGGGAGGCTGTATTGACATAATCATGTCCTGAATAAAGTTCCCACAAAAGATAATGAAACTACTCCCTATGAGCAATGGAAAAATAAAAGAACTACACTCTCTTACTTACGCACTTGGGGCTGCTTGGCGAAAGTCAACGTGCCGATAACCAAAAAGCGGAAGTTGGGACCAAAGGCTATGGATTGTGTTTTTCTTGGCTATGCCAAGCATAGCGTTGGCTATAGATTTCTAGTGGTGAAATTTGATGTACACGACGTGAAGGTTGGTACGGTCATGGAGTCTAGGGATGCTACATTCTTTGAGGATATTCTCCCCATGAGAGATATGCAAAGCACTTCTAGAATGGAATCTGATGAGACTCCTGAACCTGCCATTCCGATGGAATATTATGAACATAAAAGTGATGAGAGTTCCACGGAGGATGATGAAGTAGCTCTTGTTAGGAGCAAGAGATAGAGGACTGCAAAGTCTTTTGGTGATGATTTCCTCATGTACCTTGTGGATGATGGCACTCCCAGGTTCATTTCAGAAGCTTGTGCATCTCTGTATGTTGACTACTGGAAGGATGCGGTCCGTAGCAAGATGGATTCCATCTTGGCTAACGGGACATGGGAGATCACTGATTATACCTATGGTTGTAAACAATTGGGATGTAAGTGGGTGTTCAAGAAGAAGCTTAGGCCCAATGGTATGGTGGAGAAGTACAAGGCTAGGCCTGTGGCCAAGGGTTATACCCAGAAAGAAGAAGAGGATTTCTTTGACACTTACTCACATGTGGCTAGACTGACAACCATTCGATTGTTACTCGCTTTGGCTACCTCGCATGGTCTCCTTGTTCATCAGATGGATGTTAAGGCGGCTTTCCTTATCAGGGAGCTAGACGAGGAAATTTACATGCAACAACCATATGGCTTTGTAGTAAATGGTCAGGAAAGAAAGGTGTGCAAGCTAGTGAAATCCTTGTATGGCCTGAAAAAAACGCCTAAGCAATGGCATGCTAAGTTCAACACTACTCTGACATCTACTGGCTTTGTTGTTAATGAAGCTCACAAATGTGTATACTATCGCTATGGTGGGGGCGAAGGAGTTATACTCTGTCTGTATGTCAATGACATACTGATATTTGGGACCCACCTCAGTCATTGAGGAGGTCAAGGCTTTTCTATCTCATAACTTTGAGATGAAAGACCTGGGCGTGGCTGATATTATCTTGAACATCAAGCTACTAAGAGACTCTAAGGGCGGAATTACACTTTTGCAATCCTACTATGCTGAGAATATTTTGAGCCATTTTGGATATTCGGACTGCAAACCTTTTGCAACACCATATGATCCTAGCGTGCAGATTCGAAAGTTCGAAGGCACGGCTATAGATCAATTGAGATATTCTCAAGTGGTTGGTTCACTGATGTACCTAGCATGTGCTACTCGACCTGACATCTCATTTGCTGTGTGCAAACTGAGTTGGTTTGTTTCGAATCCGGTAGATGTGCACTGGCATGCTGTTGAGCAAGTGATGCGTTACTTGCACGGTACTGCGAACTATGGGATTCACTATTCTGGGTACCCGACGGTACTTGAGGGGTATAGTGATTCAAATTGGATATCCGATGCTGATGACATAAAATCCACAAGTGGACATGTCTTCACACTTGGTGGTGGTGCTATTTCTTGGAAGTCTTGCAAGCAGACGATCTTAACCAGATCGACTATGGAAGCAAAACTCACACCATTAGATACATCATGTTGTTATGTCCATTTTGCATCATGCTTTTATATCAATATTTATTGCATTATGGGCTGTTATTACACATTATTTCTCAATACTTCTGGCTATTCTCTCTTATTTTACAAGGTTTACCATGAAGAGGGGGAATGCCGGCAGCTAGAATTCTGGCTGGAAAAGGAGCAAATATTGGAAACCTATTCTGCACAGCTCCAAAAATCCTGAAACTCCACGGAAGTTATTTTTGGAATTAATAAGAATTATTGAGTGAAGAAAACACCAGAGTGGGCCCACACCCTGGCCAGGAGGGGGGCGCCCACCCCTACTGGGCGCGCCCCCTGTCTCCTGGGCCCCCTCGTGGCCCTCCGGTGCCCATCTTCTGCTATATGAAGGCTTTTACCCTGGAAAAAAATCATAAGCAAGCTTATGGGACGAAACTCCACCGCCACGAGGCGGAACCAATCTAGGGCTCCAGCAGAGCTGTTCTGCCGGGGAAACTTCCCTCTGGGAGGGGGAAATCATCACCATTGTCATCACCAACGATCCTCTCATCAGGAGGGGGTCAATCTCCATAAACATCTTCACCAGCACCATCTCCTCTCAAAACCCTAGTTCATCTCTTGTATCCAATCTTGTATCAAAACCACAAATTGGTACCTGTGGGTTGCTAGTAGTGTTGATTACTCCTTGTAGTTGATGCTAATTGGTTTACTTGGTGGAAGATCATATGTTCAGATCCTTAATGCATAATAATACTCCTCTGATTATGAACATGAATATGGTTTGTGAGTAGTTACATTTGTTCCTGAGGACATGGGTGAAGTCTTTCTATTAGTAGTCATGTGAATTTGGTATTCGTTCGATATTTTGATGAGATGTATGTTGTCTCTCCTCTAGTGGTGTTATGGGAACGTCGAGTACATGGCACTTCACCATTATTTGGGCCTAGAGGAAGGCATTGGTAAGTAATAAGTAGATCATGGGTTGCTAGAGTGACAGAAGCTTAAACCCTAGTTTATGCGTTGCTTCATAAGGGGCTGATTTGGATCCATATGTTTCATGTTATGGTTAGGTTTAGCTTAATACTTATTTTGTAGTTGTGAATGCTTGAAATAGGGGTTAATCATAAGTGGGATGCTTGTCCAAGTAATGGCAGTACCCAAGCACCGGTCCACCCACATATCAAATTATCAAAGTACCGAACGCGAATCATATGAGCGTGATGAAAACTAGCTTGACGATAATTCCCATGTGTCCTCAGGAGCTCTTTTCTCATTATAAGAAATTGTCCAGGCTTGTCCTTTGAAACAAAAAGGATTGGGACACCTTTCTGCACTTTATTTACTTTCATTGCTTGTTACCCGTTACAAATTATCTTATCAAAAAACTATCTGTCACCTACAATTTCAATGCTTGCAGAGAAAACCTTACTGAAAACCGCTTGTCATTTCCTTCTGCTCCTCGTTGGGTTCACACTATTACTTGTCAAAAGGACTACGATAGCTCCCCTATACTTGTGGGTCATCAAGACTCTTTTCTGGCGCCATTTCCGGGGAGTGAAGCGCCTTTGGTGAGTGGAACTTGGTAAGGAAACATTTATATAGTGTGCTAAAATTTTCTGTCACTTGTTAGTATGGAAACTAATCCTTTGAGGGGCTTGTTCGAGGTATCTTCACCCCGACCAGTAGAGCAAACAATTTCTCCTCAAGCTACTGAACCTACTGAAAATGTTTACTTTGAGATTCCTTCGGGTATGATAGAGAAACTGCTAGCTAATCCCTTTGCAGGAGATGGAACATTGCATCCCGATTTACACCTTATCTTAGTGGATGAAGTTTGTGGATTATTTAAGCTTGCAGGTATTCCCGATGATGTTGTCAAAAGGAGGGTCTTCCCTTTTTCTTTGAAGGGAGATGCATTGACATGGTATAGGCTATGTGATGATACTGGATCTTGGAACTATAAACGATTGAAGTTCGAATTTCACCAGAAGTTCTATACTATGCATCTTGTTCATCGTGATCGTAATTACATATATAATTTCTGGCCTCGCGAAGGAGAAAGCATCGCTCAAGCTTGGGGGAGTCTTAAGTCAATGTTATATTCATGCCCCAATCATGAGCTCTCAAGAGAAATGATTATTCAAAAAATTTATGCTCGACTTTCTCTCAATGATCGCACCATGCTCGATACTTCATGTGATGGTTCTTATATGCTGAAGACTACTGAATTCAAGTGGGGCTTATTGGAAAGAATTAAATGCAACTCTGAAGATTGGGGTTCCGACGATGGTAAGGAGTCAGGTATAACACCTAAGTTTGATTGTGTTAAATCTTTTATGGATACCGATGCCTTTCGTGGATTTAGCGCTAAGTATGGACTTGACTCTAAGATAGTAGCTGCTTTTTGTGAATCTTTTGCTACTCAGGTTGATCTACCTAAGGGGAAGTGGTTTAAATATAATCCTCCCATTGAAGTAAAAGTAATTGCACCTATTATAGTTGAAGAAAAGACTATCACTTATAATGATCCTATTGTTCCTACTACTTATGTTGAGAAACCACCTTTTCCTGTTAGGATGAAGGATCATGCTAAAACTTCAACTGTTGTTCATAAGAGTAATACTAGAACTTATACACCTCCTGAGCAATTCAAAGTTGAACCTAGTATTGCTAGGGTTAAAGATCTCTTGGATGATAATTTAGATGGGCATGCTATTTATTTCTGTGGTGAAACTTCTAATATTGCTAGACCAGATGCTAAGATACATAGACCTGTTGTAGACATGCCTGTTATTTCTGTTAAAATAGGAGATCATTGTTATCATGGCTTGTGTGATATGGGTTCTAGTGCTAGTGCAATACCCTTTGACTTATATAAAGAAATTATGCATGATATTGCACCCGCTAAAATAGAAGGTGTTGATGTTACTATTAAGATTGCCAATAGGGATACCATTAAGCCAGTTGGGATTGTTAGAGATGTTGAAGTCTTGTGTGGGAAAGTTAAATATCCTGCTGATTTTCTTGTTCTTTGTTCTCCACAAGATGACTTTTGTCCCATTATATTTGGTAGACCCTTCTTGAATACTGTTAATGCTAGGATGATTGCAAAAAGGATGTTGTTACAATCGGCTTAGGGGATATGTCCCATGAGTTTAATTTTGCTAAGTTTCGTAGACAACCCCGTGATAAAGAATCACCTAATAAGGATGAGATTATTGGTCTTGCTTCTATTGCCGTGCCTCCTACTGATCCGTTAGAATAATATTTGCTAGACCATGAAAATGATATGTTTATGAATGAAAGAAGGGAAATAGATGAAGTATTCCTTCAACAGGGTCCTATTCTGAAACACAACTTACCTGTCGAAATCCTAGGGGACCCCCCTCCACCCAAGGGTGATCCCATGTTTGATCTCAAACCATTACCTGATAATCTTAAGTATGCTTATCTTGATGAAAAGAAAATATATCCTGTTATTATTAGTGCTAACCTTTCAGAGCAAGAAGAAGAAAGATTACTGAAAACTCTGAAGAAGCAACGTGCTGCTATTGGATATACTCTGGATGATCTTAAGGGCATTAGTCCCACTCTATGCCAACACAAAATTAAAGTGGAGAAAGATGCCAAACCAGTTAGAGATCCTCAACAACGATTGAATCCTAAGATGAAAGAAGTGGTAAGAAAGGAGATACTAAAGCTCCTTGATGCAGGTATAATTTATCCCGTTGTTGATAGTGATTGGGTAAGTCCTATCCATTGTGTTCCTAAAAAGGGAGGTATTACTGTCGTTCCTAATGATAAAGATGAATTGATCCGACAAAAAGTTATTACAGGTTATAGGATGGTAATTGATTTCCGTAAATTAAATAAAGCTACTAAGAAGGATCATTACCCATTACCTTTTATTGATAAAATGCTAGAAAGACCTATCCAAACACACACATTTCTGCTTTCTAGATGGTTATTCTGGTTTCTCAAATACCTGTGTCAGTGGAGGATCAATCAAAAACTACTTTTACTTGCCCTTTCGGTACTTTTGCTTATAGACGTATGCGTTTCGGTTTATGTAATGCACCTGCTACCTTTCAAAGATGCATGATGGCTATATTCTCTGACTTCTGTGAAAAGATTTGTGAGGTATCCATGGATGATTTCTCCATTTATGGATCCTCTTTTGATGATTGCTTGAGCAACCTTGATCGAGTTTTGTAGAGATGTGAAGACACTAGTCTCATCTTGAATTGGGAAAAGTGCCACTTTATGGTTAATGAAGGCATTGTCTTGGGGCATAAGATTTCTGATAGAGGTATTGAAGTTGATAAAGCTAAAGTTGATGCTATTGAAAAGATGCCATGTCCCAAGTACATAAAAGGTATAAGAAGTTTCCTTGGTCATGCCGGTTTTTATAGGAGGTTCATTAAGGACTTTTCTAAAATCTCTAGGCCTCTGACTAATTTATTGCAAAAGATATTCATTTTGTCTTTGATGATGATTGTGTAGAAGCATTTGAAATACTTAAGAAAGCTTTGATCACTACACCTATTGTTCAGACACCTGATTGGAATTTACCCCTTGAAATTATGTGTGATGCTAGTGATTATGTTGCAGGTGCTGTTCTAGGGCAAAGAGTTGATAAGAAATTTAATGTTATCCAGTATGCTAGTAAAACTCTTGATACTGCCCAGAGAAATTATGCTACTACTGAAAAAGAGTTCTTAGCAGTCTATTTGCATGTGATAAGTTTAGACCTTATATATATTGTTGATTCTAAAGTTACTATTCACACTGATCATGCTACTATCAAATATATTATGGAAAAGAAAGATACAAAGCCTAGACTTATTAGATGGGTTCTCTTGCTCCAAGAATTTGATTTGCATATTATTGATAGAAAGTGAGCTGAGAACCCCGTTGCAAACAACATGTCTAGGTTAGAGAATTTTCTTGATGACCCACTACCTATTGATGATAGCTTTCCTGATGAACAATTAGCGGTCATTAATGCTTCCCGTACTGCTCCATGGTATGCTGATTATGCTAATTACATTGTTGCTAAATTTATACCACCGAGTTTCACTTACCAGCAAAAGAAAAAGTTCTTTTATGATTTAAGACATTACTTCTGGGATGACCCACACCTTTATAAAGAAGGAGTAGATGGTGTTATTAGGCGTTGTGTACCTGAGCATGAACAGGAACATATCCTATACAAGTGTCACTCTGAATCATATGGAGGACACCACGTTGGAGATAGAACTGCACATAAGGTATTGCAATCCAGATTTTATTGGCCTACTCTCTTCAAAGATACTCATAAGTTTGTCTTCTCTTGTGATGAATGTCAAAGAATTGGTAATATTAGTAGACGTTAAGAAATGCCTATGAACTATTCTCTTGTTGTTGAACCATTTGATGTTTGGGGCTTTGATTATATGGGACCTTTTCCTGCCTCTAATGGTTACACACATATTTTAGTTGTTGTTGATTACGTTACTAAGTGGGTAGAAGCTATTCAAACTAGTAGTGTTGATCATAACAATTCTATTAAGATGCTTAAAGAAGTTATTTTTCCGAGGTTTGGAGTCCCTAGATATCTTAGGACTGATGGTGGTTCACATTTTATTCATGGTACTTTCCATAAGATGCTTGCTAAGTATGATGTTAATCACAGAATCGCATCTCCTTATCACCCACAGTCTAGTGGTCAAGTAGAGTTGAGCAATAGAGAGCCCAAATTAATTTTGCAAAAGACTATGAATAGATCTATAAAGAATTGGTCCAAGAAACTTGATGATGCATTATGGGCCTATAGAACTGCATATAAAAATCCTATGGGTGTATCTCCGTATAAGATGGTTTATGGAAAAGCATGTCACTTACCTCTTGAACTTGAATATAAAGCATATTGGGCTATTAAAGAGCCCAACTATGACTTCAAACTTGCTGGTGAGAAGAGGTTATTTGATATTAGCTCACTTGATGAATGGAGAACCCAAGCCTATGAGAATGCCAAGCTGTTCAAAGAAAAAGTTAAACGATGGCATGACAAAAGGATACAAAAGCGTGAGTTTAACGTAGGTCATTATGTGTTGTTACTCAACTCTCGTTTAAGATTTTTTGCAGGAAAACTTCTCTCTAAATGGGAAGGTCCTTACGTTATCGAGGAGGTCTATCATTCCGGTGCCATAAAAATCAACAACTTCGAAGGCACAAGTCCGAGGGTGATGAACGGTCAAAGAATCAAACATTATATCTCAGGTAATCCAATCAATGTTGAAACTAATATTATTGAGACCGTAACCACGGAGGAATACATAAGGGACACTTTTTAGAACGTTTCAGACTCCGAAAAGGTAGGTATGTGGTACGGTAAGTAAACCGACTCCAAAACAATTCTCATTGCAATTTTTCTTCGTTTTGGAATATTTAAGAATTTTAGGAATCGAGAAGTAATCCAGGAAGGACACGAGGCCTCCACGAGGGTGGAGGGCGCGCCCACCCTTACTGGGTGCGCCCCCTATCTCGTGGCCACCTCGTGTGCCTCTCGGACTCCGTTTTCTTGCATGTTACGTATTTTGGTCGGTAAAATTTCATTATATAATCTCCCGAAGGTTTTGACCACCGTATCATGCAAATATCTTTTGTTTTCGTTTCGAGTTGTTTCTGCCGCAGGTTAGAGCAATATGTCGTCCCAGGACTCGGAGGGAGAAAGCTATGTGGTTGATTTCCTTGCAGACCCTAAGGTCTACGGGGACTTGGAACATGGTGGCTGGACCACTGAGGAAGAGGAAGACTATGAGCCTAAGGGAAAGGAGGAGACGAGTTCAGACGAAGACGAAGCCCCATTACCCCAACCTGGGGACATGCATGTGGAGTTTAAAAAGTCAAGCCTCCCTGATAGATCAAAGAAGACAAAGATCGAGTTTATCCCTTTTCGTCTCTTGTAGGAAAATAAACAAGAACTATGCAAAAGAATATTAAGCCTTGAGCAGGAGATCGATGATCTAATGGAGCAAAATATTATCCTCAAGCGTAAATTGAGGAAGAATCCTACATCATCAACAACTCCAACTTCACCACCTCCGGGGACATAATCACATGGGAATGGGCACTCCCGTTGGCAACTGCCAAGCTTGGGGGAGGTGCCCCGGTATCGTATCACCATCACACTCCTATATTTACCGTTTTATTTAGTTTGATCCTTTTAGTAATAACTTGATATAGTGATATCAAGTAGTTTTTGAGTTTTGCTTTGTGATCTCTTTTTGCAATCGAGTCCGTGAGCTATCTATAATAAAGATTAGTGTTGAGTCAAGGGCTTTGCTATCTTGTTATGATCTTGAGGAAGTAGAAAGAACAAAAAGAATAAAAGAGTTCATATTGATCTTATGGATAGTAATGACTTCACACATAAAGAGTATGAGGCATAAAAGTTGTTGAGAGATGACAAATGTAGTTTTGGTCATCATTGCAATTAATAGGAAGTAATAAGGAAAGAGAGGTCTTAATATATAAATATACTTTCTTGGACATCTTTTATGATTGTGAGCACTCATTAAGTATGACATGCTAAAAAAGTTGATGTTGGACAAGGAAGACAACGTAATGGTTTCTGTTTCTCACATCTTAGTTAAAGTATATTGTTAGTGATCTTCCCAACATGTTGACCTTGCCTTTCCCCCTCATGCTAGCCAAAATTCCTTGCACCAAGTAGAGATACTACTTGTGCTTCCAAATACCCTTAAACCCAGTTTTGCCATGAGAGTCCACCATACCTACCTATGGATTGAGTAAGATCCTTCAAGTATGTTTTCATGTTGCAAGCAATAAAAAAATTGCTCTCTAAATATGTATGACTTGTTAGTGCGGAGAAAATAAGCTTTATACGATCGTGTGATATGGAAGTAATAAAAGTGACAGACTGCATAATAAAGGTTCATATGACAAGTGGCAATATAAAGTGACGTTCTTTTGCACTAAGATTTTGTGCATCCAACCCTAAAAGCACATGACAACCTCTGCTTCCCTCTGCAAAGGGACTATCTTTTACTTTATGTTTTTACTTTATGCTTGAGTCAAGGTGATCTTCACATTTCCCTTTTTCATTTTATCCTTTGGCAAGCTCCTCGTGTTTGAAAGATCTTGATATATATATCCAATTGGATGTAAGTTAGCATGAATTATTATTGTTGACATCACCCGAAGGTGAATACGTTGGGAGGCAACACAATAAGCCCCTATCTTTCTCAGTGTCTGATTGAAACTCCATAACCACAAGTATTGCATGAGTGTTAGCAATTGTAGAAGACTATATGATAGTTGAGTATGTGGACTTGCGGAAAAGCTCTATTCTTGACTCTTTCTGATGTTATGATAAATTGCAATTGCTTCAATGACTGAGATTATAGTTTGTTAGTTCTCAATGAAGTTTTTGAACCATACTTGACATTGTGAATTAATTGTTACTTGAGCATAAGAAACCATATGACAAAAATCTATATATGTTGTTGTTACAAGAATGATCATGATGCCCTCATGTCCGTATTTTATTTTTATCGACACCTCTATCTCTAAACATGTGGACATATTTTTCGATTTCGGCTTCCGCTTGAAGACAAGCGAGGTCAAAGCTTGGGGGAGTTGATACATCCATTTTGCATCATGCTTTTATCACAATATTTATTGCATTATGGGATCTTATTAGACATTATGTCTCAATACTTATGGCTATTATCTCTTATTTTACAAGGTTTACCATGAAGAGGGGACATGCCGGCAGCTGGAATTTTGGCTGGAAAAGGAGCAAATATTGGAAACCTATTCTGCACAGCTCCAAAAATCCTGAAACTCGATGGAAGTAATTTTTGGAATTAATAGGAATTATTGAGCGAAGAAAACATCAGAGGGGGCCCACACCCTGGCCAAGAGGGTGGGGGGCACGCCCACCCCTACTGGGTGCGCCCCCTGTCTCCTGGGCCCCCCGGTGGCCCTCCGGTGCCCAGCTTCTGCTATATGAAGGCTTTTACCCTAAAAAAATCATAAGCAAGCTTACGGGACGAAACTCCGCCGCCACGAGGCGGAACCAATCTAGGGCTCCGGCAGAGCTATTCTGCAAGGGAAACTTCCCGCCGGGAGGGGGAAATCATCACCATCGTCATCACCAACGATCCTCTCATCGGGAGGGGGTCAATCTCCATCAACATCTTCACCAGCACCATCTCCTCTCAAAACCATAGTTCATCTCTTGTATCCAATCTTGTATCAAAACCACAAATTGGTATCTGTGGGTTGCTAGTAGTGTTGATTAGTCCTTGTAGTTGATGCTAATTGGTTTACTTGGTGGAAGATCATATGTTCAGATCCTTAATGCATATTAATACTCCTCTGATTATGAATAGGAATATTCTTTGAGAGTAGTTACGTTTGTTCCTGAGGACATGGGTGAAGTCTTGCTATTAGTAGTCATGTGAATTTGGTATTCGTTCGATATTTTGATGAGATGTATGCTGTCTCTCCTCTAGTGGTGTTATGTGAACGTCGAGTACATGACACTTCACCATTAGTTGGGCCTAGAGGAAGGCATTGGGAAGTAATAAGTAGATGATGGGTTGCTAGAGTGACAGAAGCTTAAACCCTAGTTTATGCGTTGCTTCGTAAGGGGCTGATTTGGATCCATATGTTTCATGTTACGGTTAGGTTTAGCTTAATACTTATTTTGTAGTTGCGAATGCTTGCAATAGGGGTTAATCATAAGTGGGATGCTTGTCCAAGTAAGGGCAATACCCAAGCACCGGTCCACCCACATATCAAATTATCAAAGTACCGAACGTGAATCATATGAGCATGATGAAAACTAGCTTGACGATAATTCCCATGTGTCCTCAGGAGCTCTTTTCTCATTAAAAGAAATTGTCCAGGCTTGTCCTTTGCTGCAAAAAGGATTGGGACACCTTGCTGCACTTTATTTACTTTCTTTGCTTGTTACCCATTACTAATTATCTTATCAAAAAACTATTTGTCACCTACAATTTTAGTGCTTGCAGAGAAAACCTTACTAAAAACCGCTTGTCATTTCCTTCTGCTCCTCGTTGGGTTCGACACTCTTACTTATCGATCGGCCTACGATAGATCCCTTATACTTGTGGGCATCACATGCATCGAAGTAGAATGGCTTCGAGAGCTTTTGATGGATTTGCCGGTGGTTGATAAACTAGTGCCGGATGTCCTTATGAACCGCGGCAATCAAACGGTGATTGCCAAGGCTAAGAGTTCGAAGGACAACATGAAATCCACAAAGCACATAAGACGAAGATTGAAATCTGTAGAAAATCAAGAAACTCCGGAGTGATAGCGTTGGATTATATCTAGATGGCTAAGAATCTGGCAGACCCTTTTATGAAAGGGCGATCACAGGTTGTGATAGAAAATGCATCGAGGGAGATGGGTATGAGACCCACGTAAATTGCCATGGGGGTAGCCCAACCTATGTGATCGGAGATCCCATGAATTAGGACTTGGGAAAACAATCCAGCGGTCAACTGAGGAGAGTATCCTTAATTATCCCACTCAGTTGGAGATGCAATAATACTCTCAATTCTGTAAGGCAGGCTGAATTTTGTCTTAATGTGTTCCAAAGCTTATGTAAGCAAGATGCTAACCTACAAAGCATTCTTTGGAGGAACACACCTATGTGAGCCTGACTGTTGGTCATAGTCTATGAGATTGGGTGATCTCTAGGAAGCTCATGAGAAGGTACATAGTATGACTAATAAGCTCCACCCGTGGGGTTTAGCCTTCGGCAGCCACGTATCAGCTGACAATAGGTGAAACTTCTGCACGCCAGACTAACAATTCAAGGCATAGTCCATTGTTCAGTTGTGAAGAAGTCTAATCCTGTTGCTCTAGGTGGAAGTTCAACTTAACAGTCTCCACTGAAATTTCTGATATATCAAACATTGTTTGGAATAGTTGACAAACTTATGTGCTTCGAGATCTTGTGGGGGATTGTTGAATCATAGATGGGCTTTAGGCCCATATGAACAATGATTCCTGTTTAATCGTGAGGCCCATGTATGAGATGGTAGGTGTTGGGAAGTTTAGTCCAACCTTTCTAGTTGAGGAGAGTTGAGACCCCTATATAAGGGCTGCTCTACCACCTGCCATTGGGAGCTTGGGAAGAGGAGTGGTACACACACGCTCCTCCTCCGCCGCCGCCCGCCTCACCATGCCTCGCCTCGTCACGACACACGCGCGCCGCGGGTTGCGGGAATGAGCCGAGCCGGAGCTTATTTTTGCCGCTCAGGAACGAATTAATTAATCTGGGATTAATTAACGAGTCGCTAACAGGTGGGCCACTGTCTGAGACGTTGGACTGTGGGCTGACTTGCGTTGCTGGGATTCGCCGACTCCCTTGCCTGGAGTGCGACGCTTGCCGGGATGCTCCCTTGCCGGGGAGTGCATTGACTCGGTCGTGGGCCTCCGCCCAGGCCCACGACTTCGTGCCCGACGACCTATATAAGAAGGCTCTGCCCAGTGGAGTGACCTAGTTCAGTTCACTCACTCCCTCTCGTGTAACCTAGCCGTCATCTACAGTTCCTTGCTCTGAGCTACTTCCGGCGATCCCATCCCAACGACCGCGTGCATGGTTTGTCGGGAGAGCAGGTGCCTCCCGAACCCTGCCGTTGGAGATCCTGCCCGGGAGAACGGCAATAAGGTTTTTGGGGAGCGTCTCGACGCGACTACTCCCGATCCGTCCCCAGCTCCCTCAGCCTCTGCTTCCACTACTTCCCCTGCATCAACACCATGGTCGACGACGACGCCGCAAAGAAGAAGGCCATGGACGAAGCCGAGGCTGCTGCTACCGCCGCCGCGTTGGCCTGGCCAACCGGAGGGTATGATCTGTTAATCCCTCATTTACTCGTGTTTGTGCTAGCCGTATATGTGCTGCTCATAGATGGTCTGCTTCTATGTTCTATACGTGCTGAGTATGATGTGCATACCATATTTGCCATGCTTACTGTTTACTCGTGGATTAGTCTAATTAGAAAAGTGCTAATGTTTCCAACACTTACTTGCTCCAACAGGTGCTAAGCTTGCCACATAGGCATAAAGTCTGATGTGGCAAGTTAATTAAGAAGAGAGAGACTAGTTTGGTGACCCAAGGAAGAAACGGTGCTAAGCGCATGTACCTAGGTGAAAAGACAATTTTGAGTCTATAGCTAATTAAATGAAGCAAACTTAGCAACAAAAAAGTAAGCACCTATGCGTTGGGGACTTGATTGCTAAGCCATTTAATGCCCTTAGCACCTCATCTAAGCACCATTTCATTGGAAGAGGTCACTCCTTGGCAAATACAATAAATACTACTTTGATAGCCAACCTTATAGCTAACCTTCTTGTAGTATGAGTGACTAAGTGATGATTATGTATGACATGCCAACATCAGATAACCTAACGCACCGTGTTAAATCTCCAAGGGCGCGACCGCGTGAGCGACGTGACGGTTGTGGTAGGTGCGACCATGATACGGACTGTTGGCAGCCCTTGGATCTGAGATCAAACAGTCGCATGCTAAGTTGCTGAAAATTTGCAGAATAACCCTCCAGGATAGGATATTCACCCATAGGTCTAGAGTCACGCCATGCAACCGTTCGATCTTAGATCCAAGGGCTCTCGGAAGCCTGTATCATGGGAGAATGGAAAGCCACTACCCTGCCGTTCGCATGCTGGCAGTTGGCTCCTACTCGTCCAGGCACGTCCTTTAATATTATGGCGGTTCGCTCCTAAGTCATCCCGTCCTTCCACATTACGACAGTTCCACTAATCCTAACCCTCCTCCCAAATCCATGGTGTCCCAAATCTCCACGATAGGTGATGAGTACAAGGTTAGAACCATCATCGGCGATGAGTTCGACGTCATCTACACCCGTTCTTCTACGACGGTGAAAGGCTGCCTTGCTCGCTTCAGACGCATGTTCAAAAACTCAAATCATGAGTGGGTCGCAGGGCTAGATGTTGAGTACACCATAGTCCTGGGACGAGAGAAGGATATAAAGGAGGAAGAGAGGAAGAAGCCCGTCGTGATCCAGGTTTGCGTGCATGACTTCTGCTTGGTCTACAGTGATCAGCCACCAACCACACCCGCCAGCGGCGGGGGCGGCCTGTTGGCTCCGTACCAGACCAGTCGGCGGGACCCACCAGGCGGTGGGCCCCAGCTGCCGGCGGAGAAGCCGGCGACCAGAGACACTCACAGCCAGGACCGGCACCCGGCGGAATTACCATTGTACCCCTGGGGGGTAGGCCTATATAATCCCCCCAGGGCACCCATGCAAAGGGCTCCCAACCTGTTAGAACTAGCCTCCACCCTAGAAGAAGAAGAGAGCTAGCCCTGCCTCTTTCTGCCTCTAGCATACAACTCGAGGAGCACCATTGTACTCACTAGTGCTTTAGTGATCATGCGGAGACCCCCAGAGCAGGACTAGGGGTGTTATCTCCTAGGAGAGCCCCGAACCTAGGTAAAGTGCGTCGGCATTTGTGTCTACGCCTCATCCCGCTTCCAGGCATCGGTGATGTTCTACTCGCTCCCACCATGATAAGCCATCCTTTGGCATATGTCGCACCCAACCCCCGACATGCACGGAGACCAACAGTTACAATACCGCCCTCATCTACATAATAGGTCGGGGCTGCTTTGGTAACTTCCGGTTCCCCATTTCCTCTCTCCCGTTCCGCAAAAACGACTAATAACTCCACAGCACCACAGCATCTTACATCACGCAGTCCGTACTTCATCGGCCTTTCTCCCCTCCCCTCTCGAAACCCTAGACTGCTCATCCACCGGCGTACCATAGCCCATTCACTGTCAGCGGTGTCCACCTCGCCGGATCTGCTTCCGTGGCCGCATCTACCCCTCCCACCTCCCCTAGAAACAAGTAGACTGCTCATCCACCACTGTACCACAGCCCATTCAGTGTCAGCATTGTCCATGGCGCCGGATCTGCTTCGCCGGCACTCTCGTCAACTGTCGCGCATCTGCAGCGGCTCATTCGTACTCCCCACCCGAGACACTTCGTCCACACCCCCCGGAGCCGCCCCACCGACGCCCCCGTTGACGACTGAGGGAGTCCTGGATTAGGGGGTATCCGGATGGCCGGACTATGACCTTTGGTCGGACTCCCGGACTATGAAGATACAAGATTGAAGAGTCCGTCCCGTGTCCGGATGGGACTTTCCTTGGCGTGGAAGGCAAGCTTGGCGATACGATATGAAGATCTCCTCCCATTGTAACCGACTCTTGTAACCCTAGCCCTCTCCGGTGTCTATATAAACCAGAGAGTTTTAGTCCGTAGGACGAACAACAATCATACCATAGGCTAGCTTCTAGGGTTTAGCCTTTCTGATCTCGTGGTAGATCCACTCTTGTACTACCCATATCATCAATATTAATCAAGCAGGAGTAGGGTTTTACCTCCATCGAGAGGGCCCGAACCTGGGTAAAAACGTCATGTCCCTTGTCTCCTGTTACCATCCGCCTAGACGCATAGTTCGAGACCCCCTACCCGAGATCCGCCGGTTTTGACACCGACATTGGTGATTTCATTGAGAGGTCCTCTGTGTCGTCACCGTCAGGAAGGATGTCGCACCCCGTCTTTAAAGACGGCGCTGCCGCTAAAGGAGCTTTGGCTGTCGGCCAAACTCTCCGGCTAGGCAGGTTTTTGATGACCGCCTGTTCGGCCGCCGCAGCGATGATGACCTCTCGGGCCATCGAAAGCAATCTTCACATCAGCTCGGAACTCGCCGAGCAGTTAGATCCGACGGAGCTCTCTTCCCTGAATGAGCTCATGGATCGCATTGTCGCCCTGGGAGTCACTACAGATTACGGCCAGATTGGGCTTAAACCCGATCAGAGAGAGATCGACTCTCCCCAGGTCAACCACCACGTTGAAGTGGTGGAAGAACAATGCGGCGCATCTTCGCCCGCTCTAAGGACCAGATGTGTCCGGATTCCCGACCCCTTCAAGCCGGATACCCGCGGAGGGGAGGATGATGCCCAAGTCCTGAACCTAAAGTTAGGCAGCAGGCCTGATTCATTGAATAATGTCCAAGAAAGCAAGTTCCGAATTCGGAAACTTCTTGGCCCCTGAATCTTTTATCGGGCAAGGTTCCGGATTTAAATCCACCCGCCCACCCAACTATAAAGGATTTATCCCAAATACGGCAAGTGCCCGGGGAAACAGTACACCACTATTGGGCCAGACTCCTCCTGGTTATGAACAGGATAAAGGACTGCCGTGAGGAAGAAGCAATTTCATTCTTCTGTAACAACTGCACGGACATCGGAATCCTCAATGCCATAAGTCGCCGCGAAATTACACGCTTCGCCGACTTGACATCCATAGTACGAAAGTACTGTGCGACAGAAAGCGTTCGGAAAACCGAAGATAAATTCTGGGACAATCTGGCCCTGAATACAACACGAGTCCAAAACAAAAGGGCGCATTATCACCAGGCACCTGAGCCAAACATCAAAAAACAAAAACCCTCTATAGGGTATGGGACCGTACTGGAGGGTGGCTCAATGGACCCTGTAAAAATCATAGTTAAGGGGAAGTCACACCAACTCACAGCCTTAGAGCATGTTGGATACTCCGGCAGGTGGCCAGAAGTGGCAAGGAGCTTCTAACTCCAGAATACAAAGAACACCACCCCAGAAACGCCAGTATGGTGTCGACAGTCTTCGAGACCTTCACATCAAACAATGCGAGGAAACGAACCCTCCGCAACCTTACCGAAGTCTACCAAGTAGCAACAATAAACCCATGGAGTGACACGGCTATTACTTTTAATGCCAGTGACGAACCTAAATTCCGGACAGCCCGAGCACCAGCCGCATTGGTCCTCAGTCCGATAGTGGACGGCTTCCGACTCACAAAGGTACTCATGGACGGCGGCAGCGGACATAACCTCATCTACGAGGAAACCCTGCGAAAATGGAAATAGACTGTTGCCGCATTGAGCGAAGCAACACAACCTTCAAAGGAATAATACCAAGCCGGGAAGCGTGCTGTTCAGGAAAAATCACACTGGATGTGGTGTTCGGCACGCCGGATAAATACAGATCCGAGGAG
The DNA here is from genome assembly GCF_002162155.2 of Triticum dicoccoides. NCBI lineage: Eukaryota > Viridiplantae > Streptophyta > Magnoliopsida > Poales > Poaceae > Triticum > Triticum dicoccoides. Next base: position 507,217,476 of record NC_041389.1, read on the forward strand.
GTCACATTTGAAGTGGCCCCGTTCAGCAGCGGATACCATGCTCTACTAGGGCGAGAAGCATTTACAATTTTTCAAGCCATACCCCATTACGGGTACATGAAGCTCAAAATGCCCGGACCCAACGGAATCATCACTCTTGCAAGTGATCCGGACACAGCGCTCTGCGCCGAAAACAAGACAGCCGCACTGGCCCTAGAGGCATTATCTGAAGCCCTAGCGGTCGAGGAACTAATTGTGTTGCACTCCACGGTGGACAGGGACGATGTGATACTAGATAAGAGATCCAAGTCCACCTCTTTCAAACCAGCGGACGAAATAGTCAAATTCCAAGTCCATCCAACGGACCCACAAAAACGGCCTCCATCGGGGCACAACTAAAACCCGATGTAGATGCCGCACTCAGAGAATTCCTGCGAGAAAACTGGGACATTTTTGCCTGGCACCCTTCAGACATGCCAGGAATCCCATGCAGGCTGGCTGAGCACAGCCTGAACATCCTAAAAGGGTTTAAGCCTGTTAAGCAGACTCTGCGGCGTTTCACCGAACCCAAGAGACAAGCCATGGGAGAAGAGCTAGCAAAACTACTGGAAGCCGGATTCATCAGAGATATAAAACATCCGGACTGGCTAGCAAACCTGGTGATGGTACCAAAGAAGGACAAATCCTGGCGCCTATGTGTCGATTTCAAAGACCTAAATAAGGCCTGCCCAAAGGATCCTTTCCCGCTCCCCCGAATTGATCAAATCATCGACGCCACCACAGGACACGACTCATTGTGTTTCTCGATGCATACTCTGGCTACCACCAAATCAAGATGGCAGAGTCAGACCAAGCCGCAACGACATTCATCACCCCATACGGCCCATTCTGCTTCAACACGATGCTCTTCGGGCTCAAAAACGCCGGCGCAACATATCAGCGCATGATTCAGACATGTCTGGCCATCCAGATCGGCAAAACAGTTGAAGTATACATAGATGACGTGGTCGTCAAAACAAAACACGTCGACACTCTAGTAGACGACTTGAGGCTCACGTTCGACAATCTCCGAACATATGACATTAAGCTCAACCCGGAAAAATACGTTTTCGGCGTACCAGCCGGAAAGCTCTTGGGCTTCATCGTATCCGGTAGAGGAATTGAAGCAAACCCAGCCAAGATCCAAGCTCTGTCACAATTGGATACCCAAAAGACCTCAAACAAATATAAAAATTGACAGGATGCGTGGCGGCTCTAAGCCGCTTTATCTCCCGCTTAGGAGAAAAGGCATTACCCCTCTATCGCCTCCTGCGGCGCACCGAACACTTCGAGTAGACGGATGCCACCACGGCCGGACTCGAAGAAATAAAAGCCATACTAGCAACAAATCCGGTCCTGGCCGAGCCCAACACGGGCGAACCAATGCTATTATACATCGCGGCAACACATCAAGTTGTAAGCGCGGTGCTCGTCGTCGAACGAGAAACGGACGGACACAAGTTCCCTCTCCAAAAACCAGTGTACTACGTGTCCATTGTCCTAACTCCATGCAAGTCACGGTACCCGCATTATCAGAAGATAGCATACGCGGTGTTCACGACATCCCGGAAGTTGCGACACTATTTTCAAGAGTGTTCCATAACAGCGGCATCCGAAGTAACGCTTAATCATATTATAAACAACCGCGACACAACAGGCCGGATTGCCAAATGGGCCATCGAGCTCCTCCCGTTCGACATAACTTACAAGCCAAGGCGAGCTATTAAGTCGCAGGTTTGGGCCGACTTCATCGCCGAATGGACTAAAGACGAGCTCCCTAAAGAGTACGGCGCATACTCCAACTGGATCATGCACTTCGACGGCTCCAAAATGTTGGACGGCCTAGAGGCTGGCGTCGTTCTGACGTCCCCAACCGGAGATACAGTCCAATACGTACTTCAGATAATGTACACGGATTCCAACAACGCAGCCGAATACGAGGCCCTTCTACATGGTCTCCGGATGGCAGTCTCCATGGGCATTCAGTGCCTAGAGGTCCGCGGGGATTCAAACCTTGTAATATCCCAAATAAATGGAGACTTTGACACAAAGGATCCAAAAATGGCAGCTTACCGCAACGTCGTCTTAAAAATGTCAGCCCGGTTTGAGGGGCTCGAATTTCATCACATAGCCCGGGAGAATAACTAGGCAGCAGACGTGTTGGCACGCATCAGCGCCAAGCGCGATGCCGTCCCTCCCAACATCTTCCTAGAGAGGCTGTTCAAGCCATCCGTATCATGGGAGGGAGAGTCCGGAAACAATAGCTCAGACACAACCGCACTTCCCCTCACCGAACACTCTGACACAGTTGGTGGCTCCGCCAACGAAACAACACCGTCAGCCGACACAATAATGGCAGCCATTGCCCCTTGGACAGAACCATTCCTAGCCTACCTAACTAGGCAGGAACTTCCTGAGGACCAAAACGAGGCCCGCTGCATAGTGCGGCGATCTAAAGCCTACAAAGTCCACGAGGGAGAGCTTTATAAGAAAAGCACAACCGGAGTCCTTCAAAGGTGTATCTCCGAAGAGGAAGGGCGAGACCTTCTGGCTGAAATTCATGCCGGACTTGGCGGGCACCATGCTGCATCCTGGGCCCTTGTAAGCAAGGCCTTCCGTACCGGATTTTATTGGCCAACGGCCCGGGCAGACACTCAAGACTTAGTGCAGCGATGCGTCGGTTGCCAGTTATTCGCCAACCACAGCCACATGCCGCCTACCGCCCTACAAACTATACCCATTACCTGGCCTTTTGCGGTCTGGGGGCTTGACATGGTTGGACCCCTTAAAGGAGGAACCCACAAGCAAAAATATCTACTGGTCATGGTGGACAAATTCAACAAATGGATAGAGGCCAAGCATGTAAAGACGGCTGAATTCGGACCGGTGATAGACTTCATATCCGGGGTCGTACACCGTTACGGCGTCCCCCACAACATCATAACTGACAACGGCACAAACTTCACGGTCGATGAAGTTAAAGCCTGGTGCAAAAACATGGATATTAAGCTCGACTACGCTTCAGTCTATCACCCTGAAACCAATGGTCAAGTCGAGTGAGCCAATGGTCTCATTATGAGCGGCATCAAACCTAGACTAGTGCGATCCCTCAAGGAATCGAACACGCACTGGGTAGAGGAGCTTGACTCCATACTCTAGGGGCAGCGGACCACGCCGAATCGCACTACCGGATTCACACCATTTTTATGGTATACGGCGCAGTGGCAGTACTGCCATGCGACATAATTCATGACTCACCTCGAGTGCGCATGTACAAAGAAAGAGAAGCCGAGCTCGATCGGCAAGACAGCTTGGACGCATTGGAGGAGGAGCGCGACATGGCAAAAGCTCGTTCCGCATTCTATCAATAGCAGGCTCGAAGATATCAAAGCAGAGAAGTATGGGCCAAAACTTATAACGTTGGCGAACTAGTTCTACGTCTGCCGGACAAGAAAAAGGACAAACTAAAGCCCAAATGGGAGGGTCCCTTCATAATCGACCAAGTACTGACTGGTGGAGCGTACCGTCTGCGAAACGCATCGAACAACCGACTCGAGCCGAACCCATGGAATGCAGCACGCCTACGAAGATTCTACGCCTAGCGCTGGACTCCGTATTCGTCTCCTTCCTCTGTCCCCTTTTTATCTTTATTTTTACTTTTTCACATTAGCTGTCCGGGATTTCGCTCCCTCTCCCTACCCTTCTTCTCCCAAGCCCTTAGGGGCTTGCATGTGCGTTTTTCGCACATACTTGACGCGCCACCCGCGCTCATCATACCTGGGGGCTTCTTTATCAGAAGTTTATATAAAATGGGCCTCATGCCCAAAACATGCTCACACTTCCGCATGAACCTTTTATACACCATTATATGCATCGATATGACTTAAGTTTTGGCCAAGATGGGTTGCCTAGCTCTTGTGCTTACCCCTACGTTCCCGTTCGTTCGGCTAGGTGGTAAAGGGAGCACCTCTGCGATTGTTACTGCCAGGTCAGCCGGATGTGTACCTCAGACTGGGTGAAGCCGAAAGCTAGCGTTCTTAAAGGAATATTCGGTTGGTGAAGTAAAAGATGATCTTTCGTGTTTATTTACCTGCCCCCAGATGCTTTTCTGCTCTTTTTAGCAGTTCGGACATGCACTTTAGGGCATGCCTCCCAGGGAAAGGAACCCCTAACGGAACTATTCTCCCTGGAAGATGTTTCTTACTGACCATGTAATATAACATAACTAGTTGGGCACTTGTCTGCTAAAGCAATTATGACCCCTACGCCTTGTCTCCATGCATGCCCCGGTTCTTACATAATCAAGAGGGTATTCGGACACACTCCGGACTATAGGGTCTAGAGGTCGAAGCGAAAAGGTCCGCAATGACAAACGATCTACAATCCGGCTAGAAGGCATTTTTCATGTCATTTTAAATTACAGAGTCAATCCGACTCGGTATATTCTTCTTCAATACCATCCAACAGGCGGTCTAATTTATAGTCCTGTTGGGAATACTTTGCAGCCAACTCTACCTGGCCATATACTAAGCTGACAGGGATCTCCTTTCCGTCAGGACCCATAGGGCCGACCTCGGCCATGTGGTTTGGGTCAGGCTTCGTGTATCGAGTCTTCACCATGGCCCAGGCCTCCCTGGCACCTTGACGGCAGGCCGATATCTTCCACAGCCGGAAGCGCTGCCGCACTCCCTCCAGCTTCTTTGTAAGCTCCCCAAGGCCTTCGGGCACGGAGAGGGATGGCCACATAGCCTGAATGACGCTCTGCATTGCCTGCCGAACTCGTTCGTGCAGTTGCAACAGCTCGGGAAGAAGGTCTCCCGTTGAACCGGGCATTTCCTCCGCAAGACGACCCATCAGCAGACCTACAGACATAGCTCTGTTAATCAACTTCCTCGCCGAATTCTTTTTTCGAAGGTTCTTTCAATCACTTACTAAACATGTCGCGTCGAAGTCGCCGATTCTCCTTTACGGAAGCAGATAGCTGAATGCGAACATCCTTTAGTTCCTCGCCCAGCTGGGTATTGGCGTCTTGAAGTTTGTTCTTCTCTTGCCTCACCCTCATCAGCACGCTCTCGCCAGCCTTTAGTCGGCGTAGGAGTTGTTGCTTATCCGGATCTACTCGGCCCCATCTACACTATCATAGTTAGAGTTGCACACCTGCTGCACTTCACAATGGAATTATCTTTCGAAGTAGGTATTACCTGAGGGCGTCCCCTTGGCATTTTCTGAAGTGGCCAGTGCAGCCTCGAGTTGGGCCTTGCACTCTTCAAGCTCCTGGGACAGTTGCGTATTCTTCTTTGTAAGACACTGCATAGCACATGATCATTAAAACAATTATCTTTATTGTTTCAAGTCTCGGGGGCTACTGACATATATAACCTTCAATTTTACTCACCTGTATGTCTTTTACATACTACTCTGTGGCTCTGGCTAGACCATTTTGAGCGGTACGGAGATACGCATCTCCTGTATTAAAGGCGTCCAATGCCTCTGGGGAAAAACATGCGTCACGAAGAATAGTCCGGTGACGCCTGTGGTTCAGGGAACTCTCCACCTCTGAATTAGTGGCAGATAGCCCGTCTGCGTCCTCTGTTGGAGGAATGCCCGAGGCGCGCCCCGTGCCCGTCTCCATTTTCGGACCCGACCTTGAACCTTGGCCAGCGGATATAGTCCGGTGGACTCTCTTCTTTCTAAGAAAATCATGAGCGTTAGTAAGACTCAAGGGCATAAACCCTAGGCGTTAAATTTGCACGTCGTACCGTTGTGCCGGAATCTCGATCTGGTCTGCACTTCTTTTTGGCCCGCCTGGCTTCAGCGGCACTTGTTGGCTGCCTGTCGCAGGCTCGGCCTTCCGCCTCAAGGATTTACCCTGCGAAACAAAACACTATTAGTTCACGGCATTCAAGATAAAGCATGGAGGGATCTCCTTGAAAATACTGGGACTTCGGTCTCGGTTACCTTTGAGGCTGGAAGTAGTCCGGGATAGTCGGCCGTAATGGCCACTGGGGTGTTGTCCCTGCTCAATTGATGAAACACCCCGTCAATTAACTCCACACATAAGTCCGGATCCTCTTGGGAATCTGGATCGAGGGACCGTTCCGGGTCCTCGGGTTGTGGAGGAGGGTTGTTTATCTCCTCCACAGTCTAGCGCAGCTCCTACGTTAACATTGTTAGACTAAGTACTCAATTATGGGAATTTCGAAAGCGGGTCGGCAGGTGAAAATGTTCGCTCACTCAACTGGGAGGATTGTACATTGAGAATCCGCCCTCCGGGTTGGCACGGAGAAATTCCTCTTCTTCCCCCTTGTACAAAGCAGATAAGATTCTCGTTAAAGTGGCTGCCGGATCTGGCCCCTTAGGACCGCACCGGGTGGCTTCGTCCTCCCCGTTGAAATCCCACATGGGGTGGCCCCTGTATTGAAGCGGCTACACCCCTCGCGTAATGCATATGGCCATGACCTTGATCATGGTCAGTCCAGAATGAGCCAACAACCTTATCCAGCTCATCAGGTAAAGGACGTCCCTGTCAGTTTCCCTCTGAGGGTTCCGCGGGCGCCAGCTCGGGCGCTTCTACAACGGAGCATTGTTGAACTCAGGGAAGCTGTCGGTGTCAAAACCGGTGGATCTCGGGTAGGGGGTCCCGAACTGTGCGTCTAGGTGGATGGTAACAGGAGACAAGGGACACGATGTTTTTACCCAAGTTCGGGCCCTCTCGATGGAGGTAAAAACCTACTCCTGCTTGATTAATATTGATGATATGGGTGGTACAAGAGTGGATCTACCACAAGATCAGAGAGGCTAAACCCTAGAAGCTAGCCTATGGTATGATTGTCGTTCGTCCTATGGACTAAAAACTCTCCGGTTTATATAGACACCGGAGAGGGCTAGGGTTACACAGAGTCGGTTACAATGGGAGGAGATCTTCATATCGTATCGCCAAGCTTGCCTTCCACGCCAAGGAAAGTCCCATCCGGACACGGGACGGAGTCTTCAATCTTGTATCTTCATAGTCCGGGAGTCCAGCCAAAGGTCATAGTCCGGCCATCCGGACACCCCCTAATCCAGGACTCCCTCAGTAGCCCCTGAACCAGGCTTCAATGATGACGAGTCCGGCATGCAAGTTGTCTTCGGCATTGCAAGGCGGGTTCCTCCTCCGAATACTTCATAGAAGATGTTGAACACCAGGATAGTGTCCGGCTCTGCAAAATAAATTCCACATGCCACCGTAGAGAGGATAATATCTGTACAAATCTAATCTGCTGACGTATTCCGTAGAGGGACGTCACGGTCAGGCCTTTATTCGAATCGTTTTACTGTTCCACCTCAATGCGTTTAGCGAGGCGGTTTCCTTGGCACGTCTTGTCAAAGCAGAGATCGTGTCCCCTTATTCCAGGATTCTCATCAATACGGACATGGGTAACCCAACCGTGCCTTTGGTATGACTCCCTAATTGAAAGCGAGTCCCAAACGGTTATGGGGAGGGCCCTTGATATTCTACTCCTTTATAAAGGGACCAAGGCTCGGCTCCCCTCTTCTTAATCCAATCAAATCCGCCCCTTGCTTCGAGTTCCAACACTCAAAGCTCTAGTTTTAGCCGCCTCGGACCTTCGACGATGTCCGGCTCCGACCTTCAAGGTTGGTGGATGCCTTCCTTTGTTACGAAGAAGATGTGCGAAAGCTGAGAGATGCCAGGTATCTAACCAGCGAAATCTCACATAGGCTGCCTGCTCAAGGGCAGGCCATTCCCACTCCCCAGCCCGGTGAGAGCGTGGTGTTCGCATCTCACTTCCTTCGGGGGCTAGGCTTCCTGATTGATCCCTTCGTGAGGGGGCTTATGTTTTATTACGGGCTGGAGTTCCACAACTTAGCTCCGGACTCCATCTTCCAAATCTCATCATTCATTGTCATGTGTGAGGCCTTCCTCCATATCACTCCTCACCTCGGATTGTAGCTAAAAACCTTCAAGGTGGAACCGAAGATGATCGAGGGGCAGCATGCTGAGTGCGGAGGAGCTATAATAAGCAAGATGGACGACGCTCCATGGCCCGAAGGCTCTTTTCAAGAGGAGTTCGGCTTATGGCAACGGGGCTGGTTTTACATCACAGCCCCCAGGGGCACCACATGGGTGGCGCCACCTACTTTTCGCTCGGGTCCCCCACCACGGCTAGCGTCATGGGTTAATGAAGGACTTATCTGGGGGCCGCCCAAAGACGTGCCCTCGCTGTAGGACCGCATTCGAGATCTTCTAGAAAGAGATATTGATTTGACCGTAGTGGCGCAAGTCATGCTGATTCACCGCACACTGCCCTGCAAACGTCGACCTCTACGTCTGTGGGAATTTAATCCGGAGGGACCGCGAGTCCTCCAACATTTCATGGGTGCGGCACCCGTGGAGATGTACAAATTGTTCTTCGGATCACAAGCAAGGTATCCGGATTTGTCCGAGGACGCAGGTCTTAGCTGCAATCACCCAGATGATAAGGTAAGTAGCCCCGTATTTGGACACACCATCCGTATTTTCATTACAAAATTACCCTTAACAGAGTTGTCCCTTGAACAGGAGTGGATAGTGAAGGCAAAGCTTATCAGATGTCCAGCCCCCCTGCCCGAGACCGCGCCGAATCCCATGCTAACCAGGATGCTGGAGGTCGCGCTTCTGGCGGAAGGCGAAGGGGGGAACCAAGGAGCTACTGCCTCCACGAAGGAGGCTGTTAGGAAGGGAAGAATCGAAAATTCCCCCGACCAGGGCAAGAAAAGGACTGCCTCTGAAGACCCGGAGGTGATGGCCTCAAAACGGGGGAAGAAATCCTCGCCAGAGGTTTCGGCACCGGAGAACGCCCTGGCCGAATCGCCCCTAAGGGGGACCCGCTCTCCCCCAAGACGTAAGTGAAGGGAGGGGTTCCATAATAAATGACACTCCTGTTTTATTTCTGAGGAAGATAACCGAAACATTACCTTGCAGTTCGGATCTCAACCTTTCTCAGCAGAGCTCATCTTCAGGGGATCTTCGTCCGGAAATGATAGAGAGCGAAACGCCTCCTCTTTTTGCACCGTCTCACGAGGCAGGCGACCCTGAGGTGTTATCTCGGAGGACCTTCGCAAGTCCGGATCCTGGAGAAGGTCGTCAGGCTAGTCCGGCACCCTCTGGTGCACAGTCGGAGGGGCTGGAGGATCTGCTTGAGAGGGCGTCCATTTAAGAAGAACACCGTATGTTGATGAATACAGTGATTGGAAGGATTTCATCCGCGGAAAGCGGATTGTACGAGGCTACTAGGAGTTTACTAACAGGCTTTGAGGTACGCAAAAAGTTGTACCTTTTGGTAGAGCCGCATATTAAATGCGCCCTGTATAAATAGTAGCCCCTGAGACTCTGTGCGTCGTCAAGAGTGACGGCGCGCAGAGGATCATAACCCCAGGTATAATATGTCGCATTTTTCCATGAAGGTGGCGAGGCGTTCGGTGGCTAGCCGGTCTGATGAATCTGCCGAGCTAAAGCGGCAACTTGATGTGGCAGATGCCGACATCGCGCTTGTAAATAAGCGGCTAGACGAGGCACAAGGTATGTTCCAAGGACACCTGGTAATAGGAGCTTGATGCTCGGGCCTTATATATATGTGCTTAATGTAGATGGTGTTGCTGCCATGGAGAACCTTCGGGTGGAACTTGCCCGAGCCAAGGAGAAAGCAAGGATAAGTGATGCGGCTGCCATTAAAGCGGTTGAAGAGTTAAAAGCCGAACAGGCTGCTCACTGCCAGAGCAAAAAGGTGATAGCCGAAATGACCATAAAGTTGAAGGATGCTACCGACCGCTGTAAATTTCTTGAACAAGAAGATAGAGCGGCTCAGAAGGATCTTGAAAAGATCGCTGCCGAAGCCAAGGATACTCGCTCTGCAATGAGAGCTATGAAGGAGGAGCTGCGTCGGGCCGGAGATATCACGTCTGGAAAGCCCTATATGCTGCGGATGAAGTTCGGAGACCCCAAGTATGCTCCATTAGACCGGCAGTGGAGTGCGGAAAACACTTATCTGGATTTGGCAGCTAGTGCGGCGGACGCGGCCGAACACTTCTGCGGCCGAGGTGACCATGGATTGGAAGAGCTTTTTTGGTCGCAGTTCCACAATCCAAAACACCCACTTTCGGTATCAGACCGTTTGGCCGCCTGGGCGGAGCTGAACAGGTTATCCGGACTCGCCATGAGGTATGTTGCGAGTCGTCTGTGGCCGGAGAAGCCGGAAGAGTTATTTTGGCTTGGTGCAGCAGTTCCTTGGTTCGGTGCCGCATGATGATGCAATGAAGAGGTCGGCGTGCATAGAGGGCGCACGGATGGCTCTTGACCATGTCAAAACATACTAGGTGGATATGAAGGCCAGTGTTGTTGCATCCCGGGATACAGACAAAAGCCGAGTACCTGCCAAGCACTACTTTGAGGAAGTTCTTCATGGCGCTCGTTTAATAGAGTCGCAGTGTTTGAAGGATTTTGTGTTCTAATAGCGTGTGCTACTTGTAAAACGAATATTTTGATGGAATATAAAAGCTTTTTATACTTGTGCTTACAAGAATTATGATGCCTCTTGTCCGGCCGTTTAATGTATATATTTGTATATAACCTGAAAGATGGCAGTCGTTGGCTTCAGCCCCCACGCATAGAATGCGGGGGTGTTCGCAAAAAGGCGCTTTTCACACTTAATCCAACGTCTTGGTCCTATAAAGGAGGTGGTGGTGCGGTGAACTAGGAAACCGGACTAGAATGCTTTATCACTTTCACTTAGCCATAGGAGTTTGACAGTGGGGCTACTGCGCGCTCACCCGGATTCGGGGCGCGAGTGTGCCTGACCGGGAAGCGGCCCTTCGTTAATGCGGAGGAATCCTAAAGATTCCAAAAGTCATCGAGTGGTTGACCAGTCTCTCGCTATATCATGACAGTCAGTTTTCGGCTTTCTCTACTGAGGTGCTCGCCTGGCCGAACCGTGGCACAATCGCAGTAGTTCTCCTGGCGCCGCGTTAGCCGATATAACGGAACATAAGGCAGCAAAACACAGGAGTCGGGCAAACCCAACATTTGACCAAAGACATGATTCGGAGCTGATGCATATAGGGCCAAACTCGCGACGCCGAACACTCCCTAAGGTATTCGGTCTTTATGAGGACGGGCCGAAATAGAGCCCTTGGTAAAAAAGCCCCTGGTGTCCAGGTACGCGCAAAAATTTTGGCGTGGCCAAATGCCAAGACGCCAGCCTCCTCCTCGGCTATAGCAAAAACCGGGGGATGTTGTCAACAAGAGACAGTAAAAAAGGTTTATGCAGGGTCTTAATCTGAAAAGAATCCTTGAAATGGGTCCCTGCTGCACGTCTACGCCTGTGTCTCCGTTGTGCCGTATCCTGGACGGGCGTAGCACGATGTTCGTCTGCGAAAGAGAGGAACTTATTAAAAAATAAGCGTGCGAGAAATCTATATTAAAATAAACAAAATATAGTTGGAGCAAGAGTTATGTCGTATTGTCTCCGGGCGTGAACACGCGGAGCCCCTTGTACGGGGTTATGCGGCTATTAAGCATATGTATATTTATGCCGGACTCGTCGAGCCGTGTCCGGGATAGTAGGGCTGGATTAGTGGGCGGCTGTCTAGGCGGCCGCACCATTGCCCGTACTTTGGGGGTCAATTTATATTCCCCTGTAATGAAATGATGCCTCGTGGACCGGGCATTTTAAGTGTAAGGGATGCATAATGCGGTATTGCGTTAAAGCGGGCGAAGGCTTCTCGTCCCAGTAGCGCTTGATAGCGACTTACGAATGGGGCGATGTGGAATGTTAGCTTTTCGCTTCGGAAGTTATCGGGTGAGCCGAACTTGACTTTTAACGAAAGGGAACCCATACTTTGGGTATCTGGACCCGGCGTGACTCCTTGAAAGGAAGTGTTGCCTTGGCGGATTATAGCTGGGTTTACCCCGAGTTTGCGGATTGTGTCCTGATATAACAGGTTCAAGTCACTACCGCTGTCCATAAGGACATTTGTAAATTGGAGTGCGTTAATAATCGGATTCACGACCAAGGCAGTCCAGCCTACGTTCTGGGCTCCTTTGGAGTAATCCCGATGATCGAAGCTGATTGGTTGTAACAACCATTGGCGGTGCCCCTCTGGGGCTGGCCATACGGCGCGTGTCTTCGTAAGAGCCGTTCTGTTTTCCCTTTTGTCATCTGAAGTGAATTTACTGTCTTGACTTCTTGTGGGAACTTCTTTTGTTCTCCGGTGTTCTGCTTGTGGGGTGCGTCGTCATCCTCGCTTGGTGTGTCGAGCCCCTTTTGTTCGGCGTTGAGTTTGCTGGACTGCTTGAAGACCCAACAATCTCTGTGGGTATGGTTTGCAGGTCTACCAGGAGTGCTGTGGATTTGACATATTTTGTCCAAGATTTTGTTGAAGTTGGATAGCTCGTCCCTGTCATCTTTGGGGGCGGCTTTTTCTGATTTTTGCCGAGAGCTTTTGAATCCGGCGTTTACTACCGTGCTCATCAGGTTGTTGTCCTTTATATGGTGCAGTTTCCCGTTCCCATCTCTGGGTTCGGATGTATTCGGGTCGCTGGTGCTGCTTCTTGCCAACCAGCTATCCTCTCCTGCACAAAAGCGGGTCATGAGGCTTGTTAATGCGGCCATTGTTCTTGGCTTTTCTTGGCCGAGGTGTGTGGCGAGCCATTCATCTCGGACGCTATGTTTGAAAGCTGCTAGGGTCTCGGTGTTCGGACAGTCGACTATTTGATTCTTTTTAGGAAGGAATCTGTTCCAGAGTTTCCGGGCGGACTCTCCAGGTTGCTGAGTTATATGACTCAGATCATCTGCATCCGGAGGTCGGACATAGGTCCCTTCAAAATTTGCCTGGAAAGTGTCCTCGAGAGCTTCCCAACTTCCCATGGTGTTTTCGGGAAGGCTTTTAAGCCAATGCCGGGCTGGCCCTTTGAGCTTAAGGGGTAAGTATTTTATGGCGTGGAGGTCATCTCCTCTGGCCATGTGTATGTGGAGGATGTAATCCTAGATCCAGACTCCAGGGTCTGTTGTTCCGTCGTATGCTTCTATGTTTACGGGCTTGAATCCCGCTGGAAATTCGTGGTCCAGCACCTCATCGGTGAAACATAGGGGATGTGCGGCGCCCCTGTATTTAGGTGTGCCGCGATGTTCGTATATTTTTTGCATTGCATTGCTCACTGGAGCTTGCTTTCTTGGCCCATAGATGGATCTGGTTGGGCCAGTTTTTTGATGCGAATTCTTGGACGGGTCGCGCGCCGTATTGAGTGCGGCGCCCTTCGTTGCTTGAGATCGATCATGGGGCCGTCTATCCGACCTTGTGGCTTCCTTATTTTTTGACTATGGGGATTTATGGCCTCTTCATCAAATTCCGGTAGTAGTTTCCGCTTCGGATAGAACTTTGTGTGACGACTATTGCCGTACTTGTGTGCGGTATTGAGTACTTTGCCCCATCTGATTCTTAGTGCATCTTCCGTTGTTTTCAATCTCCGCTTCTGCTTTTCCAGGCTATGTGCGGTGGCGATGAGCCTTTGGTGGAGGTTCTGATGCTCCAGCAATTTGTCTGGTTTGAGATCGTCCAGACTATTATCCTTCCCGGGGATGGGCTGTTCGGATTGTCTGCCCTGTTTGGACGGTTGCTCGATGGCATGTTCCGTTGATTCACCCTGCTCTATAGCAGGGTCTTTGTCGAGGTGGGGCTTAGCCTTGCGCTTACGCTGCTGCGTTGATTGTTTTTCCAGGGAGCGATCCCTGGTTGCGCCCTTTTGATCCTCGTTGTCATTTCTGTTAGGTGTGTCCACCATGTATACATCGTATGATGGGGTGGCTTTACAATTCCCTATAGGTGCTGGTTCTTGTTCGTCTCCTTTGTCGGCGTCCACACCGTCGATGTCTTCGAAGTCGAAGTCGAGCATGTCGGTTTGATCGTCGACAGTGGCTACCAAGTGGGTGGTGGGTGGGTTTCGAATTTCTTCGTCGTCCGCATCCCAACCATGTTGACCGTAATCCGGCCAGGGCTCTCCTGACAAAGAGAGAGACTTTAGTGAATTCAGGATGTCGCCAAAGGGCGAGTGCTGAAAGACGTCCGCAGCGGTGAACTCCATGATCGGAGCCCAATCGGGTGCGATCGGAAGGGGTGCGGAATATACGGAATCCGGAGAGGAGTCCGGCACCTTGGAGTCACGGGCCTTGCAAAGGACTAGGTTGGTTTTCGGCTCTATCGCCATAGAGATTGCGGATCCTGGGGCGGCGTCCAACCGTCCGTCCCTGGTTAGCGTAGTTGGCTCCGGGCTAATGGTCGGAGCGGACACCTGAGCGGTGCTCTGGGCGCTGTCCGGCGGCAGAGCTAGATCATGCCCATCGAGACAATGCGGCGCGCTTGGCCGTGCCTCGAATCCCTCGAAGATCAAGTCCCTGCGGATGTCGGCCGTGTAGTTTAAGCTTCCAAACCTGACCTGATGGCCAGGGGCGTAGCTTGCGATCTACTCCAGATGGCCAAGCAAGTTGGCCCGCAGTGCGAAGCTGCCGAATACGAAGATCTGTCCAGGGAGAAAAGTCTCACCCTGGACCGGTGATTGATGATCGAAGAAGCCATCAGGCCTAAAGGTGATGACATAAAGGAACTCTCAATGAAAGCACCAATGTCGGTGTCAAAACTGGCGGATCTCGGGTAGGGGGTCCCGAACTGTGCGTCTAGGCGGATGGTAACAGGAGACAAGGGACACGATGTTTTTACCCAGGTTCGGGCCCTCTCGATGGAGGTAAAACCCTACTGCTTGATTAATATTGATGATATGGCTGGTACAAGAGTGGATCTACCACGAGATCAGAGAGGCTAAACCCTAGAAGCTAGCCTATGGTATGATTGTCGTTCGTCCTACGGACTAAAAGCTCTCCGGTTTATATAGACATCGGAGAGGGCTAGGGTTACACAGAGTCGGTTACAATGGGAGGATATCTTCATATCATATCACCAAGCTTGCCTTCCACGCCAAGGAAAGTCCCATCCGGACACGGGACGGAGTCTTCAATCTTGTATCTTCATAGTCCGGGAGTCCGGACGAAGGTCATAGTCCAGCCATCCGGACACCCCCTAATCTACGACTCCCTCAGAGGCCGATCCGCACAGGGTCCAGCAGGGGGACGTCATCTATATAGAACCACTCCGAGGACCAATCCTCGGACGTCCTCTTTGGGGTACGGATAGATATCCGGTCCCGGCGATGCGCCATAATTCGGCTCCGCCCACTTGATAAATAGACCCCTCCTGAGAACGGGGCACGAGGCAAAACAACCTCTTCCACAGCGTGAAATGGGCCTCAATGCCCAAGAACAGCTCGCAGAGGGCCACGAAGCCCGCAATGTGCAGAATGGAGGCGGGCGTGAGGTTGTGTAGCTGGAGGCCGTAGAACTCCAGCAACCCTCGGAGAAACGGATGAATTGGAAATCCGAGTCCTCTCATCAAATAAGGGACTAGGCATACCCGCTCTCCTTGAGAGGGATTGGGGACGCTCTCCGCCTGCTCTCCGCCGCTATAGGTAGCAATCCCGGCTCGGACTAGGACCATGTATGCTGGGGGAAGAAGCCCCTTGGACTGAAGCACTACAAGCTCGCTATGCGGGACGGAACACCGCCCCCAATCTCCGGGCCGAGGGCTGGAGAGGCGAGAAGAGGAGCTGCACCGACCGGCCATGGTGGAATGGATCTCTGTCGACAGCACTCTGATGAAGGCTCGCGGAGGGAAGATGGTGTGAATTGGATCTGAATCCCCGTCTCTTTTATGGGCGGTTCATTAACGCAACCGGGGGGGTAAATGAAAAAATCCCCTGGCTTTTCGCATTAATTTGACACGTGGAAGATGGTTATTATGGGGCACAGAAGCCGAGGAGGGCAGCACACACTAGAAGCCGGACACTATTCGACGGGTATAGGGAATTTGAAGAAGAACCCGCCTTGCAATGCCGAAGATAACTTGCGCGCCGGACTGGTCGTCATTGAAGCCTGGTTCAGGGGCTACTGAGGGAGTCCTGGATTAGGGGGTGTCCGGATGGCCGGACTATGACCTTTGGCCGGACTCCCGGACTATGAAGATATAAGATTGAAGACTCTGTCCCGTGTCCGGATGGGACTTTCCTTGGCGTGGAAGGCAAGCTTGGCGATACGATATGAAGATCTCCTCCCATTGTAACCGACTCTATGTAACCCTAGCCCTCTCCGGTGTCTATATAAACCGGAGAGTTTTAGTCCGTAGGACAAACAACAATCATACCATAGTCTAGCTTCTAGGGTTTAGCCTCTCTGATCTCGTGGTAGATCCACTCTTGTACTACCCATATCATCAATATTAATCAAGCAGGACTAGGGTTTTACCTCCATCGAGAGGGCCCGAACCTGGGTAAAAACATCGTGTCCCTTGTCTCATGTTACCATCCGCCTAGACGCACAGTTCGGGACCCCCTACCCGAGATCCGCCGGTTTTGACACCGACAATGACCTCTGATCCTCTTCGCCGCCACCTTCCTCAACCCTACCGGAGCCGCTTCGCTGACACCATCGTCAACCCTACCGGAGTAGCTTCGCCTATACCATTCTCAACCCTACCAGGGCCGCCTTGCCAACTCACAAGTCCATGGCCTCAGATCCATTTCCTCGCAACCTCATCCAACCTACCGGAGCAGCTTCTGACGCCCCGTCCATGACCGCAGATCCGCATCATCGACACCATCCTTAACCAAACCACCGGAGCAGTTTCCAACGCCCCGTCCACGGCCGCATATCTGCATCGTCGACACCATACTTAACCCAACCACCGGAGCAACTTCACCTATGCCCTCGTCCACGGCCACAGATCCACTTCGCCCACACCGTAGTCCACCCTACTGGAGCCGCTCCACAAACACCCTACTAGACGGTTCTAGATCTCCTTACCGGACCACGACAGCCAGCGCAGCGTCATCACCCTTGACGTTTCTAACTTGATTCCCACTGTCTGGCAAGATGCCAAGCACCCGCCGCAGCCTAGGTACTTGTCACCTTTAAACCCGTCCAGCATCACCTGCCCAATGTATGATATGTCTCCAACGTATCTATAATTTTTGATTGTTCCATGCTATTATATTATCTGTTTTGAATGATTATGGGCTTTATTATACACTTTTATATTACTTTTGGGACTAACCTATTAACCGGAGGCTCATCCCATATTGTTGTTTTATTGCCAGTTTCAGTATTTTGAAGAAAAGGAATATCAAACGGAGTCCAAACGGAATGAAACCTTCGGCAACGTGATTTTTTGGAAGAATATCATCCTGGAGACGTGGAGTTCAAGTCAGAAGATACTCGAGGACTCCACGAGATAGGAGGGCACGCCCCTAGGGGGCCGCGCCCCTGTCTCATGGGCCCCTCGAGCACCTCCCGACCGACTTCTTTCGCCTATATAGTCCCACGTACCCTAAAAACATCCAGGGAGAAGATAGATCGGGAGTTCCGCTGCTGCAAGCCTCTGTAGCCACCAAAAACCTCTCGGGAGCCCTTCCCGGCACCCTGCCGGAGGGGGGATCCATCATCGGTGGCCATCTTCATCATCCCGGCACTATCCATGACAAGGAGGGAGTAGTTCACCCTCGGGGTTCAGGGTATGTACCAGTAGCTATGTGTTTGATCTCTCTCTCTCTCTCTCTCGTGTTCTCTCTCGTGTTCCCTCTATGGCACGATCTTGATCTATCCCGAGCTTTGCTATTGTAGTTGGATCTTATGATGTTTCTCCCCCTCTACTCTCTTTGTGATGAATTGAGTTTCCCCTTTGAAGTTATTTTATCGGATTGAGTCTTTTATGAGAACACTTGATGTATGTCTTGCCGTGCTTATCTGTGGTGACAATGGGATATCATGTGCCTCTTGATGTATGTTTTGGTGACCAACTTGCGGGTTCCGCCCATGAACCTATGCATAGGGGTTGGCACACGTTCTTGACTCTCCGATAGAAACTTTGGGACACTCTTTGAAGTACTTTATGTTGGTTGAATAGATGAATCTGAGATTGTGTGATGCATATCGTATAATCATGCCCACGGATACTTGAGGTGACAATGGAGTATCTAGGTGACATTAGGGTTTTGGTTGATTTGTGTCTTAAGGTGTTATTCTAGTACGAACTCTTTTATAGATCGATCCGAAAGAATAACTTTGAGGTGGTTTCGTACCCTACCATAATATCTTCATTTGTTCTCCGCTATTAGTGGCTTTGGAGTGACTCTTTGTTGCATGTTGAGGGCTTGTTATATGATCTATCTATGTTATTATTGTTGAGAGAACTTGCACTAGTGAAAGTATGAACCCTAAGCCTTGTTTCCTTCATTGCAATACCGTTTACACTCACTTTTATTGCTTGCTACCTTGCTGTTTTTGCAATTTCAGATTACAAATACCTTTATCTACTATCTATTTTGCACTTGTATCACCATCTCTTCGCCGAACTATTGCACCTATACAATTTGCCATTGTATTGGGTGTGTTGGGGACACAAGAGACTCTTTGTTATTTGGTTGTAGGGTTGTTTGAGAGAGACCATCTTCATCCTACGCCTCCTACGGATTGATAAACCTTAGGTCATCCACTTGAGGGAAATTTGCTATTGTCCTACAAACCTGTGCACTTGCAGGCCCAACAACGTCTACAAGAAGAAGGTTGTGTAGTAGACATCAATGTACTTCAAATATACTAACAGGTCGCTGTTACCTGTTATGTAGCTGGCAAAAACTACAAGGACGATTTTCTTCTGGATCTAACAGCTTGGCCAACCAAGATCCTGAACTGTGGCATTGCTATGATCTTGTAAGTGTGTGTCTCTCTCTCTCTCTTGTATTGTTCTGTGCCTGCCAGTGTGCTTTCCTAGGATTTTCGACTAGTAACCCCTTTGTGCAGACAATGATTTCCACTATTGGCTACTAAATTAGATATGTAGATGTCATACATGATACTACCTCGTACCTCCGTTCCTAAATATATGTCTTTCTAGAGATTCCACTATAGGCTACATATAGAGCAAAATGAGTGAAACTACACTCGAAAGTCCATCTATATACATCTGTCTGTGGTCCATACTGGAATCTCTACAAAGACATATATTTAGGAACAGAGGCAGTACATTACACAAAATCATAGGTGGCATGTAGAAATTCTAGTGCACTACATTAGGCTCCCTTAGAGTGCCTGCTAGTTGATACGTCTCCAACGTATCTATAATTTTTGATTGCTCCATGCTACTTTATCTACTATTTTAGGCAATATTGGGCTTTATTATCCACTTTTATATTATTTTTGGGACTAAGGTATTAACCGGAGGCCCAACCCAGATTTGCTGTTTTATGCCTATTTTGGTGTTTCGAGGAAAAGGAATATCAGACGGAGTCAAAACGGAACGAAATCAACTGGAGAAGTTAATTTTGGAAGGAAACCCACCTGAACGACTTGGAGTGCACGTCAGGGGAGCCCGGGCTGCCCACGAGGGTGGGGGCGCACCCACCCCCCTAGGGCGCGCCCCCCTGCCTCGTGAGCACCCCAGAGGTCCACCGATGTACCCCTTGCACCCATATATACTCACGTACCCTAAAACTTCCAGAACAGAAGATAGATCGGGAGTTCCTCCGCCGCAAGCCTCTGTAGCCACCAAAAACCTCTCGGGAGCCCGTTCCGGCACCCTGCCGGAGGGGGAACCCATCACCGGTGGCCATCTTCATCATCTCGGCGCTATCCATGACGAGGAGGGAGTAGTTCACCCTCGGGGATGAGGGTATGTAGCAGTAGATATGTGTTTGATCTCTCTCTCTCTCGTGTTCTCTCTCGTGTTCCCTCTATGGCACGATCTTGATGTATCCCGAGCTTTGCTATTGTAGTTGGATCTTATGATGTTTCTCCCCCTCTACTCTCTTGTAATGAATTGAGTTTCCCCTTTGAAGTTATTTTACCGGATTGAGTCTTTTATGAGAACACTTGATGCATGTCTTGGTGATCAACTCGCGGGTTTCGTGACATGGGGAACCTATGCATAGGGGTTAGCACACATTCTTGACTCTCCGGTAGAAACTTTGGGGCACCCTTTGAAGTACTTTTATGTTGGTTGGATGAATCTGAGATTGTGTGATGCATATCGTATAATCATGCCCACGGATACTTGAGGTGACAATGGAGTATCTAGGTGACATTAGGGTTTTGGTTGATTTGTTTCTTAAGGTGTTATTCTAGTACGAACTCTTTTATAGATTGATCCGAAAGAATAAGTTTGAGGTGGTTTCATACCCTACCATAATCTCTACGTTTGTTCTCCGCTATTAGTGGCTTTGGAGTAACTCTTTGTTGCATGTTGAGGGCTTGTTATATGATCTATCTATGTTATTATTGTTGAGAGAACTTGCACTAGTGAAGGTATGAACCCTAGGCCTTGTTTCCTACTATTGCAATACCGTTTACGCTCACTTTTACCACTTGTTACCTTGCTGTTTTTATTATTCCAGATTACAAAAACCTTTATCTACTATCTATTTTGCACTTGTATCTTCATCTCTTCGCCGAATTACTGCACCTATACAATTTACCATTGTATTGGGTGTGTTGGGGACACAAGAGACTCTTTGTTATTTGGTTGCAGGGTTGTTTGAGAGAGACCATCTTCATCCTACGCCTCCTACGGATTGATAAACCTTAGGTCATCCACTTGAGGGAAATTTGCTACTGTCCTACAAACCTGTGCACTTGCAGGCCCAACAACGTCTACAAGAAGAAAGTTGTGTAGTAGACATCAAGCTCTTTTCTGGCGCCGTTGCCGGGGAGGTTAGCGCTTGAAGGTATATCTTTAGATCTTGCAATCTAATCTTTTTGTTTCTTGTTTTAGAACTAGTTTAGTTTATAAAAGAAAACTACAAAAAAATGGAATTGAGTTTGTCTCATACGCTTTATCTTTTTAATATCTTTCGTGAGTATGATGGAAAGGAAAGTTGTGCCAAAGTGTTAGAAGAAGAATGCATTAAAATGTTTGGCACTAAATCTTTGAATGATGAGCATGATTGCAATGTTGTTAGTATGAACTCCTTGAATATCCATAGTACTAATGATGATTGCACTAGTTATGATGAAAATGCCTCCTATAAACATGTCAATTTTTGTGGAGCGCATTGGGTTTGCAAGTACACACCAAATAGGGAAGATAGATATTGCAAGAGGCATAAGTACTTAGAAACCAAATTGTTGCAAGAAAGGCTAGATGTTTGTGCTGAAGATTTAAATTATCTTGGCCGTACTTGTGGACTTTGCAATGAAAGTGGTCATTTAGCTATCCGATGCAAATTGTTTCATGATCTAATCATGTCCAAAAATTGTGATGACTTGATTTCCCTTGCACATTATAATGAACTTAGTTTGCTTATGGGCTATGAAGAAATGAAATGTATAACCAACTATCTCCCAGATTTTGCCCGTTATAAACTTCTTGGTTTTGATCTAGAGGAAATTTATATGTTGTACGGAGAATTGCATTGAAAATCCTTATATTGCCAATTACATAAAGAAAAGAAAGCAAATAGAAGATGAAGAGAATACTAATGAAAGGGAAGATACTTCCCAATCTCCTCCTATTATTCTTATGATGAATCAGGTAACGAGTAGGAGCCTTCTATTCAACCAATCTCATCAATAAGGAGCTCAAAGAGGAAGGTTGAACCCACACATAATGTGAAGAAGAAGAAGAAAAGAAGGAGCAAAAAAGGTAGAAAGGTATTCCTCCCAAATGATGTTGCTCCTACTACTCATTGTGATGATGATAATTGCTATACTATTGGTGCTATCAATATTTTTAATGATGAGAGTGATTATGCTTATGATATGAAAGGGCCCAAGCTTGGGGAAGCTATGTTTGATTGGGATGAAATATTTGAGAATATATTTTCTGGAATTAATGTTTGTCCCAAGCTTGGGGATGCTATGTTTAATGAAGATGATATTTTTAGCATCCCAAGTTTTGATATGCAAAGTTGTTATGATGATAGCATGCCTCCTACCTATGATGATTATATTGATGAAAGTGGGTTCGGAAGAGAGTCAACTTTAGGAAGTAGTGATCCCACTATTTTGGAGGATGTTGAATTTTATTGTGATGAATACGAAAGTGGATTTGGAAGAGTGTCAACTTTATTTAGTGATTCCAGTATCTTGGGAGAGGTTTCAATCGATTATGATGAGAACGAAGTTGCTACTTATGATGATTATTGTGATGAAACTTATGCTATAAAAAGTAGTGAGGATTATATTTACAAATCTTGTCATGATTATGATTACCCTTTTTCTGAACATTACTCTTTTAATGTGGAAACAATTTTTAGTGTTCAAGTCTCTCATGATACTCCCTCTACTATTCATGAGAAGACTTTTTCTTATGTGGAGAGTAGTAAATTTTCTATTCTTGTAGATCATGAAAAGAATGCTTTAGGTGCTGGTTATATTGTTGAATTCATTCATGATGCTACTGAAAATTATTATGAGGGAGGAACATATGATTGTAAGAATTGCAATAATATCAAGTTTCCTCCCTATGTGCTTAAATTCTTGAAGCTATGCTTGTGTTACCTTCCTATGCTAGTTGATTATTGTTCCCATAATTTGTTTTCTCACAAAATCCCTATGCATAGGAAGTGGGTTAGACTTAAATGTGCTAGTCATATTCTTCATGATGCTCCCGTTATGTTTCAATTCTTATCTTTTATGTGAGCATCATTGTCATCATCATGCCTAACTAGAAAGGCATTAAAGAAAAGCTCTTGTTGGGAGACAACCCAATATTTATCATTAATGTTTTTGTGTGTCCACATGATTATGATACTCTAGTAATCATGTTTTATAGCTTTCGTTTCAATAAAGTGCCAAGTAGAACCTTTGGGAAGACTTGGGTGAAGTTTATGTGATCTTGCTGTGAAAAACAGAAACTTTAGCGCTCACGAGAATAGCTGCCATTTTTTACTTAATAGTGATTTTAGGTTTATTCTTTTTGCAGATGATTAATTCACAAATTTCTCAGGTCCTTCAATTTATTTCATAATTTTTGGGGTTCTATAAGTATACTTTTTATACAGATTACTACAGACTGTTCTGTTTTTGACAGGTTCTGTTTTCATTGTGTTGTTTGCTTATTTTGATGCATCTATGGCTAGTATTAAGTGGTATGAACCATAGAGAAGTTAAAATACAGTAGATATTACACAAATATGAATTTAGAATGAGTTCATTACAGTACCTAAGTGGTGGTTTTATTTTCTTATACTAACGGAGCTTACGAGTTTTTTTTTTGAGTTTTGTGTGGTTGAAGTTTTCAAGTTTTGGGTAAAGATTCGATGGACTATAGAATAAGGAGTGGCAAGAGCCTAATCTTGGGGATTCCCAAGGCAACCCAAGGTAATATACAAGGACAACCAAGAGCCTAAGCTTGGGGATGCCCCGGAAGGCATCCCCTCTTTCGTCTTCGTTCATCGGTAACTTTACTTGGAGCTATATTTTTATTCGCCACAACATATGTGTTTTGCTTGGAGCGTCATTTTCTTTTGTTAGTTTTTGCTTTCTGTTAGTTATAACAATGTTTTGCATCTTTAGTTTCAATAAAAAAGTCAAGTATAGCCTTTTCCATGCTTATTTTGCTAGTATACATGTTGCTGTTTGAAAACAGAAAGTTTACCGCTGTTGCAAAAATTCCCTAGAAAATCAGAGAATGGTATAACGTTGAATATTTTTGCATATTAAGCTCTGATAAATTTATTAAAATGGGAATTTTAGTTCATAATTTTTGGAGTCAGGGAAGTATTGTTACTCTTGCATGCTTTACAGACTGTACTGTTTTGGCAGATTGCTGTTATGTTTGCATTGTTTGCGTATGTTTGCTTGTTTAATGATTCTATTTGAGGATAGGAGTATTAAATATACAGAGGCATTTAGTATGAAATGTTGAATAATAATTTTAGTGATTTGTTACAATACAAAATGATAAGGTTTTGCATTGGTTTATACTAACCTATCTCACGAGTTCTTGTTGAGTTTGTTGTGAATGAAGCTTTTGATAAAAAGAGAAACCATGATATGAGGAAATAAGGAGACACAAAAATTCAAGCTTGGGGATTCCCAAGGAACCCAAGATAATATTTCAAGAAGTCTCAAGCATCTAAGCTTGGGGATGCCCCGGTAGGCATCCCACCTTTCTTCGTCAACAACTATCGGTTAGTATCGGTTGAGCCTAAGTTTTTGCTTCTTCGCATGAGTTGTGCTATCCTTGCAATGTAGTTTTATTTAGCTTTGCTTGCTGTTTGAATAAATTATCAAGATCTGAAATTATTAAATGGGAGAGTCTTCACATAGTTGCATAATTATTCGACTACTCATTGATCTTCACTTATATCTTTCGGAGTAGTTTATCATTTGCTCTAGTGCTTCACTTATATCTTTTAGAGCATAATGGTGGATTTGTTTTAAAAGAAACTATTGATCTCTCATGCTTCACTTAGATTATTTTGAGAGTCGTTAATAGCATGGTAATTTTCTTAATATTAATATACTTGGTATTCAAGATATGTGAAACTTTCTTTTGAGTGCGTTGAATACTAAGATAAGTTTGATGCTTGATAATTGTTTTGAGATATGGAGGTGATAATATCAAAGTGATGCTAGTTGGGTGATTATGAATTTAAAGAATGCTTGTGTTGAAGTTTGTGATTCCCGTAGCATGCACGTATGGTGAACCGCTTTGTGATGAAGTCGGAGGACAATTTTATTTATTGATTATCTTCCTTATGAGTGGCGGTCGGGGACGAGCGATGGTCTTTTCCTACCAATCTATCCCCATAGGAGCATGCGCGTAGTGCTTTGGTTTTTGATGACTTCTAAATTTTTGCAATAAGTATATGAGTTCTTTATGACTAATGTTGAGTCCACGGATTATACGCACTTTTTCCCATCCTTCCACCATTGCTAGCCTCTCTAATACCACACACTTTTCGCCGGTATCATACACCCACCATATACCTTCCTCAAAACAGCCACCATACCTACCTATCATGGCATTTCCATAGCCATTCCGAGATATATTGCCATGCAACTTTCCATCGTTCCGTTTATTGTGACACGCTCCATCATTTGTCATATTGCTTTGCATGATCATGTAGTTGACATCGTATTTGTGGCAAAGCCACCGTTCATAATTCTTTCATACATGTCGCTCATGAGTCATTGCACATCCCGGTACACCGCCGGAGGCATTCATATAGAGTCATATTTTGTTCTAAGTATCGAGTTGTAATTGTTGAGTTGTAAGAAAAATAGAAGTGTGATGATCATCATTATTAGAGCATTGTCCCAGTGAGGAAAGGATGATGGAGACTATGACTCCCCCATAAGTCGGGATGAGACTCTGGACGAAAAAAAAGAGGCCATAAAAAAAAGAGAAAAGGCCCAAACAAAAAAAATGAGAGAAAAAGAGAGAAGGGACAATGTTACTACACTTTTACCACACTTGTGCTTCAAAGTAGCACCGTGATCTTCATGATAGAGAGTCTCATATGTTGTCACTTTCATATACTAGTGGGAATTTTTCATTATAGAACTTGGCTTGTATATTCCAATGATGGGCTTCCTCAAAAGTGCCCTAGGTCTTCGTGAGCAAGCATGTTGGATGCACACACACTTAGTTTATTTTGTTGAGCTTTCATATACTTATAGCTCTAGTGCATCCGTTGCATGGCAATCCCTACTCACTCACATTGATATCTATTGATGGGCATCTTCATAGCCCGTTGATACGCCTAGTTGATGTGAGACTACCTTCCCACCTTTTGTCTTTTCCACAACCACCATTCTATTCCACATATAGTGTTATGTCCATGGCTCACGCTCATGTATTGCGTGAAAGTTGAAAGAGTTTGAGATTATTAAAGTATGAAACAATTGCTTGGCTTGTCGTCGGGGTTGTGCATGATTTAAATATTTTGTGTGGGGAAGATGGAGCATAGCCAGACTATATGATTTTTTAGGGATAACTTTCTTTAGCCATGTTATTTTGAGAAGACATAATTGCTTAGTTAGTATGCTTGAAGTATTATTATTTTTATGTCAATATGAACTTTTGTCTTGAATCTTTCGGGTTGAATATTCATGCTACAATTAAGAAGATTTACATTGAAATTATGCCAAAGTATCACTCCGCATAAAAAAATCTCTTGTTATCATTTACCTACTCGAGGACGAGCAGGAATTAAGCTTGGGGATACTTGATACGTCTCCAATGTATCTATAATTTTTGATTGCTCCATGCTACTTTATCTACTGTTTTAGGCAATATTGGACTTTATTATCCACTTTTATATTATTTTTGGGACTAACCTATTAACCGGAGGCCCAGCCCAGATTTGCTGTTTTATGCCTATTTCAGTGTTTCGAGGAAAAGGAATATCAGACGGAGTCAAAACAGAACGAAATCAACTTGAGCAGTTAATTTTGGAAGGAAACCCACCTGATAGACTTGGAGTGCACGTCAGGGGAGCCCCGGGCTTCCCACAAGGGTGGGGGTGCGCCCACCCCCCTAGGGCGTGCCCCCCTGCCTCGTGAGCACCCGGGAGGTCCACTGACGTACCCCTTGCACCCATATATACTCACGTACCCTAAAACTTCTAGAACGGAAGATAGATTGGGAGTTCCGCCGCTGCAAGCCTCTGTAGCCACCAAAAACCTCTTGGGAGCCCGTTCTGGCACCCTGCCGGAGGGGGAACCCATCACCGGTGGCCATCTTCATCATCCCGGCACTATCCATGACGAGGAGGAAGTAGTTCACCCTCGGGGATGAGGGTATGTACCAGTAGCTATGTGTTTGATCTCTCTCTCTCGTGTTCCCTCTATGGCACGATCTTGATGTATCCCGAGCTTTGCTATTGTAGTTGGATTTTATGATGTTTCTCCCCCTCTACTCTCTTGTAATGAATTGAGTTTCCCCTCTGAAGTTATTTTATCGGATTGAGTCTTTTATGAGAACACTTGATGTATGTCTTGGTGATCAACTTGCGGGTTTCGTGACATGGGGAACCTATGCATAGGGCTTGTTACACGTTCTTGACTCTCCGGTAGAAACTTTGGGGCACTCTTTGAAGTACTTTTATGTTGGTTGGATGAATCTGAGATTGTTTGATGCATATCGATAATCATGCCCACGGATACTTGAGGTGACAATGGAGTATCTAGGTGACATTAGGGTTTTGGTTGATTTGTGTCTTAAGGTGTTATTCTAGTACGAACTCTTTTATAGATTGATCCGAAAGAATAACTTTGAGGTGGTTTCGTACCCTACCATAATCTCTACGTTTGTTCTCCGCTATTAGTGGCTTTGGAGTGAATCTTTGTTGCATGTTGAGGGCTTGTTATATGATCTATCTATGTTATTACTATTGAGAGAACTTGCACTAGTGAAACTACGAACCCTAGGCCTTGTTTCCTACCATTGCAATACCGTTTACGCTCACTTTTACCACTTGTTACCTTGCTGTTTTTATTATTCCAGATTACAAAAACCTTTATCTACTATCTATTTTGCACTTGTATCTTCATCTCTTCGCCGAACTAGTGCACCTATACAATTTACCATTGTATTGGGTGTGTTGGGGACACAAGAGACTCTTTGTTATTTGGTTGCAGGGTTGTTTGAGAGAGACCATCTTCATCCTACGCCTCCTACGGATTGATAAACCTTAGGTCATCCACTTGAGGGAAATTTGCTACTGTCCTACAAACCTGTGCACTTGCAGGCCCAACAACGTCAACAAGAAGAAGGTTGTGTAGTAGACATCACTTGTCCAGCACACAGAGTCATGGCTAGTTTATGCTATGCGCACAATCATTAATTGGTGGTTTAAATATGTGCAAGGGATATGCAATGTATTATCATGTAGAGATGTCTGAAATTATCCATGTCAACTTGCAGATAGGGTTGCACAATGAAAAAGTACAAGCTTTATGTGGCAATTTCATGGAACATCGCAAAAAAAGAGAGGCAGCAGTGAGCCTATATAGTGTGCTATGGTACGTCACTCCTCCATTGCAATCATCATGACATCTTATTTGTATGTCAGTTCTATTGGCCAAGTTTCTTAGAGACAGTTATTACGAGTTATCCTAAGAAAATAAGCACCTATGAATATAAGCTCCATGTAATAAGCCAGCCAGTTCTTTTCATTGCATTTTCAGCTTATCTTTGGTATGATCAGTGAAAAGTATAGATTGCATTATATTTTTTTCATTTTGCTGCCCATATGAAAATTAATTTGACTTGCAAACATCACAAATTGAACCCAGTGCCGTAATTAATATGATAGGAAAACATACCATCACTATTTGCTCAAAATGCAAATACAAAGATACCATCTACTTGGCACAGTCTACTTTGGTCAATGTTTTCCATAGAGATCCCATTGCCTAATTTAAACGAAGAACGCATGACCCACATTTAAATGAAGAACAATTATTTATTGAAATTCGATGGTCCAAGTGGTTGGTTATTATCATATAGCAGCACCACCTGAAAGCATCATATAGCAGCAGCATCCGTGTGCAATTCATCATATACCAGCAGCAGCTCATAGCAATTCATCATATAGCAGCAGCATGAGAAGCTCATAGCAATTCATCATATAGCAGTAGCAGAATAGCTCATAGCAATTCATCATATAGCAGCAGCAGAAGCAGCTCATAGCAATTCATCATATAGCATCAGCAGGAGCAGCTTATAGCAACTCATCATATAGCAGCAGCAGCTCATAGCAATTCATCATATAGCAGCAGCATCAGCTCATAGCAATTCATCATATAGCAGCAGCAGGAGCAGCTCATAGCAATGCATCATATAGCAGTAGTAGAAGCAGCTCATAGCAATTCATTGTATAGTGGATCAGAATGAAAAATTGGCAAAAAATCAAAGGAGATCCTCACCTTGTTGGATGAGCTCATCCTTCAATAGCACCTCAAGGCCACGGCCTGGGAGGAGGGGAGGGGGAATAAGGTGCCTTCTGTCGCAGTGTGGCATCAGCCATTGTTGTGCAGCGCCCACCGGAGTAGTGCGTTGGACGAACCACAGTGGAGCAGCTGCTGGAGACCATGAGAATGAGGGGCGACGCCAGAGGGAGGAGCAGCCAGGGAGATTTGCCCCTACCCACCGGCCATCTATCCTAGCTGGACAGAGCATCGTCGAGGACCAGGCCAGATGGGACCAATGGCGACGGCTCGCTGGAGGAACCCTAGTGCTACACGTAGGGGATCGAGGTAGAGGGAAAGGGGAGAGGAGATGCAAGCGGGCAGGGCAATGAATGCTTGCGTGTTTGTTTTTACTTGAGGGTCAGGTGTGACACGCGCGTCAGCAGTTGCATTTTGAGTGTAATATAGGTAGACAACAGAGTCATTTCACTATTCCCCATCCCTTCAATTTTTAGTGAGGTTCTACCCGAAACACCCCCCTCCAAAGCGAAATTAGTTAAGCCCAAGCCCATAACTCAAGAATGACTTCTTTACATCTTTTATGGCTTATTTTTACAATAAGCCCTGAAAAGGCAGAATCGAACTAGACCTTAACCTGTAATTCAATTGTGCGTGCAATGATGAATCACTCCTGCCTGCTATAGTGTACATTTAGGCATCCTCATACATTGGCATAACCTAATACATGTGCATTCCATTGCAGAATCTGGAATATGCAATGTTTATGTTAGTTCATACCACTGTTCAAGATATCTTCAGATATTCCGATAAATCAGCCGATTTATCGCTTACCGTGGTCTGGTCGATAAGATAAACCGGCCGATAAATCAGCTGATATGGCGATAAATCGGCCGATATGCCGATAAACTTCATGATTTACCCCTTATCATAGGTCGACCGATAAGTTCCCGATAAGCGATATCCCCAACATTGGTTCATACGTTGCACATGATGTTTAAATGCCCCTTAAATCTGGTCAGTCAAGTGATTTTCTTTAAGCCTCCATCTTTGCTTCTTTTCTTGATATGTAAGATTTTCTCACACATCTATTCAATTGCTTATTTGCATCAGCCAACCATACTAGGACTGTTTGCTTTGATTAATTGTTGTTCTTGACCTAACACTCTAAGAGAGCTTGTCAACAATTTAAACACTAAGGGATGTTGTAGTGGGGCCTTGTCTAACTCATAGGTGACATAAAGGTTTGGCTGTACACTAAAGTAGGCTCTCCAAGAGTACCTGGAGATCCAGTTCGCAGGTATGCCTAGTTTTTACATAGTGCAGACATAGTAAATGCTCATTTCATTGTGTGCAAGTGCAAGAGATGCGGCATGTTTCATTATGTGGTGTTGTTTTGTTATAATCTCATCCTTTTGTGTTCACAGACTAGAAAGTATGCATATTTATCTTCCAAGGAGACGAGAACTAGTTTGTGTCACCTTGTAGAGGGGGTGCAATGAAGATAAGATTGAGGATTTCCAAGTACAAGATGTTAGGAAGGAGCCTTGCAAGAGAAGTAAGAGCTACGCTAAGCCTCTTCAACCTATTAAAGTAAGTCACTGTATCCAAGTCAACAGTTCAATTCCTTGTTTGTTTCAGGCATAGTTAATTTGCTCTTTTCAATTGCTTTATTTGTCCTTAGTTAATGAGATGCCCAAAGAATGATGCCTGATGTTGGGTACTTGTATAACTATTAGTTGACATAATTAAAGGCCTTACCATTTAATTACTCTGCCGAAGTATGCCTGAAGCTTTGAAGTCTATTAGCCAACTATTATTGCATGAGGCTCGCAATCTAGTTTATACTAGGCTAATGATTGCATAGTTTTGCTTGTTGTAGTATGTTTGTATGAAACCGTCTGCTATCCATTATGCTCCCTAAGACTTTAATTGAGCTACAGAATGGCCAATTGCTTGCTTACTTATACGCAACATGCTGTCTAAATTTGTAACTTGTCTGTGTTTTGGATTGGGCCCCAACATCATGCTCCTCTGGTGAGCTAAGAGAGATTTCTGTATGCATGCTGCATAGGCTACCTTGTTTATAATTTTTAAAGTATCACCTGCTTATTCTTCATGACGTGTAACATTATTGTTAGTCCTGTTTTGCCATGTACTCCCTCTGTCCCAAAATAAGTGTCTTAACTTTGTACTAGCTCTAGTACAAAGTTGTACTAACCTTGAGACACTTATTTTGGGACAGA
Source organism: Triticum dicoccoides (assembly GCF_002162155.2). NCBI lineage: Eukaryota > Viridiplantae > Streptophyta > Magnoliopsida > Poales > Poaceae > Triticum > Triticum dicoccoides. The sequence goes on from NC_041389.1 coordinate 507,248,749, forward strand.
GGGAATACAAAATAGTCTGTCTTGCTCGCTTCACTATTGTAACTATAATTTTGCCCTAGTCATGTGTACTTACAGAAACATTTCAGGATGAAGTGACATCAACACAAAGATCTGCGAGCAGTGCGGCATGGCCGTTACCGAATGATTATGGATTGGAACTGGAATGTGCTGATGTTCTCGAGCATCAACTAGAGGTGGCAAGACAACGTGTACATGATTCTCGACGTACAATCAACAAGTTGAGACTGGACATGCAGGTATTAGATGTAGGAGTCAAAAAATGAAACAAGACATTGAGGTAACCACGAAGGAATTGGAGATTTTGCAGACTGAAATTTGTGCTATTTGAACCCGACCAATCCTATTTTCTGAAGAGATTATAGTTCAAATGGAGTTAAGTTCATGCGCGTCCATGATGTATGAGCTGTATTTGCCCAGTGTATGTAATTTGTTGTTTGTGTATGCTTTATTATCACCGATGCCGAACCATAATGCCAAGTGGGTATAATCGGCTATAATTTCTTTATTTTATAGTGTAGGATTATTCTACATTTCTATGCCTTGGTCTCTTTGTTGTATAGTGTATGTTTTTTAGAGGTGATAGTATAGAGTAGGATAATTCTTTGAATATGCTATATCGCTCAAATGGGGGCCAACTCGCCCAAACGGTGTAGTGACCATGGCCCTCCACAGGCCGTACGATCCATGGGCCATCTACGGGATGGACGATCCATGGCCTTCTATGGGCTGTCGGATCCATGGGCCTTCTTGGGTCGTTGGATCCATGGGCCTTCTATTGGCCGTCGGATCCATGGGCCGTCGGGTCCATGGGCCTTCAATGGTCCGTCAGATCCATGGGCCTTCAATGGGCCTATGGATCAATGGGCCTTCTATGTCCCGTAGGATCCATGAGCCTTCTACGGGTCGTCTCATCTATGGGCCTGGTACGGGCCGTATAATGGGCAGTAAACGGGCTAGAGTGGAAATCGTACGTTTTATGGGCTGACCATAATGGGCCGTTAATAGGTCGTATTTGATGATGCTATGAAAATGGCCCAACAGATTAACAGGCCAAAACGGGGCGACTGTATCCATGGGCTGAATATGGCCCACAAGCAGAAAAGGCCAGTAACGGGTCGTAAGTAACAGAATGATCGAAATGAGCCCAAGAATAAATGGGCCCTGAGAAGGCCGAAAGGTAACACGGGGTGGAAATAACCCAATGGAATAATGGGCTGCTAATGGGTATAAAGCGATACATTGTTCATTACGGGCCGGTTTCACCACGGGCTGTTAATGGGCCAAGAGTTACAAAGGGACTCATATGGGCCGAAAGACGTCATAGGCCATATATGGGCCGGAAGTTACAACGGGTTGGAATCATATTGGATGGCCCAGATGACGCTACTGGGCCTAATACCGTTAGGCCGTAACATGTCGTGAGTTAGCGAGCTGTAAATGGGCTATATGCGAACATACCGGTAACAGGCTTTCCGTGGGCCGTCCCGCCACCTTTTAACCAAGTCAAACGGGCCGGCCTTTTCACAGGAATGGGCCTCTGTCGGGCCATGCCACGTGTTGACGTATCATAGGCTCCTTGTGTCCAATGAGTGGATGACATCTGTCCCAACGGTGAGCCGACACGTGTTTCCTCTGGACAATGATGATTTTACACATGGAAAATCCCTAATATTCGGTGCTGTTAACGGGTTATCGGATCCAAAACTGGACCCGGTAGCTTAACGGCGTTCCATGACGGTGGATGCCACGTGTCAGTCACCCTTGATAAAAGCACTTCTGTGACGCGGGATTTATCGTCATGGAAGTGGAAACTTCCGTGATGATAATTTTGGTAATGTCATGGAACACTTCTACGACAGCACAGGTATGACTATCTTGATTCTGTCATAAAATCGTCATGGATGTACATGCATGACAAAAACGAGACCTACTATGACAAACATGTATCATCACGGAAGTGTATTTTTTTTGTAGTGTATGCATAAGTAACATTGGGTACTAACATGAGTAGGATATGAACAACATGAACATAAATATCATAGAGGCTATGTTGGTTTTGATTTAACTACATGCATGAACATGTGCCAAGTCGAGCCACTCGAACATTCAGAGAAGGATACCATATCATCATACTACATCACAATTGTTTTAACACAATGTTGATATCCAAGATAAGTCATTATTCACTCCTAGCTACTTATGCATGGCATGATAAACTATAATCTCTAATTGTCACTGCAAACAAATTTGATCATAATAGGCTGAAGCATGGATACTAGGTTAAACATATTTATAAAAACAGAACAAGTCGAGTTCATACTCATTTCTCTCTGCCACGGCCAGCTCATCTAATATCGTCATCATTGCCTTTCACTTGCATGACCGAATGATTTGAAATAATAATAGTGCAAGAGTGTCGTGGACTAAGCTGTAATCTGCAAACATTTTATTCAAGAGGAGTAGACAAGATAATATGGGATCTTTGTTAGATCAACAATAATGCAAATTAGAGCCACTCAACATTTTCATCGTGGTCTTCTCCTCGGTATGACTCGATAAAAGAAAAAGAAATTCAGAGAATCACACTAAAATATTTTTGGAGTTTTTGATTTTTTGAAAGCAAGCAAATGAAAAAGGGAAAAGAAAAAACGAGAAAAACTATTTACACAGGAAAGCTTTTAACAAATAAAAAAAGAACAAGGAAATCATTTTGGGTTTTCATTTTAGTACTACAATAATTTAAACTAGGAAGAAAAATCAAAATGAAGCAGGAAACATATTTTTGGAATTTTCTCAAAGTTTTTCAAACACACAAGAAGAAAGCGAGAAAAATAATTTAAGCATGGATGATACAATGAAAAAGTGTGGACACCTACAACTGGAATGAAATGTGTGAACATGAATGAAATGTCGGTGAGAATACGTACTCCCCCAAGCTTAGGTTTCTGGCCTAACTTGGTAATCACCAGTCGTAGAAGCCATGAGGTCCAATGTTGAAGTGCTGGGGAGCGGGCACCATAGGGTCCCACTGCTGGGGCTCCGCCTGTGCCGCCGCCAGGTTGTTCCGGTAAGCAACAATGTCCTCATGCATAACTATGTATCCGTTCCTGGCAACATAATCAAACAAAGCAGGTGCAGGCAAGGGGATAACATCACGAGTAGTCTCACTAAAAACTAAATTATAAGGCAAGTCAATATCAGGGTAATCAGCAGCAAGAAACTGATGGTCGTTCATAGCTGCTCTGTCTAGGTAAACCTTAGGCAAGGGGTGATCATGTTGGCGTATCTGCACATTGAAGTGAGTCGCCAGATGAGTAGCGTAAATGCCCCCATGTATTTTACCCTTGAATCTGTTAAGGTGAAGGCGACGTGCCACAATAGCTCCCAAGCTAAAAGTGTTGTCGCCATAAAGTGCGCAATGCAAAACAGCAAAATCTGGGGCGCTAAGTGAATCCACCTTCTCTCTCGCTAACAAGCACTTTGCGATAAATAATGCAAAATAATGCATGGCAGGAAACTGCAAGCTGACGGCAGTAGTGCCTGGTACTCCTCTCTCATACCCCATTGTCAGAGTACGATAAAAAACATCAAAATCTAAGGGCCTAGGCTCTACCAAACCCCCATCAGAAGAAAGCATGCAAATATCACAAAATTCAGTAAGTGGGATTTGGCGGTGTTCAGCATATAAGTTAAATGACACCTCAGGGGGATTATTCCTAGAATGGAAATGAAAGTTTTGCACAAAGGAATTTGTGAGGAGATGATACTGTTCGCATTCATCTGCGATGAAGTCGGTGAGGCCGGCATTAGCAGCATATTGGTTGAACTCTTGGAGGATTCCGGCCTCTCCCTTGAACTCATTGTCCGGCCACTCACACGGTCGTAGTTCCGCCAACCTTGGAGTATGAAGATCATTGTCAGATAACTTCCCAATGACCCCCTTAGAGTTCTTCTTGGAAGCAAACTTCCTGAAGATATTCATCTTTTTCCCATGAACAAAAGAAATTTTTAGTTCACAAAATATTTCTCAACAAATATTCACAAAATTGATAGCAACTACTCATAGGGATGTATAGAGGCCATAGCAAGCATTCAAAATACTTAAAACTCGAAGAATTCAACATGCAAGCTCATCTACAGCAACACCAAGAGTAGCTAATTATTCTAAATATAACCCACTAAAACAAAACTAATTGGACACATGGAGGAGTCACATACCAAGCAACAAATCCTCGAAACAGTTTCGGAAACAGAGCTTTGAGCAAAGAGATCAAAATCCGTGGTTTCAAGAGCAAGAACACGAGAGAGAGAGAGAGAGAGAGAGAGAGAGAGAGAGAAAGAGAGAGAGAGAGAGAGAGAGAGTTGGTGATTTTTTCTCTAGGTGAATGGAGTGGTGTGGGAGGAATAAGTAAGTGAGGGGGCACACCAGGGCGCGCCTGGGGGTGCTGGCGCGCCCATGTGGGTTGTACCCACCTGGTGCACCTCCCTCTGATATTATTTGCACCAGAAATTCACAAATATTCAGAAAAAAATTGTATCAAATTTTCAGAGCATTCTGAGAACTATAACAAAGTCAGTCAAGATAGTAACATTAGCAGCAACAACAGGCACATCCTCACAAATACTGATAGGTATGGCAGTTGAATTGTCAGCCATTTGCAATGATATTTTAGTCGGTGTGAGTTTATTCAAATCAAGTCTTTTATATAAAGAGAAAGGTATAACACTAACACCAGCTCCCAAATCACATAAAGCAGTTTTCACATAGTTTGTTTTGATGAAGCAAGGTATAGTTGGTATTCCTAGATCTCCAAGATGTTTAGGTACTCCATCTTTGAAAGTGTAATTAGCCAACATAGTGGAGATTTCATCTTCCAGTATTTTTCTCTTATTAGTGATGATGTCTTTAATGTACTTTGTATAAGGAGGCATTTTCAAGATATCAGTCAAGCGAGTATGCAAAAAGACTGGCCTAATCATTTCAGCAAAGCGTTCAGATTCTTCATCATCTTTCTTTTTAGTGGACTTAGGTGTAAATGGCATAGGCTTTCTAACCCATGGTTCTCTTTCCTTTCCATCTTTTCTTGCAACAAAGTCTCTTTTGTCATATCTTTTATTCTTAGGTTGTGGGTTATCAAGATCAACAGCTGGTTCTATCTCAACATCATTATCTGGTTCTTTATCATTAGGTTGAGTGTTTTCATAAACCTCATCATTATCTTTTTCATTGTCACAATATGAGTGTTCATTACCAGATTGAGTTTCAGCAGCAGAGATAGAAACTTCATTATCATTATCAGGAGGTTTTTCTATTTCAAGTTCACTAGAAGCAGGCAAAGTCTTCTCATTTTTATTTTTCCTTTTCTTTTTAGAAGAACTAGGTGTAGTGGTGTTGTTCCTTTGAGAATCTTGTTCAATTCTCTTTGGGTGTCCCTCGGGATAAAGTGTTCCTGAGTCATTTTACCTCCTCTACTTGCTACTCTAACAGCAAAGTCACTTATATTGTTGTTCATTTCATCAAGTAACTCTGTTTGAGATTTAGCAACTTGTTCTAATTGAGTTCAAACCATAGAGGCATGTTTTCCTACACATCTAACATCATTTGAGATTCTAAATAACAAGTCACTTAAGTGAGCAATCATATCAGAGTTGTACTTCAGTTGTTTCATAACATTTGCATTGAAGTGATCTTGCTTTCTAATGTAATTATCAAACTCATAAAGGCACTAGGATGTTTATTATGAGGATCATCACTATCATTGAATTTCATTAAAGATTTTACCTCTACCACCTTGGTTGGTGGTGGTGCTTCATGCTCATGTATTTCTTCGATAGGTGGTAATTTTTAACATCCTCGGCCTTAATACCTTTTTCCTTCATAGATTTCTTTGCCTCTTCATATCTTCAAGACTAAGATATAAAATACCCCTCTTCTTCGGAGTGGGTTTAATAGGTGTTTCAGGAGGGGTCCAATCATCATAATTTTTCAATATGTTATTCAATAATTCTTCAGCTTGCCCAATAGTTCATTCCCTGAAAACACAACCAGCACAACTATCTAGGAAGTCCCTAGAAGCATTGGTTAGTCCATTATAGAAGATATCAAGTATTTCATTTTTCTTAAGAGGATGATCAGGAAAAGCATTAAGCAATTGGAGAAGCCTACCCCAAGCTTGTGGGAGACTCTCTTCTTCAATTTGCACAAAGTTAAATATTCCTGCAAGGCAGCTTGTTTCTTATGAGCAGGGAAATATTTTTCAGAGAAGTAATAAATCATATCATGGGGACTACGCACACAACCAGGAGCAAGAGTATTGTACCAAGATTTAGCATCACCCTTTGGTGAGAACGGAAATAACTTGAGAATATAGTAATAGAGAATCTTCTCATCATGAGCAAAAAGGGTAGCTATATTATACAACTTAGTAAGATGTGTCACAACAATTTCAGTTTCATAACCATGGAAAGGATCAGATTCAACCAAAGTGATTAACTTTGGGTCGACAAAGAATTCATAATCCTTATCAGCAATAACAATAGGTGAAGTAGCAAACTCAGGATCACATTTCATTTTAGCATTCAAAGATCTTTCTTTATACTTGCATAATAATTTCTCTAGATCATCTCTATCCTTACACGCAAGAATATCTCTAGTTGCCTCCTCACTCATAGTATAACCTTCTGGTACCTTTGGCAATTCATATCTAGGAGGACTAGTTCTAGTAGGTGTTTCAGTATTTTTAGTTTCAAGTTCATCATCAGATTCAACAATATCATGTTGTCTTACTTTAGCAATTTGTTCATCAAGAAAGTCACCTAGCGGCACATCATCATCAAGCAAGGTACTAGCATAATCATGAGTAACATTCTTAACAGAAGTAGCATCATCAATAACTTGCTCCATATCAAGATTAATAGCATGTTGTGGTGTTGCAAGTTTACTTATAATAGAAGGTGAATCTAAAGCAAAACTGGATGGCAGTTCCTTACCTCCTCTCATCTTTGAGGGAAAAATCATAGTCTTAGCATCCTTCAGATTCTTCATAGTGATAATATGATAATAATCCCAAGTGACTCAACAAATATAGCTATGCTCCCCGACAACGGCGTCAGAAAATGGTCTTGATAACCCACAAGTATAGGGGATTGCAACAGTTTTCGAGGGTAGAGTATTCAACCCAAAATTTATAGATTCGACACAAGGGGAGCCATAGAATATTTGAAGGTATTAGCAGCCGAGTTGTCAATTCAACCACACCTGGAGATTAATTATCTGCAGCAAAGTGATTAGTAGCATAGTAGTAAGATAGTTTTGATGATAGCAGCAGTAGTAACGGTAACAGTAACAGTGATAGTAGCGATTTTGTAGCAGTAGCAACAATAGTAACTTAGCAAGAAAAATATAAGATAAATTCATAGGCATTGGATCGGTGACTCGTTGGATGATATTCATCATGGGACAGTTATAACCTAGGGCGATACGGCACTAGCTCCAGTTCATAAATATAATGTAGGCATGCATTCCGTAAATAGTCATACATGCTTATGTAAAGAACTTACATGACATCTTTTGTCCTACCCTCCCGTGGCAGTGGGGTCCTATTGGAAACTAAGGGACATTAAGGCCACCTTTTAATAGAGAACCAGAACAAAGCATTAACACACGGTGAATACATGAACTCCTCAAACTACGGTCATCACCGGGAGTGGTCCTGACTATTGTCACTCCGGGGTTGCCGAATCATAGCATGTAGTAGGTGACTATAACTTACAAGATCGGATCTAGAACATGGATATAATGGTGATAACATAAACAGTTCAGACCTGAAATCATGGCACCCAGGCCCAAAGTGACAAGCATTAAGCATGGGAAAGTCATAGCAACATCAATCTCAAAACATAGTGGATACTAGGGATCAAGCCCTAACAAAACTAACTCGATTACATGATGAATCTCATCCAACTCCTCACCGACCAGCGAGACTACGAAGGAATTACTCACTCCCGATGGGGAGCATCATGGAATTGGTGATGGAGATGTGTTGGTGATGACAAAGATCAATGATCCCCCACTCCGGAGCCCCAAACGGACTCCAGATCTGCCCTCCCAAGGAAGAACAGGGCTTGGCGGCGGCTCCGTCTCGTGAAACGTGATAATTCTTTCCCCCTAATTTTTTTCTGGAAATATGGGATTTTATAGCGTCGGTTTGGGGGTCAGCGGGGCCACTAGGTGGGCAGCACCCACGAGGGCGCGCCTGCGGTGCTGGCGCGCCCTGGTGGGTTGTGCCCACCCGGGTGCCCCCCTCAGGTCCCTCCTGACTCCAAAAATTCTCATATTTGATATAAAAAATCCTTGGAAAGTTTCGTTTCATTCCGGGAACTTTTATTTTCTCCACAAAAATAACACCATGGTAGTTCTGCTGAAAACAGCGTCAGTTCGGGGTTAGTTTCATTCAAATCATGCAAATTAGAGTCCAAAACAAGAGGAAAAGCGTTAGAAAAAGTAGATACGTTGAAGACGTATCAGGCACCCTCCGGAAGTGATATTGTCATTAATGACTAGGCGAGCCACAGATCGCTTTTGGCAGACAGCACGACAGAGCTCTCCATGAAAGCACCAATGTCGGTGTCAAAATCGGCAGATCTCGGGTAGGGGGGCCCAAGTTGTGCGCCTAAGGATCGATGGTAACAGGGAGCCAGGGGACATAGTGTTTACCCAGTTTCGGGCCCTCTTAAGGGAGGTAAAACCCTACTCCTACTTGATTATATTCGACGAATATGAAGATTACAAGAGTTGATCTACCTCGAGATCGTAATATCTAACCCTAGATGTCTAGCCTATGAGAATTCCAATGATCGCTAAGATAGCCTCTATGGACTAACCCCTCCTGTTTATATACACACCATAGGGGTCTACGATTTGTACAAGGTCAGTTTATCAAGGAAGGAAGCCTCCAGACTCTATTCTTGTCATCCATGTATTGAGAAGTCCCATCCGGACACGGTGGATAATCTTCAGCTTGATCTTTGTGCGGCCCATCCAGCCGGGCCCATGCTCCTAGGCCGGACACCTAAGGACCCCCGAATCCAGGACTCCCTCACTCGGACCGCCACGGCCGTGGTGTCAAAGAGGAGCCCACATCACCACCGCGTCGGTCCCCCGCACCGCCCGCATTCTCCATCGCACCCACAGCCGTCGGCGAGCGTGACCGGCACTACATCAACGCGGGCGTATGCTAGTGTTATTGGGAGACGAGGACGCCGCTCCCCTGGAGCTGCGCGCACCTCCCCAATAACTGGCATCTCTCTACTGACAGGGTGCCAATCCCGCCGGTCCCGACAAGCGGTCGTGCCCGGCGCCAGGAGATCGAGCGCTCACCGCCTCCTCCCTGGCGACCTCTTCTACAACCCCAGGTTTGCCCCCGACTCTGAGCTCTGGGACACGTGGTTAAGGGACGAGCACGACGTGTGGCGCGCCTCCTTCTTCGCCGGCACTTCGTCTGGGCCGCGGTGGCCACGTCTAGAGCGCAGAGCGGCTGCTCCCTAGGTGCGTGGGCGTACGCGGTGCGCGGCCTCACTCCCGCGCCGTCGCCTTCACCATCTTCGTCGCCACCACCGCCTCCTTGCATGACAGAGGAGGAGGAGTCCTGGTTCATCCAACGTGTCATGGAGGACTCCATGAAGACGCACGATGAGCGCCAATGGGAGGGCCTCGAGGAGATGATGGCCCTCTCTGCGGCCGGCGACGTCGCCATCCCCGAGCTGGAGATGATGGACGGTGAGGAGGAGGTCAACGAGGAGCAGCCCATCGCCGCCTTCCATCCAAGGCTGGTGGGCCATGGGTGAAGCTGGTCGTGCACGGCACTGGAGATGGCCGACGCCGTGGGAGGGGGGAGAGGGGTGAACTGGTGCCCCACGTCGCCACGGTCACCGGAGCGGGAGGCGTCGCCACGGGAGGAGGTGGTGCAGGCACCTCCCGCCTTCCAGCCCGCCCCCGTGTACCAGGCACCGCCATCCCACCTTTGGACGCCGCCGGCCTACGTCGACTTCGTCAGCGATGACGAAGACAACGGTGGCCACTGAGAAGACGGCGACGGCCACAGCATCGACTGGCACGGCAGGAGCGCGCGGATGGCAGATTTCTTTTGTTTTTTTATGTTAATTATGTCTATGTGGACTGTGAAACTGGGCCGTTTTGTGACCGTGATGTTTAATTATGTTTTATGTTTTTATGTTTGCGTTTATTTTATTTTTTTGGCATTTCATTTTAGTTTTTGTTTTTTTAATCACGTCTATCCCGGACATGATTTGGGGTGCGGCCGCGCGTTGGGCGCACCAGCAATCCAACAGCCCTAAGCTGACATGGACGAACCCATTATCGCCCCGAACAAATGAAAACAGGCCAAACCGGACGTCCGTTTGAGGTCGTGAACTGGAGTTGGCCTTAGACGCACGTGGCGCCAACGGTCGTCACCTGGATGACGAAACGACCTTTTTCCCTTCTCGCCCGTGCGCCCGCAGCAGAGATTGCCCTTAAAGCCGCCCCCAGCCGAACCGTCCCCGAACGAGTTCTGCCCAACCCACCGTTCGGTTCTCTTCTCTTCTGTTCTCTTCTGCTCTGAAAAGAAAAAGGCAGAGCCGGTTTTACCTTAGTTGCGCGCTCAGCGTGGGCGTGATTGCGACATTGAGTGCCGTTTGGAACAAGGAACATGATTAAATTGCATCGTTAGCAAGCTAGGTGTTGCCGTTGCCTCCCCACCCCCCACCCACAGATCCCCACCCCACCCCCAACTATATCAGCGGCACTATAATCCCAGCATAATACACCCCACGACAATACTTGCTAGTAGACACTCTTGTCTTTATTTATGTAGACACTCTTCTCTTTATTTATGATAGATATTCCCTCTATTTCTAAATATAAGTCTTTTCAGATATTTCAATATAGGAGTAGACTAAATGCGGAGCAAAACGAGTGATTCTACACTCTAAAATAAGTCGATATACATTTGTATGTAGTTTGTATTGAAATCTCTAAAACGACTTATATTTAGGAACGGATGGAGTGGATCATTTTGAATTATTATTATTTTCGTCGCCTATTCTTTTCATGGCAATGGTGGGAAGTTTCTCGCGCTTGAAGTGAAGGTGATACATCTAATGATTTTATTTATATATATACTTGTGTTATGGCAGCCTCCATGGGCCACGGTAGCATAGGGGCGACGACGGCCTCTGTTCGCCACAACGGCATGGGCGGCGATTACCGGATCCCGTTAGGACTAGTTATGGTGGTGGCGGCGGACTCTGTTGATCATTGCTGCGAGGGTGGCGGCCCTCGACGACAGTGACAATGAGATCAAGGGGCGACATGATGGCGATGATCGCGTGCGGAGCTATGGATAATCGTTAGCGGCACAAGAGGGATTTTCTCTGTTGCGAGGACAATGGCCATCAGACGAGGAGGCTTTGTGACGCCATAGATTGCGTCCAATGCTACTGAGTGAGGGGTGCACTGGTGGTTGTCCGATGATATCTAGCACCTGGGTATCGGTCCCGAAGTTGCCACAGGACGATACGACCACCGACGAACTTGTGTCATTACCTTATTGAAGGTGTTGTCTACTTGCTATTTTTTTTAGAAATTATTGGCTGGTCTCGGCAATCGGGGTGAAAAACTTTGTCCAACCCATTTTCAACTAGATGTGGCGATGATGGCGAGAAGATGTTTATCCCTTCTTAAAGGCATTGCTACGGGAGAAGTGGACTTAGTCGTATGTGTTTAATTCATATCTTGCAATGATGCAGAGGCCGGGGGTTTCAATCCTTTAAATAAATCATCCTTCAGGACATGGATAGAATCTATGATAGGACTTCCAAACATTATTGGGTGCTCACATTCTCACGGCTTATTAGTACTTTTAAACGACAGAATGACAACACACACAACTCGGTGGGATAAATTTCCATAGATGGATTTAACAACGGAGAAGAGATGGGTTTGTTACCTTCTAAACTAACACGTTTTTGTTGTATGCATTGTTGGGCATTCGACTGCTTTATTATTTTCATCCACAATGTTAATCAAAACCCCTGGCCCACCACATCTATTGCGCAACATTTTCACTATTGTCCCCCTACCGTAACCGTGCCAACAATAAGAGTCAACTATTGAATATAATATAGATGTAAAAATAATCATCAAAATTAGTTAATATCAATACACATGAGAGTTCAATTCAAAACCAGTATATAACTATCAATAACATAGTTGACCATAATCATGTATTACAGAGGCGATTTCCGGCACACATGTGAGGGGGCACCCAGTTTACCCGAGTGTTGTCGACCACACAATTGCATCAAAAATAACAAACTCATTTGCTCCCCTGCATGTGTTTAGGCCTAAGTTACCTTAAATGGGGTCCATGCCTGCAGCTTTTCACAGAGGTTACATGGGCTTTCCACCCCATCTCTATTATATATTTAATGCTGAAAGTCTTAATGTTTCGTTTGCATATTCGAGTTCCTTGTTGTGCAGGCTTTGAAACAAGATGGCTCTTGAATACGTTTTGACTAGTTTTAGAAACTTCACCAAGTTTCAACTACTAAAACTTGATAGGAACAAATGACAAATTCACTAAGTTTGAGAAACTAAAATTTAAACCCTAAACACTAAGCCCTAAGCCCCTAAACCTTAAACCGTACAAGCAAATGAAACTTGGTAAAAAAAATTAATATTACAACTGTCAAGTTTTAATATCTGAAACTTAATAAAATTTAAAAGTTGTCAAATTGTACTCAAGAGTGATCTTGTTTGAAAGTTCTGGTTGCAATGAACAGAAATATTCAAACAAAACTTAATTTGAACGAAAAGTTCAAACGATATAATAGATTAAAAATTGAGATGAAATGAAAAGGTATGAGACGTGTGGTGGGTGGAGCATGCAACTCTCCCACAACTCTGCCCAAAGTTGTCAAAAGTTGCTTGCATGAACCTTGCCTAAAGCTGCTTATGGACTAAACACATACAGAGAATCAAACAAGTTTGCGGATCACAAAGCAATCGCTCACCCCTGCAAACTTCTGTCATGTACGACAACTCATATGAGCATACACACTCAAGCACAATGAAAGATATTACTGCACAACACAGTTCTCGGTGAACTACTCACATTTCATCCTAGGAGCGGCACAATCACGAATTTAGTGGAGCTGACCAATATTTACCAAAATACACAAACAGATCAGTTTACGGTTTTTTTTCTCTTTGTCAGTGTGTTCTCCTCAGTGATGGCGTAAAGACACGAAGTTAATTGACCGTTGTTGAAGGACTCCAAAGAACGATGCATGTGGACCCTGTGTGCCAGAGTGGCGCGTGTAAGACAAAGCATGCCAAGGTGCCTCTTCTTGGTCATACTTTTGCGAGCCTTTTCAGATCACGCCTCGTATTTTCTCCTGATTTTTTACTAAATTGTTACCTTTTCAATAGAATGTTCAAACATATCAAAGTTTACAGATAAGTACATATTTGTTGATTATTCCTATAAAGTAATCAACTTATTAAGAGAAAAAAGAAAGTAGATTTTCAATAAGAAATAGATATATTCATATCATGGTTTTCGCAACTAGTGATAAGCAAACTTATCCCCGTGCTAGCTACTTCATGGTTTAGTCGTGTTAAATTGCAGAAGTCAAGGGAGTCCCCTTTACACAATTGGGAGACAAAACAGAAAATTATTCATGAAATATCTGAGCCATGGAATCTCCTTGCATCAAGCATACCAAAGTTCTCCTTTTAACTACATACCCCAAGAACACTGATGTAGTCATCTTCGGTTGCACCATTGTTGTCTCACCTAGACATATCGTACATCCGTGTCCACTGTTAATATCTTGCCCGCTTTGGGGCCCTATCTTGTTCTAGGTATGACTACCGCCGATCATATATTTATTCCCGCCCATCTCTCTAGCCATGCCTTGTTCAATCACGACCATGGTTGAACCCCTCTAGTTATAGGTAACATAGTTTCTTCTTATGCTGGGTGCCCCTCCCCCCAAGCCGACGCACCATGAACCCTCCAATCTTGCTTTTGTTAGCTCTACACTCCTCCGGCTCATCTCCAGTAGCTAGAGGCAATTAATCTAATTGTAGTAGTGGTTATGAACATTGGTTCTATAAGAGATATAAATTCTCTATGCAATCCTTTCTGCCGCCAATTTTCACCAGGTAAGTGAAAATATAGGTGATGCCTAGTTTTGTTTGAAACAGTAACCAATATGTGACATCGTGCCACATCTAGTCCATGGTAACATCATCTATGCATGTTATGTGACATCAGTAGAACTTTGGCTTGACAGACATCCAACAACCAGTTACTATTGACTAGCAAGCCGGCATGTGGAGCAAATAACTTTTGGTGTCGATTTTGTGTAGCATAATCTTTGTATCATTGCAATTATTGATGAAGCCAAATTGATTTTGTTGGATATATTTGAGAATGTTGCATATATAGACAAAGTTAATGTACATATGGCACAACCAATACGTGATCTAATTTATTGGATTGGGAGAATCCACATCATGCTATTGTGGGATTTCTTCCCCTCGTAGCAAAGAAGTCATTCTCGATGGCCATTCTTTGTATTTATTTCGACCAAATTTAGGTAACATTGACTAATATAAGATAATGAAAGAATATTGTGTTGGGTAAACTTGCAGAAAATAAAAAATTTCCTATGGTTTCACCAAGATCCATCTATGAGTTCATCTAAGCAACGAGTGAAAGGGGAGATGCATCTACATACCACTTTGTAGATCGCGAGCGGAAGCGTTCAAAAGAACGGGGTTGAAGTAGTTGTTCTCGTCGTGATCCTATCACCGGAGATCCTAGCGCCGAACGGACGGCACCTCCGCGTTCAACACACGTACGGTCAGCGTGACGTCTCCTCCATCTTGATCCAGCAAGGGGAAAGGAGAGGTTGATGATGATCCAGCAGCACGACGGCGTGGTGGTGGATGCAGCAGAACTCCGGCAGGGCTTCGCCAAGCTGCTGCGGGAGGAGGACGAGGTGTAGCAGGGGGAGGGAGGCGCCAAGACACAGGGTACGGCTGCCCTCCCCTTGCCCTCCTTTATATAGGCCCCCAGGGGGGGCGGCCCTGGGAGATCAATCTCCCAAGGGGGCGGCGGCCAAGGGGGGTGGAGTGCCCCCCAAGGCAAGTGGTGCCCCCCCCCACCTAGGGTTTCCAACCCTAGGCGCAGGGGGGCCCAAGGGGGGGCGCACCAGCCCACTAGGGGCTGGTTCCCCTCCCCTTCAGCCCACGGGGCCCTCCGGGATAGGTGGCCCCACCCGGTGGACCCTCGGGACCCTTCCGGTGGTCCCGGTACAATACCGGGTGACCCCGAAACTTTCCCGATGGCCGAAACAACACTTCCTATATAGTTTTCTTTACCTCCGGACCACTCCGGAACTCCTCGTGACGTCCGGGATCTCATCCGGGACTCCGAACAACATTCGGTTTGCTACATACTCATATTCATACAACCCTAGCGTCACCGAACCTTAAGTGTGTAGACCCTACGGGTTCGGGAGACATGCAGACATGACCGAGACGGCTCTCCGGTCAATAACCAACAGCGGGATCTGGATACCCATGTTGGCTCCCACATACTCCTCGATGATCCCATTGGATGAACCACGATGTCGAGGGTTCAAGCAACCCCGTATACTATTCCCTTTGTCAGACGGTATGTTACTTGCCCGAGACTCGATCGTCGGTATCCCAATACCTCGTTCAGTCTCGTTACCGTCAAGTCACTTTACTCGTACCGTAATGCATGATCCCGTGACCAGACACTTGGTCACTTTGAGCTCATTATGATGATGCACTACCGAGTGGGCCCAGTGATACCTCTCCGTCATACGGAGTGACAAATCCCAGTCTCGATCTGTGTCAACCCAACAGACACTTTCGGAGATACCTGTAGTGCACCTTTATAGTCACCCAGTTACGTTGTGACGTTTGGTACACCCAAAGCACTCCTACGGTATCCGGGAGTTACACGATCTCATGGTCTAAGGAAGAGATACTTGACATTGGAAAAGCTCTAGCGAAACGAACTACACGATCTTGTGCTATGCTTAGGATTGGGTCTTGTCCACCACATCATTCTCCTAATGATGTGATCCCGTTGTCAACGACATCTAATGTCCATAGTCAGGAAACCATGACTATCTGTTGATCAACGAGCTAGTCAACTAGAGGCTTACTAGGGACGTATTGTGGTCTATGTATTCAAACGTGTATTACGATTTCCGGATAATACAATTATAGCATGAATAAAAGACAATTATCATGAACAAGGAAATATAATAATAATACTTTTATTATTGCCTCTAGGGCATATTTCCAACAGTCTCCCACTTGCACTAGAGTCAATAATCTAGTTACATTGTGATGAATCGAACACCCAAAGAGTTCTGGTGTTGATCATGTTTTGCTCGCGAGAGAGGTTTAGTCAACGGATCTGCGACATTCAGATCCGTATGTACTTTGCAAATATCTATGTCTCCATCTTGAACATTTTCACGGATGGAGTTGAAGCGACGCTTGATGTGCCTGGTCTTCTTGTGAAACCTGGGCTCCTTGGCAAGGGCAATAGCTCCAGTGTTGTCACAGAAGAGTTTGATCGGCCCCGACGCATTGGGCATGACTCCTAGGTCGGTGATGAACTCTTTCACCCAAATTGCTTCATGCGCTGCCTCCGAGGCTGCCATGTACTCCGCTTCACATGTAGATCCCGCCACGACGCTCTGCTTGCAGCTGCACCAGCTTACTGCTCCACGATTCAACATATACACGTATCCGGTTTGTGACTTAGAGTCATCCAGATCTGTGTCGAAGCTAGCGTCGACGTAACCCTTTACGACGAGCTCTTCGTCACCTCCATAAACGAGAAACATGTCCTTTGTCCTTTTCAGGTACTTCAGGGTATTCTTGACCGCTGTCTAGTGTTCCTTGCTAGGATTACTTACGGCAAGGTTTACATCAGGTCTGGTACACAGCATGGCATACATAATAGATCCTATGGCTGAGGCATAGGGGATGACGCTCATCTCTTCTTTATCTTTTTCCGTGGTCGGGCATTGAGCCGTGCTCAATCTCACACCTTGCAGTACAGGCAAGAACCCTTTCTTGGATTGATCCATTTTGAACTTCTTCAAAATCTTATCAAGGTATGTGCTTTGTGAAAGACCTATGAGGCGTCTCGATCTATACCTATAGATCTTGATGCCTAATATGTAAGCAGCTTCTCCAAGGTCCTTCATTGAAAAACACTTATTCAAGTAGGCCTTAATGCTGTCCAAGAATTCTATATCATTTCCCATCAAAAGTATGTCATCTACATATAATATGAGAAATGCTACAGAGCTCCCACTCACTTTCTTGTAAACGCAGGCTTCTCCATAAGTCTGCATAAACCCAAACGCTTTGATCATCTCATCAAAGCGAATGTTCCAACTCCGAGATGCTTGCACCAGCCCATAAATGGATCGCTGGAGCTTGCATACTTTGTTAGCATTCTTAGGATCGACAAAACCATCCGGCTGCATCATATACAGTTCTTCCTTAAGATGCCCGTTAAGGAATGCCGTTTTGACGTCCATCTGCCATATCTCATAATCATAGTATGCGGCAATTGTTAACATGATTCGGACGGACTTAAGCTTCGCTACGGGAGAGAAAGTCTCATCGTAGGCAATCCCTTGAACTTGTCGATAACCCTTAGTGACAAGTCGAGCTTTATAGATGGTAATATTACCATCCGTGTCCGTCTTCTTCTTAAAGATCCATTTGTTTTCTATCGCTCGCCGATCATCGGGCAAGTCTGTCAAAGTCCATACTTTGTTTTCATACATGGATTCTATCTCGGATTGCATGGCTTCTAGCCATTTGTTGGAATCTGGGCCCACCATCGCTTCTTCATAGTTCGAAGGTTCACCGTTGTCTAACAACATGATTTCCAGGACAGGGTTGCCATACCACTCTGGTGTGGAACGTGTCCTTGTGGACCTACGAAGTTCAGTAGCAACTTGATCATAAGTACCTTGATCATCATCATTAATTTCCTCTCCAGTCGGTGTAGGCACCACAGGAACGTTTTCCTGAGCTGCACTACTTTCCGGTTCAAGAGGTAGTACTTCATCAAGCTCTACTTTCCTCCCACTTACTCCTTTCGAGAGAAACTCTTTTTCCAGAAAGGATCCGTTCTTGGCAACAAAGATCTTGCCCTCGGATCTTAAGTAGAAGGTATACCCAATGGTTTCCTTAGGGTATCCTATGAATATGCATTTTTCCGACTTGGGTTCGAGCTTTTCAGGTTGAAGTTTCTTGACATAAGCATCGCATCCCCAAACTTTTAGAAACGACAGCTTAGGTTTCTTCCCAAACCATAATTCATACGGTGTCGTCTGAACAGATTTTGACGGTGCCCTATTTAAAGTGAATGTAGATGTCTCTAGAGCGTATCCCCAAAATGATAGCGGTAAATCGGTAAGAGACATCATAGATCGCACCATATCCAATAGAGTGCGATTACGATGTTCGGACACACCGTTACGCTGAGGTGTTCCAGGCGGCGTGAGTTGTGAAACAATTCCACATTTTCTTAAGTGTGTACCAAATTCGTGACTTAAATATTCTCCTCCATGATCCGATCGTAAGAATTTTATCTTTCGGTCACGTTGATTCTCTACTTCATTCTGAAATTCCTTGAACTTTTCAAAGGTCTCAGACTTGTGTTTCATCAAGTAGACATACCCATATCTACTTAAGTCATCAGTGAGAGTGAGAACATAACGATATCCTCCACGAGCCTCAACGCTCATTGGACCGCACACATCGGTATGTACGATTTCCAACAAGTTGGTTGCTCGCTCCATTGTTCCGGAGAACGGAGTCTTGGTCATTTTGCCCATGAGGCATGGTTCGCATGTGTCAAATGATTCATAATTGAGAGACTCTAAAAGTCTATCAGCATGGAGTTTCTTCATGCGCTTGACACCAATGTGACCAAGGCGGAAGTGCCACAAGTATGTGGGACTATCGTTATCAACTTTACATCTTTTGGTATTCACGCTATGAATATGTGTAACATTACGTTTCAGATTCATTAAGAATAAACCATTGACCATCGGAGCATGACCATAAAACATATCTCTCATATAAATAGAACAACCATTATTCTCGGATTTAAATGAGTAGCCATCTCGTATCAAACGAGATCCAGATACAATGTTCATTCTCAAACTTGGCACTAAATAACAATTATTGAGGTTCATAACTAATCCCGTGGGTAAATGTAGAGGTAGCGTGCCGACGGCGATCACATCGACCTTGGAACCATTCCCGACGCACATCGTCACCTCGTCCTTCGCCAGTCTCCGCTTATTCCGCAGCTCCTTCTGTGAGTTACAAATGTGAGCAACGGCACCGGTATCAAATACCCAGGAGTTACTACGAGTACTGGTAAGGTACACATCAATTACATGTATATCAAATATACCTTTAGTGTTGCCGGCCTTCTTGTCCGCAAGTATTTGGGGCAGTTCCGCTTCCAGTGACCCTTCCCCTTGCAATAAAAGCACTTAGTCTCAGGCTTGGGTCCATTCTTTGACTTCTTCCCGGCAACTGGCTTACCGGGCGCGGCAACATCTTTGCCGTCCTTCTTGAAGTTCTTCTTACCCTTGCCCTTCTTGAACTTAGTGGTCTTATTGACCATCAACACTTGATGTTCTTTCTTGATTTCAATCTCTGCTGACTTCAGCATTGAGAATACTTCAGGAATGGTCTTTACCATCCCCTGCATATTGTAGTTCAACACAAAGCTCTTGTAGCTCGGTGGGAGCGACTGAAGGATTCTGTCAATGACCGCCTCTTCCTGGAGGTTGATCTCCAACTGGGACAGGCAGTTGTGCAACCCAGACATTTTGAGTATGTGCTCACTGACAGAACTGTTTTCCTCCATCTTACAACTATAGAACTTGTCGGAGACTTCATATCTCTCGACCCGGGCATGAGCTTGGAAAACCATTTTCAGCTCCTCGAACATCTCATATGCTCCGTGCTTCTCAAAATGCTTTTGGAGCCCCGGTTCTAAGCTGTAAAGCATGCCGCACTGAACGAGGGAGTAATCATCTGCACGTGATTGCCAAGTGTTCATAACGTCTTGGTTCTCTGGGATGGGTGCTTCACCTAGCGGTGCATCTAGGACATAATATTTCTTGGCTGCTATGAGGATGATCCTCAGGTTCTGGACCCAGTCTGAATAGTTGCTGCCATCATCTTTCAGCTTGGTTATCTCTAGGAACGCGTTGAAGTTCATGTTGACATGAGCGTTGGCCATTTGATCTACAAGACATATTTTGCAAAAGTTTTAGACTAAGTTCATGATAATTAAGTTCATCTAATCAAATTATTTAATGAACTCCCACTCAGATTAGACATCCCTCTAGTCATCTAAGTGTTACACGATCCGAGTCGACTAGGCCGTGTCTGATCATCACGTGAGACGGACTAGTCATCATCGGTGAACATCTCCATGTTGATCGTATCTTCCATATGACTCAAGTTCGACCTTTCTGTCTCTGTGTTCCGAGGCCATGTCTGTACATGCTAGGCTCGTCAAGTTAACCCTAAGTGTTCTGCATGTGTAAATCTATCTTACACCCGTTGTATGTGAACGTAAGGATCTATCACACCCGATCATCACGTGGTGCTTCGAAACGACGAACTTTAGCAACGTTGCACAGTTAGGGGGAACACTTTCTTGAAATTATTATAAGGGATCATCTTATTTACTACCGCCCTTCTAAGTAAACAAGATGCATAAAACATAATAAACATCACATGCAATTATATAGTAGTGACATGATATGGCCAATATCATATAGCACCTTCGATCTCCATCTTCGGGGCTCCATGATCATCTTCGTCACCGGCATGACACCATGATCTCCATCATCATGATCTCCATCATTGTGTCTTCATGAAGTTGTCACGCCAACGACTACTTCTACTTCTATGGCTAACACGTTTAGCAATAAAGTAAAGTAATTTACATGGCGTTCTTCAATGACACGCAGGTCATACAAAAAATAAAGACAACTCCTATGGCTCCTGCCGGTTGTCATACTCATCGACATGCAAGTCGTGATTCCTATTACAAGAACATGATCTCATACATCACAATATATCATTCATTATTCATCACAACTTCTGGCCATATCACATCACATGACAATTGCTGCAAAGACAAGTTAGACGTCCTCTAATTGTTGTTGCATCTTTTACGTGGCTGCAATTGGGTTCTAGCAAGAACGTTTTCTTACCTACGAATAACCACAACGTGATTTTGTCAACTTCTATTTACCCTTCATAAGGACCCTTTTCATCTAATCCGCTCCAACTAAAGTAGGAGAGACAGACACCCGCTAGCCACCTTATGCAACTAGTGCATGTCAGTCGGTGGAACCTGTCTCACGTAAGCGTACGTGTAAGGTCGGTCCGGGCCGCTTCATCCCACAATACCGCTGAAGCAAGAAAAGACTAGTAGTGGCAAGCAAGTTGACAAGATCTACGCCCACAACAAAATTGTGTTCTACTCGTGCAATAGAGAACGCATAGACCTAGCTCATGATGCCACTGTTGGGTAACGTTGCAGAAAATAAAAATTTTCCTACGGTGTCACCAAGATCCATCTATGAGTTCATCTAAGCAACGAGTGAAAGGGGAGATGCATCTACATACCACTTTGTAGATCGCGAGCAGAAGCGTTCAAAAGAACGGGGTTGAAGTAGTCGTTCTCGTCGTGATCCTATCACCGGAGATCCTAGCGCCGAACGGACGGCACCTCCGTGTTCAACACACGTACGGTCAGCGTGACGTCTCCTCCGTCTTGATCCAGCAAGGGGAAAGGAGAGGTTGATGATGATCCAGCAGCACGACGGCGTGGTGGTGGATGGAGCAGAACTCCGGCAGGGCTTCGCCAAGCTGCTGCGGGAGGAGGACGAGGTGTAGCAGGGGGAGGGAGGCGCCAAGACACAGGGTACGTCTGCCCTCCCCCTGCCCTCCTTTATATAGGCCCCCAGGGGGGGCGGCCCTGGGAAATCAATCTCCCAAGGGGGCGGCGGCCAAGGGGGGTGGAGTGCCCCCCAAGGCAAGTGGTGCGCCCCCCCTCCCCCCCACCTAGGGTTTCCAACCCTAGGCGCAGGGGGGCCCAAGGGGGGGCGCACCAGCCCACTAGGGGCTGGTTCCCCTCCCACTTAAGCCCACGGGACCCTCCGGGATAGGTGGCCCCCGCCGGTGGACGCCCGGGACCCTTCCGGTTGTCCCGGTACAATACCGGGTGACCCTGAAACTTTCTCGATGGCCGAAACAGCACTTCCTATATAGTTTTCTTTACCTCCGGACCATTCCGGAACTCCTCATGACGTCCGGGATCTCATCCGGGACTCCGAACAACATTCGGTTTGCTGCATACTCATATTCATACAACCCTAGCATCACCGAACCTTAAGTGTGTAGACCCTACGGGCTCGGGAGACATGCAGACATGACCGAGACGGCTCTCCGGTCAATAACCAACAACAGGATCTGGATACCCATGTTGGCTCCCACATACTCCTCGATGATCTCATCGGATGAACCACGATGTCGAGGGTTCAAGCAACCCCGTATACTAATCCCTTTGTCAGACGGTATGTTACTTGCCCGAGACTCGATCGTCGGTATCCCAATACCTCGTTCAGTCTCGTTACCGGCAAGTCACTTTACTCGTACCGTAATGCATGATCCTGTGACCAGACACTTGGTCACTTTGAGCTCATTATGATGATGCACTACTGAGTGGGCCCCGTGATACCTCTCCGTCATACGGAGTGACAAATCCCAGTCTCGATCCGTGTCAACCCAACAGACACTTTCGGAGATACCTGTAGTGCACCTTTATAGTCACCCAGTTACGTTGTGACGTTTGGTACACCCAAAGCACTCCTACGGTATCCGGGAGTTACACGATCTCATGGTCTAAGGAAGAGATACTTGACATTGGAAAAGCTCTAGCAAAACGAACTACACGATCTTGTGCTATGCTTAGGATTGGGTCTTGTCCATCACATCATTCTCCTAATGATGTGATCCCGTTGTCAATGACATCTAATGTCCATAGTCAGGAAACCATGACTATCTGTTGACCAACGAGCTAGTCAACTAGAGGCTTACTATGGACGTATCGTGGTCTATGTATTCACACGTGTATTACGATTTCCGGATAATACAATTATAGCATGAATAAAAGACAATTATCATGAACAAGGAAATATAATAATAATACTTTTATTATTGCCTCTAGGGCATATTTCCAACATATTGCACCATAGGTCCATTTTCATTTTATATTTGTTCTATGGTCTAGACTCTAGATGATGCCTCGGTACAACGAGCACATTCTTATCATTCCCGGATTTCTCGCCGTGACAAGGGATATAGCAGACACATGTTCTAATGTTTTGGAGAGGGGAGATCCCACATTAGTATCACTGTTTGATTCTCTGCCCTTACAGCTCACATATGAACACCTCTGATGTGTTTTTTTAATACGCAAAGATTGTGTATCATTGCATTGATAGGAGGAGTGAAAAAGTACAATGAGGGAAGGCTACAGTGGCCACGCGTACACAAGCCGGCGCAGATTCAAGTAGCCGAAGTAGTTATGGGAGGGGTTGCTCATCCCCGATACAAAGAGCTAGAACCTATCCATTAGAGATCATGTTTGCCAAGCCGTTAGCGCCGTGCTAGCCCACATGTGAGCGTCTTCTTGACTGGATTGAAGCAGACTTGCGGCAGAGGGTTGCAACTGATCGAAGACGCAGCCATTCCGGTGCTTCCAGATTGCCCAGGCGGTGAGGGCTATGATGGAGTTGAGTCCTTTTCGTAGAGTTGTGGGTGATGTAGAGCAGGTGCCAATCCACTATTCCGCGAATGATGTGTCCGAACTTGGGATCGTGGTAGCCGATCGGCACCAAGAGAGGACCTCGTGCCAAATTTGGCGGGAGAAGGGGCAAGCAGCGAATAGGTGGTGCATGTCCTCGATGGCCTGGTCACAAAGCACACACTGGTCGTTGTGAGGCAATCCTCTCCAGGGGAGGCGGTCGGCCGTCCAGCATCGATCCTCAAGGCAAGCCAGATGAAGACCTTGATGCGTAGGGGGGCCCATGTCTTCCAAGTAAGCTTCCCTGAAGCGTCAGTCATAGAACCATGGAAGAGCGCTAGGTAGCGGGACTTGGCGGAGTAGACGCCGGAGTCTGTCCACTTCTAGCGCAGCACATCCGGCCCTACCGCGAGGGTTGCGTTCTGTAGCGCACGCCAAAGGTCGACGTACTGAATGAGGGCGGTCGGGCCAAGCGCGCCAGCAATATCATGCACCCATGCACGCCCGGGCAGGCCCTCAGCCACCGCCCGGTCGCGGCGATGGAATCTAGACACCATTGAGAAAGCCAGGGGCGCGAGCTCAGAGATGGCCTTGCCCTCGATCCAGGAATCGGTCCAGAACTTGCAAGAACGGCCATCACACACCTCCCAGGCAGTGGAGGCTCTGAAGATCTGCGTGGCAGCTGGGTCGTGGTGAAGGTGAAACTGACTCCAGGGGCGCGAAGCGTCGGTACGCTGGAGCCATAGCCATCAGGTGCGTAGGGCGACACCAGCGCGCTGCAGGTCACGAATCCCCATGCCGCTGAGAAAGGTGGGGCGACACACTCGGTCCCAATTCACCCGACACTGCCCTCCATGCGCATCTTTGCGGCCAACCCAAAGGAAGCCTCGAATGATTTGGTTAACCCGAGCGAGGATAGTGTTGTTGACAATGATAGCGACGAGGATGTGGATGGGCATGGCGCAAAGGACGTGCCTACAGAGCGCGAGGCGATCCCCAAGGGAGAGCATGGACCCAAGCCAAGTGGGAAGCTTCTTCTCAAGTTTGTCGACGAGCAGCATGAGATCAATCGTCGAGGGCTTGCGGATGGAAAGCGGGAGGCCGAGGTACTTCATTGGGAAATGAGCTATCGGGCATGCCATTCCAGCGGTGATCGTGGCGATGTGCTCCTCGGCATCGGATGGCGAGGCCGAGCACTTCACCATCTCTTCATACTAATATCAATTTACTAGGAGTAATAAAAGTGCAGATCATTCCCAAAGTAAAACCAGTGATCTCTCCCGCAAGAGACGATCTTGTCACGTGGACCAAATACAACATAGAGAGTTTGTGTGATACTAGGATCCAAATTAGCTTTGAACGCATTGATTTCCCACGCTTTTTGTGCGGCGACATTCTAAAGCCTTTCACTGAGCACCATACGTTTCTTCTCATACGAGGACGAGCGGCACTCAGTCCCTCGTTGTGCGCCCGGTGTTCATCGTGAACTGCTCCCTTTTCCTAGCTGGATCTTTCCCCCTTCGAATTTGCCAATTTCCCTCCGTGGCCCACAGGAAATTCGGTGGCCAGCCGTTATATATAGCGTCAACTCCCCGCAGCCCACATCACACCCCCACCAAGCAGGCTGCCTCTCTGCTGCGAACAGGCGGATTAACCAGAGGCCCGGCACAAACACTTGGCGCAGCAGACCAGCCCGGGCAGCCATGGCCACCTGCCACTGCTCGGAGCCGGCGCAATGCCTCCACCGGACCCTGCTCGCGCCGGACAGGGCGTACCCCAGGCTGCAGGACCGCAAGAGGACCAAGGTGCCCGCCGGCGACGGCCTTCTGGCCGAGGTGGCCTCCATCCTCTGCCTCACGGCGCCGATTGTCAGCGCGGGGATCCTCCTCTACCTGCGCTCCCTCGTGTCGATGGTGTTTCTAGGCCGCCTCGGCCAGCTCCCGCTCGCTGGCGGCTCCCTCGCGCTCGGCTTCGCCAACATCACCGGCTACTCCGTGCTCTCCGGCCTCGCCGGCGGCATGGACCCCGTCTGCGGCCAGGCCTTCGGCGCCGGCCGGACGGACCTCCTCCGCGCGGCGCTCCGCCGCACCGTCGTGCTGCTCCTCCTCGCGTCCGTCCCCATCAGCCTGCTCTGGGTCGCCATGCACCGCGTCCTCGTCGCCACGGGCCAGGACCCGGACATCGCCTCCACGGCGTACGCCTACATCCTCTGCTCCCTCCCCGACCTCGCTGTGCAGTCATTCCTCCACCCGCTCCGCATTTACCTCCGCGCGCAGTCCGTCACGCTCCCACTCACCTACGCGGCTGCGGGAGCCGTGCTCCTCCACGTGCCCATCAACTTCGTCCTCGTGGACGTGCTCGGTCTCGGCATCCGCGGCGTCGCGCTCGGCGCCGTCTGCACCAACCTGAATTTCCTGCTGTTCATCGTGGCGTACGTGTGCTTCTTCGGAATGTACGGCCGCGACGAGGGCGAGACGAAAGCGTCCGTGGCGGCGGCCGAGGAGGAGGACGCCAAGGAGTGGTGGACCTTGGTGAGGTTGTCCGTGCACAGCTGCATGTCGGTCTGCTTGGAGTGGTGGTGGTACGAGATCATGGTGCTCCTCTGCGGCGTGCTCGCCGACCCAAAGGCGGCGGTGGCGGCCATGGGGGTGCTGATCCAGACCACATCGCTAATATACATCTTCCCGCACTCCCTCGGCTGCGCGGTGTCCACGCGCGTCGGCCACGAGCTCGGCGCCCGCCGGCCAGAGCGTGCGCGCCTCGTGGCGCGCGTCGGGCTCGGTCTGGGCGCGGTGCTAGGCCTCGTGGCATGCGCATTCGCGGTGTCCGTGCGGGGCGTGTGGGCGCGGATGTTCACCGCGGACGATGCCATCCTGCGGCTCACGGCCGCGGCGCTGCCGCTGCTGGGCTTGGCCGAGCTGGGCAATTGCCCGCAGACGACAGGGTGCGGCGTGCTGCGCGGCAGCGCGCGCCCCGAGAAGGCGGCGAGGATCAACGTCTCGGCGTTCTACGGCGTGGGCATGCCCGTGGCGCTGCTGCTGGCATTCCGGCCAGGGCGGCTCGACTTCCGCGGGATGTGGGGCGGCATGCTCGCTGCGCAGCTCGTGTGCGCCGCGCTGATGCTGCGCGCCGTGGTGGCGACGGACTGGGAGGAGCAGACGGAGCGCGCGCGCGAGCTCACCGGCGGCAATGCCGGAGATGTTGTGGACGGTGGCAAGAGAAAGCATGCAGAAGCGGCCAAAGCAGATGCCGACAACTCATCGCTCGTGCTGGCCGACTGTGTGTAGCATCGATTCTTGGATCATTTGAATCCTCGATTGATTCTTTTAGCTATAGGAATTTTTTTCTCTCTAGTTTTGTAATTTACTCAACTTTTTTGGGGGATTCCAAGCAATGACAAGCTGCGATCTCCTTACATCTTAGCTTCTTTCCCCCCTCTTTGGGTTGAGGGCTTGAAGAGCCGAGAGTGTTTACAGTGAAGAGAGTAGCCGGTGTACAAATTAAACGTACCCACTGGCCAGCGTTGCCTGCATATTTGACAGCAATGCCAAACAATCTTTTTTTATTTCCCTTTTATTTTCCCGCGTTGGCCTCTAATGGCAGGACCTGAATATAGTGATCTTAGTTATTAATGGATTTATTTTCATGGTGGAAGCCGAATTTCTTTAATTTGGGGATTTAGTTATTAATAACTTAGGATTAAACTTTCATAATCTGGCATGTGCAAAGGTTTGTTATTGTGGGGTAGGGATTTATTTTTTTGCGAATGAGCCAAAAAAAAAGAGCAGGAGGCTCATAAGTGTTGTACTGGCCTCTGCCTCAGCTTATTTATCCAGGTCAAGCTCTCTGTGTCCCTAACAGCAGGAACAAGGCGCATTGCTTCTCTGTTGGCACCTTCAATCACCACTTTCTTTGGACAATGCTGTCCCTGTCCTTCATGCTGTGCATTCTCCTTATTGCTGTACAGATAAACTTCCAAATATGCAATGCCACTCCCCTGGGGCGGCACTGATGGAGTGGTGGTATCGGCACACAGATCAGATTTTGCATCCATGCTCTATGGAGTTTGGTGACGTCTGCTCCACGCGCCTAATTCGCACGGATTACAATTAGCACGCAGTGCCAGTTTTCAAGGCGTGGTATTCGGGAGTTCTGGGAACCAGCAGTAGTACTTTACTCCATCACCATAGTACCACTCTACCAGTACAGGCTACCGAGAGATGGTTCTACACTTGATCCCAGTAAATCCTTGGCACTGAAATACTTGCTCCGCCCTGGTAAATTCTGTGCAGCTGAGCCATGACTTGATTTTCTGATGTGACTTGTCACGCCCTTTTGCAACTATTTTTTCTGAAAAGGGAGACGACACTTTTGCCATTTGGTACGACTACTGAAAGTTGTGTGCATTATAGGGCCATCCTTTTGGTTACATCAAAATGGCATCGTGTCAGTACTCCCTCTGTTCCTCGATATAAGACCTTTTAGAGATTTCACTATGGACTACATACGAAGCAAAATGAATAAGTCTACACTCTAAAATATGTGTATATACACCAGTATGCAATTTACAATGGAATCTCTAAAAAGTCTTATATTAGGGAACGGGAGTGAGTAATAAAAATGCCATCCTATTATAATAAAAATGACATGCTCTTAGTAATAAAAAACCGGCATGCCATTAAAAAACTAAGAATTTCATCCTAATAAAATTGCCATCGTCTTAAAAATGAAAATTTCATGTTATAAATAATAAAATTGTCAAGTGAGAAAGCTAAAAAAATAGGATTTTTGAACAAATTTAAAAACAAATTAGCATCAAATTATATAGCAGTTTAAACA
>NC_041389.1:507278114-507332657 GCF_002162155.2 Triticum dicoccoides
GGGGAAAATCGGGACTCAATCCATCATTCCCAGTGCATGTCGCTCCCGAAAAACTCGGAACACTCCATGTTTTGATTCATGGATGGCGGCAATCGCCCGCATCTCCAGCCTATGCTACTCGGCAAGCTCCTTATCATGCTCCTGTCACGGTTGCTCCTTCTCCTTGAGTCCGAGAGTGACAAAGACGAAAATTCATGCGAGCATCAGGACGATGTAGGCTGCCTGCTAGGCTGCGGTGAATTGTGGTGGTATGAAGGGTGTGCCACAAGCTTATTTATGCAAGCAGTGTTGTCTTCATAATAAGCGAAGGATTGAATTTGTCTGGAATAAAGACTAGAGCAGAAGTGAGCACTGATTCTCTTTTCTTTAAGAGGGTTTTATTTAAGTAATTTTGAAATTATGGATTGGAAGAAGTATGGGTGATGGATGGGTCTATGTATTTCATGTGCTTTCTATGCATATGATGTATGTTTGTGACTTCAAATTGCTTATCTGGACAGATATTGTAATGGAATTTTTTGTTTATTAGATCTTTAACATGAATGTGGTTTGATTTTGTTTCAAACCAAAACAAAACAAAAGTGTTGATATGGGCTGATTGCGGTAGTTACATGGTGGTCGACAATGACAAAGATGTTCATCCTTCTTATGAGGTGGTAAAAGAATAAAATGCATAATCATGCTCATAACACAAGTACCTCTACATCGACGCCTCAGCATATATATTTTCACTCTGTAGCAACACATATGTATTTAGCAAGTAAACAATTATGTGATAGATCTCCATAGTTGACTCGATGGTGTTTTAGAAAATATGTTTATGATTTCTCTTTAATTGAAATCTATATTTAGTAAGTGAATGATGCAAGATATAGTTTTGATATTATTATCGTGTTGAAATACATGGAAGAAAAACAATAAAAGAACCCAACTAACGCGTGAAGGGCTCGTCATGTGACAACTGCAATCACTGCTCACGTGTGTCGTGCTCTCATCATCAAGTTGAGTTGATGCCATATGGTGTGATCAGACGGCGCAGGTCGGCATCGCGTGATGCATATTACATGCGAACGTTCACAATATTTGTCGTAAAATAATATGTATCAATTGTAGAAACTCAAGCGGCATCAATCCCATTATTTGCACTCCTACTATGTAAAATCTCATGTCCAATTCAATGGCATGATTAATTCAAGTAACCTTGCTGCAAGTATCTACTATAAACAAAACAACATCAACAAGAGTCGGATCAACCGCTTCCGAAACACTCTCAATAGTAGCGAGTTGCAAGAAATTCACCTCGAAAATCGTATATTCACCTGGAGCAATGAAAGGATGAACCCCATGATGAGCATGCTTCGCTCTTTATTTTGCAACCCTGAATGTGACATCCATTTTAACACCCATGTCATCCACGCACTCACAAATTCAGTCTTTGACCATTGTCTTCTCTTGCTTGCTGATGATAGAGGACCCATAAGGGAAAGGGTGTTCAAGTTTGAGATTTTTTGGGCCTAATGTCGGGTTTCAGCAACGATAGGAACATCTAAGAGTTCTAGCAAAGATCCATCAAAGATAAAAGCATGATCACGACCTACGGAGGGGGGGGGGCAGCTTGTACTCCACATTAACACGGTTGGGTCCTGTCAACTAGCCATCTTGATGTTGGCGTTGGATGTGGACCAACTCAAGCCTAATGCTAATGGTCAAGCTCTACCACCTCCGCACCTTTGGTGGGGTGGCCGCCTCCTTCCACGAGTTCTTATGGAAGAATAAGGCATCATCTAGGGTTCACTTCTTCCCATGGTCGCTGGTTCAAGACCAGACCCACAATAGGAATTCACTGCTGAGGAAGCACATCATCTCCGTTGCCAAATATGGTTACCCAATCTTGTGCGGCAACATTGGAGACTGGGGACCACCTAATCTTTCGATGTCATTTCGCATAGAGATTTCGATCCTCTATTGGGGTCTCAATGAAGTGTGGGGCTTATGTTCAAACCTTGCAGGATGCCAATCTCTCGTCCACTGCCCTGTGGTGCTCAAAGTCTGTGTTTATTCCCCTTTGTTGCTCGTGGCCATGGAAGCACCGCAACAGGGTTATCTTCAACGGTGATAACCCCATCTCTCATGCCTTTAGAGCTTGAGCCATGAGGATGCCATCCTTTGGCAGTGTCGATTACGACTATCTGATAGGGATGATGTGGACACCTGGCTCTATTTCTTAACTGTTAGGCCAGGATATCTCCTCCTTCCCCCTCTTTCATACATGCCTTTGTTGTAAAAACTTCAGGTTTTGCCCCGCAAGGAACTTACAAAGGAAAAAAAGATGACGATGTAAAGCTTTTTGTGTGTGGGTTGATGAGCAAGCTTGGCTTTTTTTTATTTTGCAACGTCGAATGGGACGTCCATTTCAAAACCCATGTCATTCACGCACTACCAACTTCACTCTTCGGTCATAGTCCCCTCTTGCTTGCTAATGGAGGACCCATAAGGGCAAGGTTGTCCAAGTTTGAATTTTTTTGGGCCTTAGTGTCCGGTTTCACCAAGGTTAGGAGCATCTAAGAGTTCTAGCAAAGAACCGTCAAAGATAAAGCACGATCACAGTTTTGTGGTGGTGGTGGTGGGGGGGGGCAGCTTGTCCCTTGCCTCAACACAGCTGGGTCCTGTCAGCTAGCTGTCTTTATGATGGTGTTGCATGGGGACTAACTCTTGGCAGAGCCTGATGCTAATGGTCAAGCTCTACCACATCTCCACCTTTAGTGGGGTGATTTTCCATTTCCATGATTTCCTTTGGAAGAGCTAGGTGCCATCTCGGGATCGCTTCTTTCATGGTTGCTCGTTCAGGACCGGGCCCACACCAGGAGTGCGCTGCTAAGGAAGCGCATCATCTCTCCTGCCAAGGATGGTTGTCACATCCTTTGCAGCTACCTGGGAGACTAGGGATCACGTGATCTTCTGATGTCGTTTCGCTTAGAGCTTCTGGGCCTCTATTGGGGTCTCAATGGAGTGTGGGGTTTCTATTACAACCTTGCAGGATCTCAATATCCCGCCTACTGCCCCGCAGTGCTTGATGTTCCTGTTCGTTCTCTGTCTTTGCTTGTGGCTATGAAAGCACCGCAACAGGGTTGTCTTCAATGGTGACGCTAACCTCTATTGTGCCTTCGGAGTTTGTGCCATGAGGACGACATCCTATGGCAGTGTCGATTACCTCGTGCTCGATTTCTTAACTGTTAGGCCAGGCTAGCTCCTCCTTCCCCCTTTTTGGTACGCCCCCTTCTTGTAAAAACTTGGGTTTGTGCCCCTGTTCTTAATACACAAAAATGAGGCCCCACACGTTACTGCGGGATGCATGCTAAATTGAATGGTACTTTCATACTTCACAAATACATTTGCCTCGTGTGCTAAACAATTATAGAAATGGTCGGATGACCCCACCAGCTCCAATCCTATAGTATACTATGGTTGCAAATATCGAGCAGTGTAAAATGCTTAAAAGCAAATAGTGACAAAATCCATAGAAAGGCACAATAACATCATGCACAATATGGCGATATTGCTGGCTAATTTTGTTTTCACCAAGGAAGAACCATTGGCTGAAAGATGATGTGCGCACATATTCAAAATAGTTGATATGCATCCTAGTCGATGACACTTCCACCTGCAGCCCCAATCTCTTGCTACTACAACTTTTTTTGGTTTAGAACATTAGATGCAAAGTATATGACATTTCGTTTACTCCAGCAGTATCGACAAGAAATACACGGAATTAGTTGAATTGAACCCTTCCGCTCTCCATCAAATCATTCGGGTCGTGATAGGAGGAAGCGACACAGGAGAGAAATCTACAAATAATTCATGCAAACATATAGGTCGCCACCGTTCGCCGCAGACCACCAAGTCTGCAACAAATAGTTATTCCTGAATTTGCGGCGTGTCTGGCCCATCCTCGCATGTGCATTCCACGCGACCTCCATCTTGGTGGCCGAGGCGCCACGCTCATCGCGGAGACCACCACCATCCTCAGCCTTCGGGGGCACCTGCAAACAACATCGCTGCGACATGCTGAATATGGCAAGCCAGGCTTAGACCGGTTGTGATGGATTGTGCATCGTTAGTTCTCAGGCAGCTAGTCGATCATCATGCACTGCTAATGGG
This sequence comes from Triticum dicoccoides, assembly GCF_002162155.2. Classification (NCBI taxonomy): domain Eukaryota; kingdom Viridiplantae; phylum Streptophyta; class Magnoliopsida; order Poales; family Poaceae; genus Triticum; species Triticum dicoccoides. The sequence continues at coordinate 507,282,273 of NC_041389.1, forward strand.
GATGTTTGTTAGCGACATGTGTGCTACTTCTTGAGCTTGCGTTGGTTTTTCCCTTGAAGAGGAAAGGGTGATGCAGCAAAGTAGAGATAAGTATTTCCCTCAGTTGAAGAACAAAGGTATCAATCCAGTAGGAGACAACACACAAATCACCAATACCTGCACAAACAGTCAAACAACTTGCACCCAATGCGATAAAGGGGTTGTCAATCCCTTCACGATCACTTGCAAAAGTGAGATCTAATAGAGATAGATCAAATTAAACAAATGATAAAGTAAACATTTTTGGGTTTTTGGTTTATAGATCAGAAAGTAAAAGATTGCAAAATAGTAGATCAGAAACTTATATGATGGAAAATAGACCCAGGGGCCATAGGTTTCACTAGAAGCTTCTCTCAAGATAGAAAATAATACGGTGGGTGAATAAATTAGTGTCGAGCAATTGATAGAAAAACGCAAAGTTATAACGATATCAAAGGCAATGATTATGAAATATAAGCATCACATCCGTGTCAAGTAGACCGAAACGATTTTGCATCTACTACCATTACTCCACACATCGACCAACTCCTGCCAGCATCTAGAGTATTAAGTTCATGAAGAACAGAGTAATGCATTAAGTAAGATGACATGATGTAGAGGAATAAACTCAAGCAATATGATGTAAACACCATCTTTTTATCCTCGATGGCAACAATACAATCCGTGCCTTGCTGCCCCTACTATCACTGGGTAAGGACACTGATACGTCTCCGTCGTATCTATAATTTTTGATTGTTCCATGCCAATACTCTACAACTTTTACATACTTTGGCAACTTTTTATACTATTTTTTGGGACAAAGATATTGATCCAGTGCCCAATTCCAGTTCCTGTTTGTTGCATGTTTTTTGTTTCACAGAAAATCCATATCAAATAGAGTCCAAACGGGATAAAAACTTACAGAGATTTTTTATGGAATATATGCGATTTTTGGGAAAAAGAATCAACGCAAGACGATGCTCGAGGGGCCCACAAGGTCGGAGGGCACGCCTAGGGGGTAGGGCGCGCCCCTGGTCCTTGTGGCCAGTCCGTAAGGCGGTTGGTGCCCTTCTTCTGGCGCAAGAAAGCTAATATCCGGATAAAAATCATGTTAAAATTTCAGCCCAATCGGAGTTATGGATCTTCGGGAATTTAAGAAACGATGAAAGGCCAGAATGGGAGAGCGTAGAAACAGAAGGAAACAGAGAGAGAGAGAGAGATCCAATCTCGGAGGGGCTCCCGCCCCTCTGCCGCCATGGAAGCCAAGGACCAGAGGGGAAACCCTTCTCCCATCTAGGGGGAAGGTCAAGGAAGAAGAATAAGAAGGGGGGCTCTCTCCCTCCTCTCCCGGTGGCGCCAGAATGCCGCCGGGGCCATCACCGTGACCGCAATCTACACCAACAACTTCGCCGCCGTCATCACCAACTCTCTCCCGCTCTATGCAGCAGTGTAACACCCCTTCTCCCCGCTGTAATCTCTACTTAAACATGGTGCTCAATGCTATATATTATTTCCCAACGATGTATGACTATCCTATCATGTTTGAGTAGATCCGTTTTGTCCTATGGGTTGATTGATGATCGTGATTGGTTTGAGTTGCATGTTTTATTATTGGTGTTGTCCTATGGTGCTCCCCGTGTCGTGCAAGCGTGAGGGATCCCCATTGTAGGGTTTGCAATGTGTTCATGGTTTGCTTATTGTCTGCATTGCGTGAGTGACTGAAACACAAACACGGATAAGTGGGTCATGGCGTATGGGAATAAATAGGACTTGATACATTAATGCTATGGTTGGGTTTTACCTTAATGATCTTTAGTATTTACGGATGTTTGCCAGAGTTCCAATCATAAGTGCATATGATCCAAGAAGAGAAAGTATGTTAGCTTATTCCTCTCCCTCATATAAAATTGCAATAATGATTACTGGTCTAGTTATCGATTGCCTATGGACAAATAACTTTCTTGTGACAAAAAAATCTCTACTAAAACTAACTTAGTTGTTTCTTTATCTAAACAGCCCCTAGCTTATATTTACAAGCTCTTTATTATCTTGCAAACCTAGCCTACAACACCTACAAAGTACTTCTAGTTTCATACTTGTTCTAGGTAAAGCGAACATTAAGTGTGCGTAGAGTTGTATCGGTGGTCGATAGAACTTGAGGGAATATTTGTTCTACCTTTAGCTCCTTGTTGGGTTCGGCACTATTACTTATCGAAAGAGGTTCTAACTGATCCCCTATACTTGTGGGTTATCATACACCGCAAGATTGAACCCAAAATAAGCACTTCTCCCGTTGCAAGAAAAACCAATCTAGTTGGCCAAACCAAACCAATAGTTCGAAGAGAATTACAAATATACCAAATCATGCATAAAAGAATTCAGAGAAGATTCAAATAATATTCATAGATAAGCTGATCATAAATCCACAATTCATTGGATCTCGACAAACACACCGCAAAAGAAGATTACATCGGATAGATCTCCAAAAACATCGAGGAGAACATGGTATTGAGAACCAAAGAGAAAGAAGAAGCCATCTAGCTACTAGCTCTGGACCCGAAGGTCTGTGGTAAACTACTCATGCTTCATCTGAAGGGAAATAGAGTTGATGCAGAAGCCCTCCGTGATCGAATCCCCCTCCGGCAGGTTGCCGGAAAAGGCCCCTAGATGGGATCTCACAGGAACAGAAGATTGCGGCGGTGGAAAAGTGTTTTCGTGGATACTTCTGGTGGTTTAGGAATATATGTGAATATATAGGAGGAAAATCTAGGTCAGGAGGTCACCGAGGGGCCCACAAGGTAGGGGGGCACGCCCTACCCCATGGGCACACCCTCCACCCTTGTGGCCGCCTCGTGGCTCTTCTGACTTGCACTCCAAGTCTCCTGGGTGTCTTCTGGTCCAAGAAAAATCATCATGAAGGTTTTATTCCGTTTGGACTCCGTTTGGTATTCCTTTTCTGCGAAACTCAAAAACAAGGAAAAAACAGAAACTGGCACTGGGCTCTAGGTTAATAGGTTAGTCCAAAAAATAATATAAAATAGCATATTAGTGCATATAAAACATCCAAAATAGATAATATAATAGCTTGGAACAATCAAAAATTATAGATACGTTGGAGACCTATCAAGCATCCCCAAGCTTAATTCCTGCTCATCCTTGAGGAGGTAAATGATAAAAACATAATTTTTGATGTGGAATGCTGCCTAATATATTTATCCATGTAGTTTTTATTTATTGTGGATTGAATGTTCAGATCCATAAGATTCAAAACAAAAGTTTAATATTGACATAAAAATAATAATACTTCAAGCATACTAACAAGGCAATTATGTCTTCTCAAAATAACATGGTCAAAGAAAGCTTATCTCTACAAAACCATATAGTCTGGCTATGCTCCATCTTCACCATACAAAATATTCAAATCATGCACAATCTCGACGACAAGCCAAGCAATTGTTTCATACTTTCGATGTTCTCAAACTTTTTCAAATTTCACGCAATACATGAGCGTGAGCCATGGACATAGCTCTATAGGTGGAATAGAATATGGTAGTTGTGGACAAGACAAATAATAATGAGATAGCTAGTCTCACATCAACTAGGCGTATCAACGGGCTATGGAGATGCCCATCAATAGATATCAATGTGAGTGAGTAGGGATCGATTGCCATGCAACTGATGCACTAGAGCAATAAGTTTATGAAAGATCAAAAAGAAACTAAGTGGGTGCGCATCCAACTCGCTTGCTCACGAAGACCTAGGGAAATTTGAGGAAGCCCATCATTGGAATATACAAGCCGAGTTCTATAATGAAAAATTCCCACTAGTATATGAAAGTGACAACGTAGGAGACTCTCTATCATGAAGATCATGGTGCTACTTTGAAGCACAAGTGTGGTAAAAGGATAGTAACATTGCCCCTTCTCTCTTTTCTCTCACTTTTTTTATTTTGGGCCTTCTCCTTTTTTTTGGCCTCTTTTTTTCGTCCGGAGTCTCATCCGAACTTGTTGGGGGAATCATAGTCTCCACCATCCTTCCTCACATGGGAAAATGCTCTCATAATGAAGGTCATCACACTTTTATTTACTTACAACTCAAGAATTACAACTCGATACTAAGAATGAAATATGACTCTATATGAATGCCTCCAGCGGTGTACCGGGATGTGCAATGAATCGAGAGTGACATGTATGAAAGAATTATGAAGGGTGGCTTTGCCACAAATACAATGTCAACTACATGATCATGCAAAGCAACATGACAATGATGAAGCGTGTCATAATAAACAGAACGGTGGAAAGTTGCATGGCAATATATCTCGGAATGGCTATGAAAATGCCATAATAGGTAGGTATGGTGGCTGTTTTGAGGAAGGTATATGGTGGGTGTATGGTACCGCGAAACTTGCGCGGTACTAGAGAGGCTAGCAATGGTGGAAGGGTGAGAGTGCGTATAATCCATGGACTCAACATTAGTCATAAAGAACTAACATACTTATTGCAAAAATCTATTAGTTAACGAAATGAAGTACTACGCACATGCTCCTAGGGGGATAGTTTGGTAGGAAAAGACCACCGCTCGTCCCCGACCGGCACTCATAAGGAAGACAATCAATAAATAAATCATGCTCCAACTTCATCACATAACGGTTCACCATACGTGCATGCTACGAGAATCACAAACTTTAACTCAAGTATTTCTACAATCCACAATTAATCACTAGCATGACTCTAATATCACAATCTTTATATCTCAAAACAATCATAAGGAATCAAACTTCTCATAGTATTCAATGCACTTTATATGAAAGTTTTTATTATATCCCTCTTGGATGTCTATCATATTAGGACTAAAATTATAACCAAATAAAATTACCATGCTGTTTAGAGACTCTCAAAATAATATAAGTGAATCCTGAGAGTTCAATAATTTCTATAAAATAAAGCCACCGCCATGCTCTAAAATGATGTAGGTGAAGCACTAGAGCAAAATTGCCTAGCTCAAAAGATATAAGTGAAGCACATACAGTATTCTAATAAATCACGATTCATGCATGTCCCTCTCAAAAGGTGTGTGATGTGTGCTAGAACTATGTTGGTGTTTCCCCAAAGAGGAAGGGATGATGCAGCACAACAACGGCAGATATTTCCCTTAGTGATGAGACCAAGGTTATCGAACCAGTAGGAGAACCAAGCAACACTACTTAAACAACACCTGCACACAAATAACAACCACTCGCAACCCAATGTGTTGAAGGGGTTGTCAATCCCTTTCGGGTAACGGCACCAGAATTTGGCACAAGGACGGGATAAAGTTGTAATAGATTGATAGAACGAATGCTAAATATAATAAAGTGAAGCAAAGTATTTTTGTATTTTTGGATTAATAGATCTGAAAATAAAAGCAAATAAAAATAGATTGCAAAGGCAAATATAATAAAAAAGAGAACCCGGGGCCGTAGATTTCATTAGTGGCTTCTCTCGAGAAAAATAGCAAACGGTGGGTAAACGAATTACTGTTGGGAAATTGATAAAACTTCAAATACTCATGACGATATCCAGGAAATGATCATTATATAGGCATCACGTCGAAGATTAGTAGACCGACTCTTGTCTTCTCCACACATCGACCTCTATCCAGCATGCATCTAGTGTATTAAGTTCATGGAAAAATTGAGTAATGCAATTAGAACAATGACATAATGTAGACAAGATATATTTATGTAGAAATAGACCCCGTCTTGTTATCCTTAATAGCAACGATACATACGTGTTGGTTCCCCTTCTGTCACTGGGATCAAGCACCGTAAGATCGAACCCATCACAAAGCACCTCTTCGCATTGCAAGATAAATAGATCAAGTTGGCCAAACAAAACCCAAATATCGGAGAAGAAATACGATGCTATAGGCAATCATGCATATAAGAGATCAAAGAAGACTCAAATAACTGTCATGGATAAAAACATATATCTGTTCATAAACTCAAAGTTCATCGGATCCCAAAAAACACACCGCAAAAAGAGTTACATCATATGGATCTCCAAGAGAATATTGTATTGAGAATCAAAAGAGAGAGAGAGAGAGAGAGGAAGCCATCAAGATACTAACTACGGACCTGTAGGTCTACAAAAGACTACTCATGCATCATCGTAGAGGCACCGATGGACATGATGAACCCCTCCGTGACGGTGTCTAGATTGGATCTGGTGGTTCTGGAACTTGCAGCGAATGGAATTTATTTTCATCGACTCCCCTAGGATTTTTGGAATATTGGGGTATTTATAGAGTAAAGAGGCGGTTCGGGAGGCACCCGAGGTGGGCACAACCCACCAGGGCGTGCATGAGCCTCTAGGCGCGCCCTGGTGGGTTGTGCTGGATACGTCCATTTTTGCATCATGTTTTCTTACTGTTATTGATGATGTTTTTATCCATAATAATACTTTTTGGAGTAATTCTAATGCCGCTTATCTCATAATTTGCAAGGTATACACAAAGAGGGAGAATTCCGGCAGCTGAAAATCTTGACCTGGAAAAGTTACGTCAGGCTACGTATTCGGCACAACTCCAAACAAGATGAAACTTCACAAAGATTTTTTATGGAATATTTGAGGAATATTGGAGCAAATAACTACCATAGGGGGCCCACTAGGTGGGAACAACCCACCTGGGCGCGTCAGGGAGCCCAGGCATGCCCTGGTGGGTTGTGCTCACCCGGGCCCACCTCCGGTGCCGATCTTCTGGTATATAGGTCATTTTGACCTAGAAAAATAAATAAGAGGAGGACTTTAGGGACGGAGCGCCGCCGTCTCAAGGCGGAACTTGGCAGGAGCACTTTTGCCCTCCGGCGGAGTGATTCCGCCGGGGGAACTTCCCTCCTGGAGGGGGAAATCATCGTCATCATTATCACCAACAACTCTTCCATCTTGGGGAAGGCAATCTCCATCAACATCTTCAACAGCACCATCTCATCTCAAACCCTAGTTCATCTCTTGTGTTCAATCTTGTTATCGGAACTATGGATTGGTGCTTGTGGTTGACTAGTAGTGTTGATTACATCTTGTAGTAGATTACTAAATGGTTTATTTGGTGGAAGATTATATGTTCAGATCCATTATGCTATTTAATACTCCTCTAATCATGATCATGATTATTATTTGTGAGTAGTTACTTTTGTTCTTGAGGTCACGTGAGAAATCATGTTGCAAGTAATCATGTAAATTTGATATGTGTTCGATATTTTGATAGTATGTATGTTGTGATTCCCTTAGTGGTGTCATGTGAACGTCGACTACATGACACTTCACCATATTTCGGCCTGAGGGAATGCATTGTGGAGTAGCAATTATATGATGGGTTGCGAGAGTGATAGAAGCTTAAACCCCAGTTTATGCGCTATTCTGTAAGGGATCGATTGGATCCAAAAGTTTAATGCCATGGTTAGAATTTATTGTTAATACTTTTCTCGTAGTTGTGGATGCTTGCGGGAGGGTTAATCATAAGTAGGAGGTTTGTTCAAGTAAGAACAACACCTAAGCACCGGTCCACCCACATATCAAATTACCAAAGTACCGGACACGAATTATACCAACATGATGAAAGTGGCTAGATGAAATTCCCGTGTACCCTCAAGAATGCTTTGCTTATCATAAGAGACCATTTTGCCTGTCCTTTTCCTCAAAAGGATTTGGCTACCTTGCTGTACTTTTCTACTACTACCTTTACTTGCTCATTACAAATTATCTTGTTATCAAACTACTCTGCTACTTACAATTTCAGCACTTGTAGACATTACCTTACTAAAAACTACTTGTCATTTCCTTCTGCTCCTCATTGGGTTCGACAATCTTACTTATCAAAAAGAACTACAATTGATCCCCTATACTTGTGGGTCATTAGTGCTCCCCTCGGATCACACCCCTGGTGCTTCTCCGGCCCATTGGATGTCTTTTGGTCCAAAAAAATCCACAAAAAGTTTCACTGTGTTTGGACTCCGTTTGGTATTGATTTCCTGCGATGTAAAAAAACATGCAGAAAACAGCAACTGGCACTTGGCACCATATGGATAGGTTAGTTCCAAAAAATGATACAAAATGACTATAAAATGATTGTAGAATATCCAAGAATGATAATATAACATCATGGAACAATAAAAAATTATAGATATGTTGGAGACGTATCAACATCCCCAAGCTTAATTCCTGCTCGTCCTCGAGTAGGCAAATGATAAAAAACAGAATTTTTGATGTGGAATGCTGCCTAACATGTCATCTCAATATTCTTTTATTTATAGCATGGACATTTGGACTTTTATATGGTCAAAGCAATAGTCTAGTTTTGACATGAGACTTAAATACTCAAGCATATCAACAAGCAACCATGTCTATCAAAATATCAACGCTAAAATAAGCTATCCCTAGCCCATCATGCTAAATCATTGATCCATTCATGAAACACACTCACATATTAGCTACACCCAATGCTCAAGTAAGATCATAGTGCCCCCTAGTTGGTGCTTTATAAGAGAAGATGGAGACTCAAATTAAAAATAAAAATTGCATAAAGTAAAAGAAAGGCCCTTCACCGAGGGAAGTAGGGATTTGTAGAGGTGCCAAAGCTCAAAGCGAAAAACATAGAGCTAAAAACATTTTGGGAGGCATGCTTTTCCTGTCAACGAGAACGATCGAGAAGTTCCCAATACTTTCCATGCTAGATATATCATAGGCCAGTCCCAAACAAAAATTAAAGTTTATTCCTTTTTCAACCATACTTTCACTTTCCATGGCTAGCCGTATCCACGGGTGCCTTCCATACCAACACTTTCCAAGGAATTTATTATTTGACAACATAAAGTAAATTCATTTTTCATTTCGGGACTGGGCATCCCTAATACCTTTGCCTTACTCTCGTGAAATGACAAGTGAATAAACACTCATCGCGGGAATAACATATCTAGCATGGAAATATATTAGCCACCCCCAACCGCTTCATGAGCGGTATGAGCACACAAAAGAGAAGTTTATTTTGAAAATTAGAGATGGCACATACAAATTTTCTTAGAACGGCAAAAGAATACCGCATATAGGTAGGTATGGTAGACTCATGTGGTAAAACTAGTTTAAAGGGTTTTGGATGCACAAGTAGTGATCATACTTAGTGCAAAATGAAGGCTAGCAAAAGATTGAGAAGCGACCAACCAAGAAACAAATAATCTCATAAGCGAGCATTAAGCATAATTAACACCGAATAATGCACCACAAGTAGGATGTAATTTCATTGCATAACTATTGACTTTCGTGATTGCATAGGGAATCACAAACCTTAACACCAGTATTCTTACTAAAGCATAATTACTCATCAACATGACTCACATATCACATCATCATATCTCAAAACTATTACAAGGAATCAAGTTTATTTTGTCCAATGATCTTCATGAAAGTTTTTATTATATCCTTCTTGGATATCTATCACTTTGGAACTAATTTTCATGTGTTGCTTTTGATAAGCTCGAACAAATATAAGTGAAGATCATGAGCATGATATTTCTTTCTCTCAAATTAATTTAAGTGAAGCAAGCGAGATTTTTTTTACTAACTCTCAAATAAATCTAATTGAAGTAAGAGAGTACTTCTTAAAAAATAACAAAGCACACCATCCTCAAAAAGATATAAGTGAAGCACTAGAGCAATTTTTGAAGGAAATATGCCCTAGAGGCAATAATAAAGTTTTTATTTTATATTTCCTTATATCATGATAAATGTTTATTATTCATGCTAGAATTGTATTAACCAGAAACTTCATACATGTGTGGATACATAGATAAAACACAGTGTCCCTAGTAAGCCTCTACTAGACTAGCTCGTTAACCAAAGATGGTTAAGTTTCCTAAACATAGACATGTGTTGTCATTTGATGATCGAGATCATATCATTAGGAGAATGATGTGATGGACAAGACCCACCCGTTAGCTTAGCATAATGATCGTTAAGTTTTATTGCTATTGCTTTCTTCATGACTTATACATATTCCTTTGACTATGAGATTATGCAACTCCCGGATACCGGAGGAATACCTTGTGTGCTATCAAATGTCACAACATAGCTGGGTGATTATAAAGATGCTCTATAGGTATCTCCGAAGGTATTTGTTGGGTTGGCATAGATTGAGATTAGGATTTGTCAATCCGAGTATTGGAGAGGTATCTCTGGGCCCTCTCGGTAATGCACGTCATAATAAGCCTAGCAAGCAATTTAACTAATGAGTTAGTTAAGTGATGATGCATTACGGGATGAGTAAAGAGACTTTCCGGTGATAACCCACAAGTATAGGGGATCACAATAGTTTTCGAGGGTAGAGTATTCAACCCAAATTTATAGATTCGACACAAGGGGAGCCAAAGAATATTTGAAGGTATTAGCAGCTGAGTTGTCAATTCAACCACACGTGGAGATTAATTATCAGCAGCAAGTATTCAGTAGCAAAGTAATATGATAGTTTTGATAGTAGTGATAGCATCAACAGTGACATTAACAGTGATAGCGGTATTTTGTAGCAAGTGTAACAGTGATGATAGCACTAGTAACTTAACAGAAACAATATAATATAAATTCGTAGGCATTGGATCGGTGGCTTGTTGGATGATATTCATCATGAGACAGTTATAACCTAGGGCGATACGGCACTAGCTCTAGTTCGTCAATATAATGTAGGCATGTATTCCTTAAATAGTCATACATGCTTATGGAAAGAACTTGCATGACATCTTTTGTCCTACCCTCCCGTGGCAGCGGGGTCCATATTGGAAACTAAGGGATATGAATGCCTCCTTTTAATAGAGAACCGGAACAAATCATTAACACATAGTGAATAAGGTACTCCTCAAACTACGGTCATCACCGGGAGTGGGCCCGACTATTGTCACTCCGGGTTTGCCCGATCATAACACGTAGTAGGTGACCATAACTTGCAAGATTGGATCTAAAACATGGATATAATTGTGATAACATAAACAGTTCAGATCTGAGTTCATGGCACCCGGGCCCAAAGTGACAAGCATTAAGCATAGCAAAGTCATAGCAACATCAGTCTTAGAACATAGTGGATACTAGGGATCAAGCCCTAACAAAACTAACTCGATTACATGATGAATCTCATCCAACTCTTCACCGACCAGCGAGCCTACGAAGGAATTACTCACTCCCGATGGGGAGCATCATGGAATTGGCGATGGAGAAGGATTGGTGATGCTGAAGAACGAAGATCCCCCTCTCCAGAGCCCCAACCAGACTCTAGATCTGGCCTCCCGATGAAGAACAGGAGGTGATAGCGGCTCCATCTTGTCGAACACGTTAATTCTTTCTCCCTTGATTTTTTCTGGAAAAATAGGATTTTATAGCGTCAAATTCAGGGTCTGCGGGGCCACCAAGTGGGGACAACCCACCTGGGCGCGCTAGGAGAGGGGGGCGTGCCCTAGTGGGTTGTGCCCACCTAGGGCCCCTTCTCCGATAGGTCTTGGCTCCAGAAATTCTTATATATTATATAAAAATTCCTCGCAACGTTTCATTCCATTCTGAGAACTTTTATTTCCGCATAAAAAACAACACCATGGTAGTTCTGCTGAAAACAATGTCAGTCCGGGGTTAGTTTCATTCAAATCATGCAAACTAGAATCCAAAACAAGAGTAAAAGCGTTAGGAAAAGTAGATACGTTGGAGACGTATCAGCCGGTAACGAGATTGAACTAGGTATGAAGATACCGACGATCTAATCTCGGGCAAGTAACATACCGATGACAAAGGGAATAACGTATGTTGTCATAATGGTTGGACCGTTAAAGATCTTCGTAGAATATGTGGGATCCAATATGAGCATCCACGTTCCGCTATTGGTTATTGACTGGAGAGCTATCTCGGCCATGTCTACATAGTTCTCGAACCCTTAGGGTCCACATGCTTAACATTCGATGATGACTTGTATTATGTGAGTTATGTGATTTGGTGACCGAATGTTGTTTAGAGTCCCGAATGAGATCACAGACATGACGAGGAGTTTCAAAATGGTCGAGAGGTAAATACTCATATATAGGACAATAGTATTCGGACACCAGAAGTGTTCTGGGGTTATCAGGTACGTATTGGGTCACCGGAAGGGGTTCCGGGCTACCCCCGGCAAACTATATGGGCCTTATGGGCCAAGAGGGGAAACACCCCAGCCACAAAGGGGCTGGTGCGCCCCCCATATGGGATTTCCAAATTGGAAAAGGAAAGGGGAAGGAGGAAAGGAAAAAGGGAATAGGATTCCCCCTTCCCCCTCTTTCCTTCCGACTTTGAATAGGAATAGGAAAGGGGGGAGGCCGAATTGGGAGATGCCCAAGAAGGATTCCTCCTACTTGGGGTTCCCCCTTGGCTACCTCTCCTACCCTCCAACCTATATATATGAGAGAGGGGCACCGCTAGAACACACAACAAACATTGTTAGCCGTGTGTGGCGCCCCCCTCACAGTTTACGCCTCCGGTCATATTCACGTAGTGCTTAGGCGAAGCCCTGCGCGGATCACTTCACCATCACTGTCACCACGCCGTCGTGCTGACGGAACTCTCCCTCGACACTTTGCTGGATCAAGAGTTCGAGGGACGTCATCGAGATGAACGTGTGCAGAACTCGGAGGTGCCGTACGTTCAGTACGTGATCGGTCGGAACGAGAAGAAGTTCAACTACATCAACCGCGTTGTCAAACGCTTCCGTTTTCGGTCTACGGGGGTACGTTGACACACTCTCCCCCTCTCGTTGCTATGCATCTCCTAGATAGATCTTGCGTGAGCGTAGGATTTTTTTTTTGAAATTGCATGCTACGTTTGTCAACAATTTCATAGCTCATAAAGATTTAAGTGAAGCATAGAGAGCAATTCTAACAAGTCATAGCATAATTTTGGCTCTCTCAAATAAGTGTGTCCAGCAAGGATTCAAGACTTAAAATAAAAAAACAAAATAAGCAAAGACTCATATCATACAATACGCTCCAAGCAAAACTCAAAGTATGTGATGAATAAAAATATAGTTCCGAGTAAAAGTCGTTAGAAGAAAGAGGGGATGCCACTCGGGGCATCCCCAAGCTTACTTGCTTGCTTATCTTTGGATAATCGCTTGGGATGCCATGGTCATCCCCAAGCTTTGGCTCTTCTTACTCCTTATTCCTTCATCCATTGTAACATCACCCAAAACTTTAAAACTTCAATGACACAAAACTCAACAAAATCTTCATGAGATCCGTTAGTATAAGAAAACAAATCACTACTATAAGTACTGTAGCAAACCAATTCATATTTTATTCTTGCATTATATATCTACTGTATTCCAACTTTTCTATGGCAAAAACTCATCCAAGAAAACCGTAGAATCATCAAAACAAGCACACAACGCAAAGAAAACAGAATCCGTCAAAAACAAAACAGTCTGTAGCAATCTGGATATTTCGAATACTTCTGTAACTCCCAAAATTCTGAAAAATTAGGAAAACCTAAGAAATTTGTACATCAATCTACTTTAAAAAATTCAGAATTTTTTGTCGCTTCTCTGATTTTTAACAATTGTAACTCTGGACGCAAAAGTTTGTGTTTTTCAGCAAGATCAAAACAACTATCACCCAAGAAGATCCTAAAGGATTTGCTTGGCACAAACACTAATTAAAATATAAATACACAATCATAACAGTAGCATAATTGTGCAAACACTCAAGAATAGAAAGCAAAAAGCAAAAACAAATTTTATTCATTGGGTTGCCTCCCAACAAGCGCTATCGTTTACGCCCCTAGCCAGTTATAATGTTTTAATGATGCTCACATGAAAGATAAGAATAGAAGCACCAAGATAGCATCGTAATACATGTCACAAACACCTTTAAGTCTAACATACTTCCTATGCATAGGCATTTTATAAGCAAACAATATATCCAGACAAGAAATTTCTAGCATATGCAAGGTAGAAGAATAAAACATTGACGATCTCAACATAACAAGAGGTAATTTAGTAACATAAAAAATTCCACCACAATATTTTACTCTCTCATAATAATTACATGGATCATAATAAAATTCAACAATATAGCTGCCATATAAAACTTTCTCTTCATGATCCACTTGCATAAAAGTTTATAATCTTCCAAGATAGTGGGATTAACATCAACTAAAGTCATGACCTCTCCAAACCCACTTTTATCAAAACCTTCATAAGATTGAACACTCTCCAAATATATGGGGTTATTTTTAACTAGAATTGACACTCTTCCAAACCCACTTTCAATATTATTGCAAACATATTCATCATGAGGCTTAAATAAACTATCAAGATCATAAGAATCATTATCACCCCAATCATGATCATTTCAATAAGTAGTGGACATGGCAATAGTAGCATTCCCAAGATTGGGGTTTTGCATATTATTAGCACAATTTACATTAATAGAATTTATAATAAAATAATTGCAATCATGATTTTCATCCAAGGAGCTATCATGAATCACTTTATAAATTCTTTCTTTTAACACTTCATCACAATTTTCAGATTCATGAATCTCAAGCAAAACTTCATAAAGGTAATCTAGCGCACTCAACTTACTAGAAATTGGTTCCTCATAATTAGGTCCTTTAAAAAAAGTAGCAAGTGGATGATGATCCATATCAATAGTTTTTTTAGCAAGCGAAGCTGCAAGCAAATAAGAGACACATGGCAACACAAGCAAACAAGAGATCTGACATGAAAAACATATATGAAAAGAAGGCGACAGAACAACAAATTTTTGTGAAGTGGGGGAGATGAAAACGAGAGGCAAATGGCAAATAATTTAAATTACAAGGACATGAGATTTGTGATTAGGAACCTGGTAGATGTTGATGATGTTTCCCTGGCAACGGTGCCAGAAATTGGCACATGGCCGGGAGACTATATTGACTTGATCCTCCCCAGCAGCGGTACTAGAAATTCCTTTTGATGTCTGCTAGAACTACGTCGGTATTTCCCCAAAGAGGAAGGGATGATGCAGCACAACAATGGTAGGTATTTACCTCAGTGATGAGACCAAGGTTATCGAACCAATAGGACAACCAAGCAACACTACGTAAAAACCACCTGCACACAAATAAAAACCACTCGCAACCCGACGTGTTAAAGGGGTTGTCAATCCCTTTCGGGTAACGATGCTAGAAATTGGCAGAAGGACGGGAAAAGGTTGTAATAGATTGATAGATCAAACGCCAAATAAAAAAAAGTGCAGCAAAGTATTTTTGTATTTTTGGTTTAATAGATCTGAAAATAAAAGCAAATAAAAATAGATCGCAAAGGCAAATATAATAAAGAAGAGAACCGAGGGCCGTAGATTTCACTAGTGGCTTCTCTCGAGAAAAATAAGAAGCGGCGGGTAAAAGAATTACTCTTGGGCAATTGATAAAACTTCAAATACTTATGACGATATCCAGGCAGTGATCATTATATCGGCATCACATCCAAGATTAGTAGACAGACTCCTGCCTGCATCTACTACTATTTCTCCACACATCTACCGCTATCCAGCATGCATCTAGTGTATTAAGTTCATGGAAAAATGGAGTAATGCAATAAGAACGATGACATGATGTAGACAAGATCTATTTATGTAGAAATTGACCCCATCTTGTTATCCTTAATAGCAACGATACATACATGTCGGTTCCCCTTCTGTCACTGGGATCAAGCACCGTAAGATCGAACCCATCACAAAGCACTTCTTCCCATTGGAAGATAAATAGATCAAGTTGGCAAACAAAACCCAAATATCAGAGAAGAAATACAAGGCTATAAGCAATCATGCATATAAGAGATCAAAGGATACTCTAATAACTTTCATGGATAAAAACATAGATCTGATCATAAACTCAAAGTTCATCGGATCCCAACAAACACACCGCAAAAAAGTTACATCATATGGATCTCCAAGAGACCATTGTATAGAGAATCAAAAGAGAGAGATGAAGCCATCTAGCTACTAACTACGGACCCGTAGGTCTAGAAAAGAATACTCACACATCATCAAAGAGGCACCAATGGACATGATGAACCCGTCCGTGATGGTGTCTAGATTGGATCTTATGGTTCTGGAACTTGCGGCGGCTGGAATTGATTTTCGTCGACTCCTCTAGCGTTTCTGGGGTATTGGGGTATTTATACAGTAAAGAGGCAGTTTGGGAGGCACCCGAGGTGGGAACAACCCACCAGGGTGCGCCTGGGCCTCCAGGCGTGCCCTGGTGGGTTGTGCTCCCCTTGGAGCACCCCTAGATGCTTCTCCAGCCCACTAGATGTCTTCTGGTCCAAAAAATCCACAAAAAGTTTCGCTGTGTTTGGACTCAGTTTGGTATTGATTTCCTGTGATGTAAAAAACATGCAAAAAACTACAACTGTCATTTGGCACTAGGTTAATAGGTTAGTACCAAAAAATGATATAAAATGACTATAAAATGATTGTAAAACATCCAAGAATGAGAATATAACAACATGGAACAATAAAAAATTCTAGATACGTTGGAGACGTATCTTTTTGTACAGCAAGGATGATTGTGGCAAACTAAAAAGCAAAGACTCATATCATACAAGACGCTCCAAGCAAAACACATATCATGTGGTGAATAAAAATATAGCCTCAAGTAAAGTTACCGATAGACGAAGACGAAAGAGGGGATGCCTTCCGGGGCATCCCCAATCTTAGGCTCTTGGTTGTCCTTGAACATTACCTTGGGGTGCCTTGGGTATCCCCAAGCTTAGGCTCTTGCCACTCCTTATTCCATAGTCCATCAAATCGTTACCCAAAACTTGAAAACTTCACAACACAAATCTCAACAGAAAATCTAATAAGCTCCGTTAGTATAAGAAAATAACTCACCACTTTTGGTACTATTGTGAACTCATTCTTTATTTATGTTGGTGTAATATCTAATGTATTCCAACTTTTTGGTGGTTCATACCCCCCGATACTATCCATAGATTCATCAAAATTAGCAAACAACACATAGAAAACATAATCTGTCAAAAAACAGAATAGTCTGTAGTAATCTGTAACTCCATTTTTTTAAAAAAATTAGGACAATAGAGGCAATTTGTATATCCATCTTGTGTAAAATATTCAGAATTTGATCACGCTTTTGTGTTTTTTTAAAATTCTAAGATTGGGTGCAAAAGTTTCTGTTTTTCAGCAAGATCAAATCAACTATCACCGTAAGCCATCCCAAAGGTCTTACTTTGCACAAACACTAACTAAAACACAAAACCACATTTAACCAGAGCCTAGATGAATTATTTAAAGAAAAACAGGAATAAAAAGCAAAAACAAAAATAAAATTGGGTTGCCTCCCAACAAGCGCTATTGTTTAACGCCCTTAGCTAGGCATAAAGACACAAATAGATCTAGGTATTGTCATATTTATTATGCAATTCTTCAATTGCACACTTATAATCCGTAGGAGATTCTTTGGTTTTATCAATGATCAAACTCCCAGGTGAGAAATCAAGAATTTCACTCATGGCAATTGGTTCCTTAATAATACCAAAAAATTGGGGTGAACACTAATTGTTTTCAGATCTTCGTTTTCTTTACTAGAAGATTCACCCTTATTCTTAGGAACGTAAGTAAACTTGCCAATCTTACAAGGAGGAAGATTTTTAATGGTTTTAACAGAGTAAAAAGCAGAACCAAAGTTGGTTATAATATCTTCTAGTTTGCCAATTCTAGTAGAATCTTGATCTATCTTTTCATTAACTATGGGTTCCTTTTCTCTAAGATCCTTTAAAGTAACGCCTACCTTAGATCCATATTGAGTAATCTGATTATGAATCTTTTTATCCAAATTTTCAATTAATTATCGGGTAGCAAATTTATTCTCAATAGTACCAAGGCTTTGCCTCACATGTTGCAAGGTTAGCACAGTTCCATTGATCAAAAGAGGTGGTGGGCCTAACAAACCTATCATAGCATTGTAAGAATCAAAAGTGTGACTCCCCAAGAAATCCCCCCCGGTAATGGTTGATACGTCTTGAACATATCTATAAATTTTTATTGTTCCATGTTGTTATATTATCATTCTTGGATGTTTGATAATCATTTTATAACATTTTTGGTACTAACCTATTGACATAGTGCCAAGTGTTAGTTGTTGTTTTTTGCATGTTTTTACATCGCAGGAAATCAATACCAAATGGATTCCAATCGCAGCGAAACTTTTCGGAGATTTTTTTAGACCAGAAGACATCCAGTGGGCCGAAAAAGCACCTTGGGGGGCGCTTCGAGGGGAGGACAACCCACCAGGGTGCGCCAGAAGGCCCAAGCGTGCAATGGTGGGTGGTGCCCACCTCGGGTGCCCCCTGAACCGACTCTTTGCTCTATAAATACCCCAATATTCCAGAAACCCTAATGGAGTTGACGAAAATCAATTACAGCCGCCGCAGAGTCCAGAACCACCGGATCCAATCTAGCCACCATCACGGAGGGGTTCACCACTTCCACTGGTGCCTCTCCGATGATGTGTGAGTAGTTCTTTGTGGACCTTCGGGTCCGTAGTTAGTAGCTAGATGGTTTCCTCTCTCTCATTTGATTCTTAATACAATGGTCTCTTGGAGATCCATATGATGTAACTCTTTTTGCGGTGTGTTTGTTGGGATCCGATGAACTTTGAGTTTATGATCAGATCTATCTTTTTATCCATGAAGGTTATTTGAGTCTTCTTTGATCTCTTATTTGCATGATTGCTTATTGCCTCGTATTTCTTCTCTGATTATTGGGTTTTGTTTGGCCAACTTGATCTATTTATCTTGCAATGGGAAGAGGTGCTTTGTACTGGGTTCGATCTTACGGTGCTTGATCCCAGTGACAGAAGTGGAGCCGACACGTATGTATCGTTGCTACGAAGGATAAAACGATGGGTTCTATTTGTACATAAATAGATCTTGTCTACATTATTTCATCGTTCTTACTGCATTACTCCGTTTCTGCATGAACTTAATACACTAGATGCATGCTGGATAGCGGTCGATGTGCGGAGTAATAGTAGTAGATGCAGACAGGAGTTGGTCTACTAATCTTGTAAGTGCATCTAGTGCCCCTTAGTGATTTTGGTGTATTGAAGACTTATAGGTTAAGGGACTAATGTGTTTGTGAGTGTACACAGGTCTATAAGTCTATGAGGAGTTTGATATTTACAGGGAAAGTCGACCCCTAAAAATGAATATCTTCGACTGAAGATTTTGGTATTTCTGAAGACTTTCATGAAGACTTTGAAAGTGAAGAAATTGGTCTAACCATGAAGACTTGATATTCATGCGAGGAATATGAAGCTTGAAGACTTTTGTTTTCATAGTTTTGTTTTTCTCTTTCTTGAGTCATAGGAAACACCGTACTGTTAAAGAGGGTCGAGGAAATACTAAGGAAAAATTTCCAAGTGATGCTCAACTCAAAATCCTACACCTACCAAACCCTTCGAGTGAAGCCTCTGGAAGTCTCATACAGTTCAGTTAATTTCTTCTGTGACAGAGACGAAGTTCTTCTGGTCACTGAGGAATTTGTTCTGACTGAGGAGTTAGGAATTCGCCAGTGCGGATTGCCTACACAGTGAGGAACATGATAGCCCTGAGGAATTTGGTAGTCAAATTTCCGACCATTGTTGTGCTACGCGCCAGCTGTCCCAAAATATCTTATCCACCTAACGGTCATATCAGACAAGGGCATTTATGTCTTATCATGTCGGGTTGCTCCCTAGGCTATAAATAGCCGCCCCCTACAACCACTAGCTGGTTGGCTGCTCCGAGAGAAACTGACACTTGTCATTTGAGAGCAACCCATCCTCCGAGGACTTTGAGCGAAAATCATTGAGTGAGGAAAAACCCCAAACCCAAACACCTACAAACCCAAAGTGATTGAGCATCACTGAAGAGATTGATCCTGCGTGGATCCGACGCTTGTTACCTTTGAGGACTGTGCTTCTTCCAGACGGTTAGGCGTCATGGTCTAGAGCATCCAAGAGGAATTGTGGATTGCCGAGTGACTGAGTCTGTGAAGGTTTGGAAGTCGCCTGAAGACTTACCACGAATGATTGGACGAGGTTTGTGTGACCTTAGTTCAAGGAGAATACGGTGAGGACTTGGTGTCCTGAGCTGCGTGCTCAACGACTGGGTGTCCGGGACTGTGTGTCCTCGAGTTTAAATACTCAGCCGCTCTAACCAGACGTATAACTGAGACAGCAGTTGGAATTGGTCTACCAAATCATTATCTTCACCAACCTTACTGGTTCTATTTCCTCAACTCTTTCATTTCCTTAGTACTGTGTTGAGTGATTGTTCATATCTGTGTTTGAAGACTTTGACTGAAGACTTTCTTAATTTCCTCAGTTCAATTTCTTCAGTTTGTTTGTCTTCATCTTGTGTTATCTTGTGTTTACGCTTCCTGTACTCTGTACTTGTCTTCATTTCATCATGGTGACTATGTCAGTATCCTGTTATGCTTACATCTGAGTACTTATTCCGCTGCTAGTAGTTCTTCGCTAAGGAATTTCCTCACCGGCAAATTCCTTAGTGAAGAATTCATAAAAATCACCTATTCACCCCCCCTCTAGTCGATATAATGCACTTTCAATTGGTATCAGAGCAAGGTACTCCCTTGTTCTGTGTGATTTTGGTTTAACCACCTGGAGTTTTAGTTATGTCGACTGCAGGATTGAGGAACGTTTCCTGCCCCATATTTGACGGTCATGAGTATCCACGGTGGAAGGACATGATGAAGAAGCGACTCATGGCTATGGATAGCAAACTGTGGACTGTCACCGAGATCGGTCTTACCTATCTATGCAAGATGGCTGAGGCTGATGACATTCGCAAGTACACTCTACTCAACCTCACTTCGAAGGATGTCATCTGCTCCAGTCTGTCCCGAAATCAGTTCAGGAATGTCATGCATCTCAATCACGTGAAGCTAATCTGGGACCGTCTCTTTGAGGTCTATGATGGACATCTTAATCGTCATGATCCTTGGTTTGAGGATTACAAGGAATCTCTCAAGGAGATGACATTCGAACCAGAATCATCATCGTCCAACCCCTGCCTTATGGCAAACAGTGCTAAGGTAACCGAATGCTACCTATCCGAATCTAGTGATGATGAATCTGGCGATGAATTTGGACCTAGCTATGTTAAACTTGCTTCTCTTGCCACAAACAACAAATAGCTTTGGAAAAAGTTCATTACATGCTAAATAAGAGCGATGATATGTTGGGTGAAGAAATGGATCAGTCGAAAGCCTTGGCTAAAAGTCTTCAGGGACTCCATTCCAAGTTTGACGACCTTCAAGGTCATCATAACGCTCTCTTATCTGATCGCGAGAAGCTTTCTCTTGAACTTCTTCAAAGGAAGCAAAATCTTGAGAAGCTAAGAGTGAGTTATGAAGATCTTCAGAAGGAGCGCGATTCATTGATAGCTCAACAAATCAGCGCTTCTCAGGAAGAATTTGTTCCACCATGCTTAAAGTGCATTGAATGTGAATCTGCTAATTCATCACCTGAATGTTCAAATGCTTCAACTGTTACAAATTCTTCACCTGCCTCTTCTATCACTAATTCCTCATCTGAGGACATTGCTAGTATCACTGACGATGCAGGGCTGAAGGAATTGTACACGACAGGCATGTACAAAAGCCTCAAAGGGCATCAGATTCTTTGTGATGCGCTCAAAAAGCAGATCCTCAACAAAAACCCTAGGAAAGAGGGTATTGCCTTTGAGAGGAAACTCAATGCCGATGGAACATATTGGAAGCCTGAGCAGTACCCCAAAACCTCATGGGTTGCTGCAAAGGGACCTCCAGTTGATCCATCCAACTTATTTGGCTTTACATGTGAATCTCCTCATTCTTCTGATGAGTCATTTGACTCCAACTAGAAACTGTTCAAAAATCAGAATGGTGAAGTATTTGCTAGATATGTTGGGACTAACTGCAGGAACGGTTCCCCTATGAAGAAAATCTGGGTTCCCAAAAGTTATGTTGAAAGTCTTTGGGTGAATGTCCTCATGACACCACCTGTGAAGAATAGGAACCCCAGATCAAACTCTTCATATGGACCCACTTCCTCAAATGGATTAAAGTCCTCATATGACTATCATCGTGCTAACAACTCTGTTTCGCGGGGCAGAGCTAAGGGCTATGAATATGCACATTATTCTTCAAATCATTATGTTCATAAGTCCTCGAAGAATTTTTCTGCTTATATATATGCTTACCCTAACCCCTCTTATGTGAAACGAAATGGATTGGCTTCTATGCCACCATTCTCATATGGTGCTCGCAGAGTGATGAACTCTTTGCCACCCCTTCAGATGTGGGTGGTGAAGAAAAAGAACTAATCTCTTATGCATGGTCAGGTCTCCAGACGTGCTTTAAACGTTTGAAGAATTTGCTGGAGGCCTGACAAAAATTCCTGAAAGGACGCAAGCGAATCATGATGAAATGAACTTTCATTTCACACGTCTTCATACTGAAATATCTGTTTTACTGCTTGATGAAATTCATCTGATGAACTTGATATCATATTCTTCACTAATGAAGTATATGAGATCGTAAGTTGCACTAATTCATCTGCAGGATGATCAGCCCAAAGCCAACGAGTGGGTTCTAGATAGTGGATGTACAAATCACATGACGGGTGACAAGAGTCTATTGATGGATGCTCCTTTATCACCGTCACATCTGAAGCATATCATCTTCGCTGACAAAGGCAAAAGTCAGGTATTGGGTCTAGGAAAGGTTGCGATCTCAAAGGATCGACACATGGACAAAGTCATGCTTGTTGAGTCCTTAGGATACAACCTCATGTCTGTCTCAATGCTTTGTGATCTCGATATGGTTGTTGTCTTTGCCAAGTATCGTTGTGTTGTGATCATGGAAGCTGACCATTCCAAAGTCTTCGAAGGCTTTAGGAGAGGAGATCTGTATATTGTTGATTTCTCTACAGGACCACAACCAGCCGTGTGCTTACTTGCAAAAGCTTCAGAAGGCTGGCTATGGCATCGACGACTTGGTCATGCTGGCATGAGGAATCTGAACACGCTTGCGAAGAAGAAGCATGTCATTGGCATTGAGAATGTCAAATTCCTCAAGGATCACTTATGCGGAGCTTGTGAAGCTAGAAAGATGACAAAGGCCAAGCATCCAACGAAGACTATCATGACCACTACTCGTCCATTTGAATTGCTTCACATGGATCTCTTTGGTCCTAATCATTATTCTGCTATTTCGAATGATGCATCTCTATATGGCTTTGTTATTGTTGATGACTATTCTCGTTACACATGGGTACACATTGTCACTTACAAACATGAAGTGCAGGAAATCTTCAAACGATTTTCCTCGAGGGCTTCAACCAACTTTGGTGTGAAGATCAAGCACATTAGAACTGACAATGGAACCGAGTTCAAGAATTCCGGGCTTGATGGCTATCTTGATGAACTTGGTATTACTCATGAGTTATCTGCTCCTTATACTCCTCAGCAGAATGGCGTCGTGGAGTGCAAGAACAGAACCCTCGCTGAAATGGCTCGCACTATGATTGATGAATACAAAATGCCTTGTCGTTTTGGGATTGATGCAATTGATACTGCATGCCACATCATCAATCGGGTATATCTTCACAAATTCTTCAAGAAGACTGCCTATGAACTCCTCACTGACAAGAAACCCAATGTGAGTTATTTCAAAGTCTTCGGTGCTAAATGTTGGATTAGAGATCCTCATCACAATGCTAAATTTGCACCGAAAGCACATGAAGGTTTTATGCTTGGTTACGGAAAGGACTCGCACACCCACAGAGTCTTCAACAATGTTCTTCACAAGGTTGTTGAAACTGTAGATGTGCGGTTCGATGAAACTAATGGCTCGCAAAGAGAGCACCTACCTTCTATGATAGATGAACCAACACCTGAGGATTCTATCAAGTTCAAGGCTACTGAGGATGTTATTCCTACCGAAGAATCTGTTGAAGAATTCATTCTAGAACATGAAGAAAATCGAGCTGGTGCACCTGATGAAAATGCTGAAGAAAATGGTGCTGAAGAAAATGTTGATCAAATTCCTCAACGACAACCAGCTCATCCTCGCATTGCAAAAGAAGTGCAAGTGGAAAAGATCATCGATGACATTCGAGTGCCAGGTCCTCTCACACGCTCAAAAGCTTCACATTTATCTAACTTTTGTGGGCACTATGATTTTGTCTCTATTACAGAGCCCACTAAGGTAGATGAAGCATTTCTGGAGCCTGAGTGGATTCAGGCCATGCAAGAAGAATTACATCAGTTCAAGCTCAACAATGTCTGGGAACTGGTCAAACGTCCAGATCCTCGCAAGCATAATATCATCGGCACAAAGTGGATCTACCACAACAAGCAAGATGAAGATGGCCTTGTGGTGAGGAATAAGGCACGACTTGTAGCTCAAGGCTACACACAGGTTGAAGGAATTGATTTCGATGAAACTTTTGCACCTGTTGCTAGACTTGAGGCTATTCGCATATTACTTGCTTACGCTAACCATCATAATATCACTTTATATCAAATGGATGTGAAAAGTGCATTCCTCAATGGTAAGCTTGAGGAAGAAGTATATGTTGCTCAACCCCCAGGTTTTGAAGATCCAAAGAATCCTAATAAAGTCTTCAGACTCGACAAGGCCCTATATGGCCTCAAGCAGGCCCCTCGGGCATGGTATGATACTTTGAAGGAATTCTTCGTGAAGAATGGGTTCACACCCGGTTCACTTGATCCTACTCTCTTTACTAAATCTTATGATGGTGAACCGTTTGTGTGCCAAATATACGTTGATGATATTATCTTTGGCTGTACCGACCAACGCTATAGTGATGAATTTGCCTATATGATGAGTGAAGAATATCAAATGTCTGATGGGAGAGTTGAAATTCTTTTTAGGTCTTCAAATTCTTCAACAACACAATGGCATATTCATATCTCAGGAGAAATACCTCAAGGATGTTCTGAGGAAATTCGGCATGCAAGATTGCAAAGGCGTCAAAATTCCTATGCCCACAAATGGCCATCTATGCACTGATAAAAATGGTATTGACTTTGATCACAAGGTATACCGCTCCATGATTGGTTATTTATTGTACTTATGTGCATCTAGGCCAGATATAATGCTTAGTGTTTGCATGTGTGCCCGATTTCAAGCTACACCGAAGGAATCACACCATAAGGCTGTGAAGCATATTCTTCGATATCTAGCTCACACACCAACACTAGGATTATGGTACCCCAAGGGCTCAACTTTTGATCTCATTGGTTATTCTGACTCTGACTATGATGGTGATCGTGTGGACCACAAGTCAACATCTGGTACTTGTCATTTCCTCGGACGGTCTTTGGTCTGTTGGTCCTCGAAGAAATAGAACTGTGTATCACTGTCTACTGGTGAAGCTGAATACATTGCTGCTGGTTCTTGTTGTGCTCAATTGCTATGGATGAAGCAAACCCTCAAGGACTATGGCGTCAACGTGAAGAATGTGCCTCTCCTCTGTGATAATGAGAGTGCCATCAAGATGGCTCACAACCCAGTTCATCACTCGAAGACAAAGCACATTCAGATTCATCATCATTTTCTTCGTGATCATGTGTTGAAGGGCGACATCTCCATCGAGCACGTGAAGACTGAAGAACAGCTAGCCGATATCTTCACAAAGCCCTTGGATGAGAAGAGATTTAGCAAGTTGTGGTGTGAGCTAAATATCTTAGAATCTTTGAATGTTCTCTGAAAAGGACACACATCCTGACACTTATGCAAAATTGATGACTTAGATGTGCAACACATGAAGAATCATTTTTCTTCAATCAATGAAGAATAACACTCTAAGTGTGAAGAAATTAATGAAGAATTTGATTCTCAGAACCCTACGACAATTATACGCGGTGTCTGAAATCATCATTCTTATACGGTGGGTCACGCCACCACCAAAGTTTAAAATCTTCATTTTTGAAATTCCTCAGTTTTTGAAATTCTTCAGTTTTTCAAATTTTTCAACTTTGCAAAATCTTCAATGTTTCCATCGTTTTTCTTCATTGGCTATATATATATGAGTTTATGTCCTCTACATCATTCACTTATGGCTATTTCTTCAAGTTGCTTCTTCTACTAAGTGAATGTGATCGGACCCTTCCCCCTCTATGCTATACTCAACCCAATCTATTCACAAATTCTTCATGTGCGTTCTATTTGAAACTCGTTCAAAATCTTCACTGTGTCCTTGACAGCTAAAGAATTTGCGAACAGAACTTTAAAATTAATCTTATCCAAATTTTCGGTTTTACCGCTCAATCTGTTCCGGATCCCACGATAGACTTATCTATTCACCCACGATCTAACACGATCTCCGCTTCTCAGTACGTGGGTGACACATGTCAAGCGAAGGAGAAGGGTCAGGGGCATGTTCATCCAAAATCTTTGGGCAAACAGTTTTTCACTACCACTATAAATACCCCCTCTCCCCTTCCTCACTTCCTTTACTCCGCTCGACCGCTCTCTCTCTTGCTCGAGCTTCTCAAACCCTAGCGCCGCCGCTACTCCATTGTCACCGGTGAGGAAGAGCTTCACTTCCTCGACCTCGTCGCCGTCGTACTCGCGCTGACCACAGAAATCTTCACTCCGCCGCTGCTGTAGCTGTCTTCCTCCGCCAAGTTAGGGCGTGGAAGATCTACACCGATGAACTTCACTGTTCTTCTTCACAGTTCGTCATGTTCTTCATCAAGGGTAATTAAAAGTTACTTTTACTACCCTCTTTTTGATTCAAAATTTCACTACAAAATCTTTAAAGGTGTTTATTTCTTCAAATCCTCACACACAAAACACCACACTAGTCATCTGTTCTTGATTCGTTTCTCTAAGCATCGTTTTTCCTCAAGATTCCTCAATTGTGTGGATCCTCGATCTATACAACTCTGGAACCTAAGACAAAGAACGCTTAGCAAAATTCTTCAAGGCTCATCTGGTCAAATTCCTCAAACTTTTTTTTGAAAAACCTTCTAGGAACGCATATGACCTCTCCAAATTCCTCGCAACTATACTCTGTTCACCGGTACTCATGTCCGCTGCTAAATCACTAGGTTCTCATCAACTTAACTCATTTACAGCGTTCCTTGAAGAAAAGTTGCACACTTCTTCAGAAAATTCGATTGTTCAAATTCCTCATCTGAAGAATATGGCTGATGGTAAGAAGCCGCAGAAAGGAGGAAAGAAACCTGAGGTCATGACTGCTTTTGAAATACCTGAGGCCATTTATGCTGATTATTGCACACCTGATGAGGCTAAGTACGGAAAAGAAACTAAAAATCAGCGCAAGGTGCGCATACAGAAGATTGAATGGAGATGGGCAAGAGAATGGAGGGAGTACAGATATGTGACTCCAAAGTATATGAAGAAATTCGCACTTAATCCTCCATGCCCAAGAGCTCCATTGGCACCTGGCCAAGAGGCTGACCCCACCAGCATCAAGCGTGGTGAGGACTTTCCTGAAGAATGGGCCAAGCACCAAGCTAAGTTGGCAAGACAAGCCAAAGAAGCAGTGAGGAAATTCAATGAAGACTCTGCTGCTGCTACTGCCACTGAGGCCTCTGTCAAGCCAAGAAAATCAATGGCAAAGAAGCCCACTCACAAGCCAAGTGCTTCACCAAATATGCCCTCACAGCCAAGTTCCTCAGCAATGCCCTCATGGCCAGAATCTTCAAAGCCCTCACGGACAGATTCTTCAAAGCCCTCACGGCCAGTTCCAACTACTGCTCCTCCTCCAAAGTCCTCAGCTGCTCCGGTAAAGTCCTCAACACCTGTACATCTGGCCACGTGCCAAAGGACTACAGGCATCTCTATTGCCTCTGGTGCCTCAGCAAGTTCCTCAGCTACACCAAAATCTTCATCAGGCCCCACTCTGCTGAAGACTAAGGCAACGGCTGGTCGAGGTCCTCGGCCAAGTCCGAAGAAGAAACATGTTGCCTTCCAAGTGGCATCTGACGATGAAGCTGATGATGATGAACTTGTAGAAATCATCAGTGACCGACAAGAAAGGGCCGCTAGAGCCAAAGGCACAAATGTGCCACTTCTTTTGGATCCAACGGCGATCTATGATTACATTGATCTCTTGCACAAGGATCCAAATACTCCTATGCCTGATTTCAATTTGACTCCTGGTTAAAGTCACATGCTGACCCATTTCATCACTGAAGAGAAATGGAAATTTGAGAAGGCCAGGCAGATCAAGAAGACTCAGTTCAGAAAGGAGAAGTTCCTGAAGAATAACGTTGTCAATATGAAAACTGATGAACTCCTCAAGATCCAAGCTGAAATCAAAGCCCTCAGCGATGATTTCAATGCTTACTATGTAGATTGGCAAGGAGCCAAAGTCAGGTTTGTGAAACTGACTGAGAAATTCACAAATGTTGCAGCCCCATCGCAACAAGAAATTCCTCAAGCTGAAGCGTCTGCTCAGCCAACTGAAGAACATGCCAGCACCGCTAATGACATTCAGGCTGCTGAAGAAAATGCTAGTTCCAGGGCTGATGACTCCATTTCAGTCGCTGAAGAAATTGTCAGGGCATCCACTAGTGGTGCGCCTGATGAAAC
Source organism: Triticum dicoccoides (assembly GCF_002162155.2). Lineage (NCBI taxonomy): Eukaryota > Viridiplantae > Streptophyta > Magnoliopsida > Poales > Poaceae > Triticum > Triticum dicoccoides. The sequence continues at coordinate 507,310,960 of NC_041389.1, forward strand.
TGAAGGAGTCAGGGCAACTGCGTCAGTTGCGCCTGAGGAAATTCAACCAGATTCCTCAGCTCCATCTGCGCCTACCCTAACTCCAATTCTTCCATGTGCATTCGATGTGAAGAAGACCAAGGCTGCAGAGCGAGCTGCAGTGAAGAAAAGGAAATCATCCAGTGCTTCAGAATCTTCAGCTCCAAAGAAGATGAAGCCTCTGACAAGCTCTATTGAAAATCCAATTGATGCTGTTCCGATTTCCACCATGCCATCAAAGGACCTTGTTCCTTTTGATGAGGAATATGTGATCCGTAGCGGATCTAATGAAGAACCTCAATCTGCTGCTTCGTCAGAGCAGGTTGATGAAGAAATTGAAGTGGATACGATCCCTTCAATGCCTGTTGCTTCCTTGCCAATGCCTCAGTTCACAGCTGAAGAGGCTGGCATTGAAGAAATTGAAGAAGAAGACATGGACATTGGCTGCACAACACCCATGATGAATGATTACTTTTGGGAAAGTCAGCACCCCAATTCTCCACTCTTCACCCCACTACAACAAATACCTCTGTCCCCTGCACCAACAGTTCAAATGGGCTCTGAAGAAACTCATCCCACCTTGTCTATGCATGAAGACATTCCAACCGCTAGTGCTGAAGAAGCTGCTATTGCTGAACATTTGAACACGCAGACTGCTACTGAAGAGGAACCAGAAATTCCTCAGCCTGAAGAACCTGAGATTGCGATTCCTGAGGTTGTGATGCAACTCACTAACACTCCAGTGCCCAAACCAATGGATCCATTCTCAAAGAAGCAAAAGTTCAAGGCTGAAGATTTCTTCAGCGAGCATGTGTTCTTCACTTACTATAACCCGTATGACTCTGCTCGCATAAGGAAGAGGCGCTTCTGGACTGCTAGTCAAGCAAATTTCTATTCCTCAGTACTGTTCAACAAAGACAAAGTCTTCGATCATGAACATATTCCTCATGTGGACATGGAGTCTCTGTCGTGCTTCGAGCCAATCTTCGGTGTTCTTCATGATGCTGGATTGCTAAATTTCTGCACTGACATCTGTGACTGGAATGAAGAACTCATTCTTCAATTCTATGCAACGCTGCACATCACAGGAAACTCTGAAGATGTGAGTTCATGGGTGCTGGACTGGATGTCTGAAAATACTCACTACAAGGTACCAGCAACTGAATTACTTCGTGCCCTACCACTCAGTCCTCCCCTTGACAGTGCTCGTTGCATCTACAGTGAACCTGAACTTTCAAATCATTTCATGCAAGTGCTGATGAAGCCTTTGAAGCCAGGGCAGGCTCCTCAAACCAAATTCCTCGTCAAGGAATTACTATATGTGCCCCAGACTGTCTATCGCATTCTGACAAAGACAATGAGTCCTATCAAAGGCCATGACTCAAATGATGAAGAGGTCGTTGGCATCATGAAGAACATGCTTTTCAAAATCATTCATGGCGTTCCCGTCAACTTCCATGATTTCTTCATGAGGACTCTGGCGAATATTGCTATGTCACCATTTCAAGTGAAGCCTTATGCACCATGGATTATGAGATTCATCAGGACAAGGGCTTCACTAAATTACAAAGCTGACACTTTGAACCATGGAAGCTTCTTGCCTCCGATTGAAGTCCTCAAACGAACATTTTCCTCAGCTGATGACAAAGCCAAGGCAACTGCTGTGATAGATGAAGGCACTTGTCCATTGGATGGTCAATTTCGCAAGGCCGCATCCTACTCCACCAATGATGACTCTGCCACACATGACTCTGCCGCCAAGCAAAATCCTCAAGCCACAGCTCCCATGGTGATGACTGATCGTGAGTTACTCCTCAGTCTTCATCAGAAGATTGACGCAATCATAAATGGGTCAAGCGTCAGTTTGGTTCAATTCTTCACAACATGACCTCAACACACAATGCAATGAAGAAAAACCACTACTACCTCCATGAAACCTTCAATCGTACTTGGGCTGTTCTATCACATGTCTACAGCGCTGCAGATCTGAAGAATATGGGTCTCAAGGAAGAATTTGACTGGACTGCACCTCCACCGAAGAAATTCAAGAAGGCCAAAGTTCCTTCCTTGGTGGCCAACTCCTATTCTTCATCACGCAGACTGATGAAAATGAAGACTTAGACGACACTGTGGCTGGCCCTACTACGACTACCGACCCCAACAACGCTGGTGCTCCTCCATCAACTTGATATTCTTCAGGGGCGTTAGTCCTCAGTTTCGAACCTTTTGGTCATTCGATGACAAAGGGGGAGAAATTTGAGTTAGTCTTCAAGCGGGTCTATTATATGGGCGTTGTTTTTGCTAAGTTACAACTCTCGTTCTTATGAAACTTTATTGGATCGAGTTGTAATCTTAAACCCGATGGTGCTCTGATACTTTTGATGCACCGTGATCTGATACTCTTGATGCGTTATTCTGCATGCTTGTTCCTCATTAATATTATTGCACACATGCTGAATTTCATCAGGCACCATATTTCATCATGCATTTCAAATTCTTCATATTATATGTCAAATGCGTGTATGAATTACAAGATACAGGGGGAGATCTCCATGATTCAACTCTTCAAGTATGCATTGCTTCAAAAGAAAATTCCTCGCTATGCACATCTTCAGGGGGAGTTCTTCTATATCTTGCAATCAAATTCCTCAATATCAGTACTTACACTTCACATGTTTATCCCCGTTGAAAACTTAACCTATATTGTCATCAATCACCAAAAAGGGGGAGATTGTAAGTGCATCTAGTGCCCCTTAGGGATTTTGGTGTATTGAAGACTAATAGCTTAAGGGACTAATGTGTTTGTGAGTGTACACAGGTCTATAAGTCTATGAGGAGTTTGATATTTACAGGGAAAGCCGACCCCTAAAAATGAATAGCTTCGACTGAAAATTTTGGTATTTCTGAAGACTTTCATGAAGACTTTGAAAGTGAAGAAATTGGTGTAACTGTAAAGACTTGATATTCATGCAAGGAATATGAAGCTTGAAGACTTTTGTTTTCATAGTTTTGTTTTTCTCTTTCTTGAGTCATAGGAAACACCGTACTGTTAAAGAGGGTCGAGGAAATACTAAGGAAAAATTTCCAAGTGATGCTCAACTCAAAATCCTACACCTACCAAACCCTTCGAGTGAAGCCTTTGGAAGTCTCATACAGTTTAGTCAATTTCTTCAGTGTCAGAGACGAAGTTCTTCTGGTTACTTAGGAATTTGTTCTGACCGAGGATTTAGGAATTCGCTAGTGCGGATTGCCTACACAGTGAGGAACATGATAGCCCAGAGGAATTTGATAGTCAAATTTCCGACCGTTTCTATGCTACGCGCCAGCTGTCCCAAAATATCATATCCACCTAACGGTCATATCAGACAAGGGCATTTATGTCTTATCATGTCGGGCTGCTCCCTAGGCTATAAATAGCCGCCCCCTACAACCACTAGCTGGTTGGCTGCTCCGAGAGAAACTGACACTTGTCATTTGAGAGCAACCCATCCTCCAAGGACTTTGAGCGAAAATCATTGAGTGAGGAAAAACCCCAAACCCAAACACCTACAAACCCAAAGTGATTGAGCATCACTGAAGAGATTGATCCTGCATGGATCCGACGCTTGTTACCTTTGAGGACTGTGCTTCTTCCAGACGGTTAGGCGTCATGGTCTAGAGCATCCAAGAGGAATTGTGGATTGCCGAGTGACCGAGTCTGTGAAGGTTTGGAAGTCGCCTAAAGACTTACCACGAGTGATTGGACGAGGTCTGTGTGGCCTTAGTTCAAGGAGAATACGGTGAGAACTTGGTGTCCTGAGCTACGTGCTCAGTGACTGGGTGTCCGGGACTGTGTGTCCTCGAGTTTAAATACTCAGCCGCTCCAACCAGACGTACAACTGAGACAGTAGTTGGAACTGGTCTACCAAATCATTGTCTTCACCAACCTTACTGGTTCTATTTCCTCAACTCTTTCATTTCCTCAGTACTGTGTTAAGTGATTGTTCATATCTGTGTTTGAAGACTTTGACTGAAGATTTTCTCAATTTCCTCAGTTCAATTTCTTCAGTCTGTTTGTCTTCATCTTGTGTTATCCTGTGTTTACGCTTCCTGTACTCTTTGCTTGTCTTGATTTCATCATGATGACTATGTCAGTATCATGTTATGCTTACTTCTGAGTACTTATTCCGCTGCTAGTAGTTCTTCGCTAAGGAATTTCCTCACCGGCAAATTCCTCAGTGAAGAATTCATAAAAATCGCCTATTCACCCCCCTCTAGTCGACATAACGCACTTTCAAATCTTGGATATAATGCCTATATAATGATCATTGCCTGGATGTCATCATGATTATTTGAAGTTCTATCAATTGCCCAATAGTAATTTGTTCACCCACCGTTTGCTATTTTTCTCGAGAGAAGTCACTAGTGAAACCTACAGCCTTCGGGTCTCTTTCTCATATATTTACCTTGGCGATCTATTTTTCTTTGCTTTTATTTTCAGATCTATTAAACCAAAAATACAAAAATACCTTGCTGCAATTTATTTTATTTGGCGTTCGATCTATCAATATTTACAACTCTCTCACGTCTATCTGCCTACCTTGGGCGCCGTTACCCGAAAGGTATTGACAACCCCTTTTACACGTCGGGTTGCGAGTATTTGTTAATTTTGTGCAGGGGCTGTTTACATTGTGTTGCTTGGTTCTCCTACTGGTTCGATAACCTTGGTTTCATCAGTGAGGGATATACCTACCGCTACTATGCTGCATCATCCCTTCCTCTTTGGGGAAGCTTCAAGCCGCATCAAAGGGAATTTCTGGCGCCGTTACCTGGGAGGATCTTCGACATATACCAGGTTCCTAATCACAAATATCATCTCCTCACAATTTTACATTATTTTCCACTTGCCTCTCGTTTTCCTCTCCTCCACTTCACAAAAATTTTCCATTTTTTTCGCCCTCTTTTTCGTTCGCCTTTTCTTGCCGGATCTATTTTGAGTGCAATCTTGTTGCGTAGTCACCATGACTCAAGAGAACACCAAGCTGTGTGATTTCTCAAATACCAACAACAATGATTTTATTTGCACTCTAATTGCTCCTCCCACCACTAGTGCGGAGTCTTGTGATATTAATATTGCTTTGCTGAATCTTGTTATGAAAGATCAATTTTCCGGTACTCCTAATGGGGATGCTGCGTCCCGTCTTAATACCTTCATGGAATTATGCAATATGCAAAAGAAAAAAGATGTGGATACTGATGTTGTGAAGATGAAATCATTTTTGTTTTCTTTGCGTGATTCTGCAAAAAAATGGTTTTCTTCTTTGCCTCACAATAGTATCGATTCTTGGGATAAGTGCAAAGATTCTTTTATCACTAAGTATTTTCCGCCCGCAAAATATATTTTCCTTAGAATCCAGATCATGAATTTCAAGCAACTTGAACATGAGCATGTTGCACAACCTTGGGAAAGCATGAAAATGATGCTAAGTAATTTCCCAACTCATGGGTTAAATCTTTGGATGATCATACAAATTTTTTATGTGGGGTTGAATTTTGTTTCTCGTAATCTTTTAGATTCCGCCGCGGGTGGGACTTTTATGGAAATTACTTTGGGTGAAGCCACCAAATTTCTTGATAATATCATGCAAATTATTCACAATGGCATACCAAAAGAGCTCCTACTAGTAAAAAAGTTAATTCAGTTGAAGAAATTTCTTCTTTGAAGAAAAAGTTGATGCTCTCATGAAATTGGTTGCTAGTAAAGGTGCTCCTATTGATTTCAATGATATGCCTTTTTCTACTTTGATTGAGCAAAATAGTTATGCCATAGATGTGAGTTTTATCTCTCGAAATAATTTCAATAATAATGCTTATAGAGGTAATTTTAATCCTAGGACTTTTCCTAGTAATTACTATAATAATTATGGTAATTCCTATGGAAATCAATCTTACAATAATAATAGGAACACCTCATCAACACGCAAAAAGTTTTCAACACTACTATAGAATAAAATTTGAATAAGATTGATGATTTGTCTAGAAGTGTTGATAGAATTTCTCATGAAGTAGAAAATATTAATATGAAAATTTTTGTATCTAAAGTTGAGGAATCAATTAAAGCTCTTTATGTTTCTATGGATGAAAGTAAGGAAAGAACTGCTATGCTTAGAACTAGAAGAGAATTTGTAGAAAAAGCATTTTCTAGTGATTGGTTTCATAAAAATTATGAAGATCTTAAAATGATTGGTGTTTCTTCTATTGATTCCCTGTTTAATAAAGTTAAGATTGATAAAAAAGGGACTGGAGAAGAGTCAAAGTTAGAAGGCATCCCAAAAATTTGGAGGTTGAAAATCTTGTTGCGAAAATTGATAAAAGTGGGTTTGAAGAGGTCAAGACTTTAACTAGTGATGTGCCCACTCTTTTGGATTACAAAGACTTTAATTATGATAGTTGCTCTTTGATTGATTGTATTTCTTTGTTGCAATCCATGATAAGTTCATCCCATGCCTATGAACAAAATAAAGCTTTTACTAAACATATTGTTGATGCTATGATGAAAGCTTTTCAAGAAAAGTTGGAATTAGAAGTTTCAATTCCTAGAAAATTACATGATGAATGGGAACCTACTATCAAAGTCAAGATTAAAAATTATGTGTGTTTTGATTTGTGTGACTTGGGTGCTAGTGTTTCTACAATTCCGAAATATTTATGTGATGTGCTTGGTCTTACCGATATTGAAGAATGTTCTTTAAATTTGCACTTGGCGGATTCTACTATTAAAAAGCCTATGGGAAGAATTAATGATGTTCTTATTCTCGCAAATAGGAATTATGTGCACATAGATTTTATTGTTCTTGATATTGATTGCAATCTGTCTTGTCCAATTATTCTTGGTAGACCGTTTTTACGCACTACCAGTGCCGTGATTGATATGAAAGAAGGCAATATTAAATTTCAATTTTCACTAAGGAAGGGTATGGAACACTTCCCTAGAACAAGAATTAGGCCACTTGATGAATCAATCATGAGAGCATCCTATGGATCTCGAAACAAGGATGGCAAAACTTAGATCCTTGCTTTATGCCTAGCTAAGTGCGTAAAAAGATAGCGCTTGTTGGGAGGCAACCCAATGAATAAAATTTTATTTTGCTTATTTGCTTTTTGTTCTTGAGTGTTTGCACGATTATGCTACTGTTATTATTGTTTTGTGTGTGTTTTAATTAGTGTTTGTGCCAAGGAAAGCCTTTAGGATCTTCTTGGGTGATAGTTGTTTTATCTTGCTAAAAAACATAAACTTTCGCACCCAGAAAAACAATTGTTAAAAATCACAGGAGCGTGATAAAATACCCGTTCTTTTGTAGAAGATTAATATACAAATTTCTCAGGTCGTCCTAATCTTTCAGAATTTTTGGAGTTACAGAAGTATTCAAAATATCCAGGTTGCTACAGACTGTTCTGTTTTTGACAGATTCTATTTTCTTTGCGTTGTGTGCTTGTTTTGATGATTCTATGGTTTTCTTTGTTGAGTTTTTGCCATAGAAAAGTTGGAATGCAGTAGATATAATGAAAGAAGAAAATATGAATTGGTTTGATACAGTACTTATAGTAGTGATTTGCTTTCTTCTACTAATGGATCTCACGAAGGTTTTGTTGGAGTTTTGTGTGATTAAAGTTTTCAAGTTTTGAGTTATCTTACGATGGATGAAGGAATAATGAGTAAGAAGAGCCTAAGCTTGGGGATGCCCATGGCATCCCAAGCTATTATCCAAAGAGAAGCAAGCAACTAAGCTTGGGGATGCCCCGAGTGGCATCCCCTCTTTCTTCTAACGACCATCGGTATTTTACTCGAATCTATATTTTTATTCGTCGCATCCTATGAGTTTTGCTTGGAGTGTCTTGTATGATATGAGTCTTTGCTTGTTTTGTTTTGTTTTTATGTCTTGAATCCTTGATGGACACACCTATTTGAGAGAGCCAAAATTATGCCATGACTTGTTAGAATTTCTCTCTATGCTTCACTTAAATTTTTATGAGCTATGGATTTGCTCTAGTGCTTCACTTATATCTTTCTGAGCACGGTGTGCTTAGTTCTTTTTGAAGAGATGCTCTCTTGCTTCATTTAAATTATTTTGAGAGAAAGAAAAATTTATGCTCATGATCTTCACTTATATTTGTTTGAGCTTGCCAAAAGCAACACATGAAAATTAGTCCCAAAGTGATATATATCCAAGAATGATATAATAAAAACTTTCATGAAGATCATTAGACAAAATAAACTTGATTCCTTGTAATAGTTTTGAGATATGATGATGTGATATGTGAGTCATGTTGAAGAGTAACTATGCTATAGAAAAATATTGGTGTTAAGGTTTGTGATTCTCTATGCAAGCACGAAAGTCAATAGTCATGCAATGAAATTGCATCCTACTTGTGGTGCATTATTTGGTGTTAATTATGCTTTATACTTGCTTATGAGATTATTCGTTTCTTGGTTGGTCGCTTCTCAATCTTTTGCTAGCCTTCATTTTGCACTAAGTATGATCACTACTTGTGCATCCAAAAACCTTTAAACCAGTTTTGCCACATGAGTCTACTGTACCTACCTATATGCAGTATTCTTTTGCCATTCTATTTGTATGTACCATCTCGAATTTTCAAAGTAAACTTCTCCTTTGTGTATTTGTACCGCTCGCGAGGTGGTGAGGGGTGGCTAATGTTTTCCATGCTAGATGTGTTATTCTCACGATGAGTGTTTATTCACTTGTCATTGCACGAGAGTAAGGCAAAGGTATTAGGGATGCCCAGTCCCGAAATGAAAAATGAATTTACTTTATGTTGTCAAATAATAAAGTCCTTGGAAAGTGTTGGTATGGAAGGCAACCGTGGATTCAGCTAGCCATGGAAAGTGCAAGTATGGTGGAAAAAGGAATAAACTTTGTTTTCTGTTTATGAACCGCCTATGATATAATTAGCATGGAAAGTGTTGGGAACTCTAAGTCGTTTTTGTTGGTGGGAAAGGCATAACTCCCAAAATGTTTTTATCTTTAAGTTTTTCTCTTTGAGCTCTAGCACCTCTACAAATCCCTACTTCCCTCTGCGAAGGGCCTTTCTTTTACTTTATGCAAAAAATAATTGAATTTGAGTCTCCATCTTCTCTTATAAAAGCACCAACTAAGAGGCACTATGATCGTACTTGAGTATTGGTTGTAGCTAATATGCGAGTGTGTTTCATGAATGGATCAATGATTGAGCATGATGGGCTAGGGATAACTTATTTTAGCATTGATATTTTGAAAGACATGGTGAAAGTGCAACTATCCCTAGGTGGTTTTGGTAATTCCTAACAACATATAGCTCATTGAGCTAATACTATTCCAAGATAAATATTTCAGGAAAGCTCAATGATTGGCATGGCATGGATGAGAAAAGTGGACCCCTCAAAATGCTAAGGACAAAAGGATTGGCTCAAGCTCAAAGCTCAAGACTCTACATTTTCTATTTTAGTGATCCAAGATTACATTGGGTCTATATGAAAAGCCAATACTATCAAGGAGGGATAAGGTGTTGCTTAATGAGGTTCTTGCTCAAAATGCTTAGTGATATGCTCCAAAGCCCTCAACTACTTTCTCACTTCCACATATGACCTAAACCAAAAGTCAAACTCGGCCCCACCGATTCTTTCTATCCGGCGCCACTGAGTTTAGATGTCATAGCCACTGCCACAATCCCTAGGCAAACCGGTCTCACCGATAGGGATCTCGGTCTCACTGAGATGGGATTGTAATCTCTCTATTTCCCATCGTAATGTTTCGGTCTCACCGAGATGAGCGATCGGTCCCACCGAGATTGCAATGTAAACTCTCTGTTTCCCTTTCGTAATGTTTTGGTCCAACCGAGATGGGAGAATCGGTCCCACTGAGTTTACCTGACCAACTCTCTGGTTAGATTATTACCAAAATTGGACTCAGCGAGTTTGTGTAATCGGTCTCACCGAGATTACGTTATGCCCTAACCCTAACCATATCGGTCCTACCGAATTGCATGTCGGTCCCACCGAAAATCCTAACGGTCACTAGATTTACTGAATCGGTCTGACCGAGTTTCTCAATTCGGTCCCACTGAGATTGGTAAGTTGTGTGTAATGGTTTGATTTTGTGTGGAGCCTATATATACCCCTCCACCCCCTCTTCATTCGTGGAGAGAGCCATCAGAACATGCCTACACTTCCAACTTACATTTTCTGAGAGAGAACCACCTACACTTGTGTTGAGGTCAAGATATTCCAATCCTACCATATGAATCTTGATATCTAGCCTTCCCCAAGTTGCTTTCCACTCAAATCTTCTTTCCACCAAATACATATCCTATGAGAGAGAGTTGAGTGTTGGGGAGACTATCATTTGAAGCACAAGAGCAAGGAGTTCATCATCAACACACAATTTGTTAGAGAGTGGTGTCTCCTAGATTGGCTAGGTGTCACTTGGGAGCCTCCGACAAGACCGTGGAGTTGAATCAAGGTGTTTGTACGGGCAAGGAGATCGCCTACTTCGTGAAGATCTACCCCTAGTGAGGCAAGTCCTTCGTGGGAGACGGCCATGGTGGGATAGACAAGGTTGCTTCTTCGTGGACCCTTCGTGGGTGGAGCATTCCGTGGACTCGCGCAACCTTACCCTTCGTGGGTTGAAGTATCCATCAACGTGGATGTACGATAGCACCACCTATCGGAACCACGGCTCAAAAATCTCCGTGTCTCCAATTGTGTTTGCCTCCTCAAACTCCTCCCATTTACCTTCATATGCAATTGTGTTAAATTCTGCTGCTATACTCTAGAATTGCATGTGTAGGTTGATTGCTTGACTTGTGCTAAGTTGCTAAAACTTGCCAAGAATTAAAATTGGGAAAAGGCTAAGTTTTTATTTTGTCAAGTAGTCTAATCACTGCCCTCTAGACATACATTTGACCCTACAAGTGGTATCAGAGCTTTGGTCTCCATTTGCTTTGATCTCCATAGCTTTTGGTAGTCATAGCCTTGGTTTCACAACCTAGGAGAGTATGGCGTCTAGCGAGGGAAATTATCACCGTAGAGGTCCTTACTTTGATGGTACTAATTTTGCTAGTTGGAAGCATAAGATGAAAATGCATATTCTTGGACATAACCCTGCCTTATGGGCTATTGTGTGTATTGGCTTGCAAGGTGGATTCTTTGATGGGAGAGAACCGAACCATGAAGCTACCGCGGAAGAGTTGAAGATGCTGCAATACAACGCTCAAGCTTGTGATATCCTCTTCAACGGATTGTGCCCCGAAGAATTCAACAAAATCAACCGTCTTGAGAATGCAAAGGAAATTTGGGACACTTTGATTGACATGCATGAAAGTACCGACTCCATCAAGGAATCCAAATTGGATGTGCTTCAAAGTCAACTTGACAAGTTCAAGATGAAGGATGGTGAAGGTGTCGCTGGAATAAAATGTACTCTAGGCTTGCTCTCATCACAAATGAGATTGCCGGCTTAGGAAGTGAAGAGATGTCCGACAAATTCATCATCAAGAAGATCCTAAGAGCCTTGGATGGAAAATATGATACCATGTGCACATTGATCCAAATGATGCCAAATTACAAGAATCTCAAGCCAACGGAGGTCATTGGAAGAATTGTTGCTCATGAGATGTCACTCAAGGATAAGAAAGAGCTCCACAACAAGTCAAGTGGTGATTACAAAGCCTCATGTGAAGATCCCACATCATCAAGTGAGAAACAAACCTTCAATGAAGAATTGAGCCTAATGGTGAAGAATTTCAACAAGTTCTACAAGAGTAGGAGCAAGGAAAGAAGTTCCAAGTCAAGGTCCTATAATGACAAAAGATCTTCGAGTCGAGAGCGTAATTGCTACAATTGTGGAAGACCCGGACACTATTCCAATGAGTGTACAGCTCCCTACAAGAGAAGAGAAGAATCACCTGAGAGAATAAGTAGAAGATAAGAATCACCACCAAGAGAGAGAAGGAGTAGAGATGATCGTTATGAACAAAGAACATCCCGGAGAAGCAAGGATTCGGAAAGGAAGGACAAATCATCAAAGAGCTACACAAAACAAAGACATCAAGATCATGTTGGTGAATGGGTATCCGGATCCGACTCTGAACATCACTCCGAGAGAAGCTATCACTCTGACTCAGAACATACTCAAGATGAAGGTGTTGCCGGTCTAGCACTTGTGTCAACCAACTCCTACGACATATTTGATTCACCAAATGAAGGACTTGGAAGATGCTTCATGGCTAAAGGCCCAAAGGTATTGCACCCCGAGTATGTTGATTTCAATAGTGATGAAGATGACTTGCTAGGTGATGATTATTTACTTGTTGACAACTCTAGTGATGAATACTATGATGAAACATCAATTAATCATGCTAATCAAGACAAAACGAATGATAATGATAAGGAGAAGATTGAGCTTCTAACTAAAGAACTAAACACTCTTAAGTTAGCTCATGAAACAATCTTAGGAGATCATCGAGAACTTTTAAGGACTCATGAGAAATTACGTTTTGAAAAGCTCAACCTTGAGCAAGAACATGAGTATTTAAAGGCTATCAATGACGATCTTCGCAAGAAAAGTTCTTCTTACATTGCCAAGTGTTTACTTTTATATACTTACATGCCTCAAGTCAAGTTTAGTAACAAGAACAAGAAAGATTCTTCCTCTAGTAGTAACAACAATGATCATGCTAAATCCAATGTTCTTGATTCCACTAATGATTCTCTTAGCCAAGTTACACTTGAGCAAGAAAACAACTTATTCAAGGGAATTATAGAGAAAGGTGTCTACAAGAGCCTTGCCGGCAGTAAGCAATTCGAGGAAATTGTACGTAAGCAAGGAAGGCACCGGAAGAACCAAGGTGTTGGTTTTGAATGAAAGTTCAATGCCAATGGAGTTGAGTGGGAAGAAGATCAATACCCCAAGATGAAGTTTGTTCCTCAACAAGAGAAGTATGATCCTATTTCTTTCAAAGGGACACAAGCTCAAGATGATCTTCCACCACAAGACCACAAGTAGAAAGGAAAGGACAAGCTTCAAGAGGAGATTGATGCATTTGAAGAAGCTCCTAAGGCCTTGGTCAAGTGGGTTCCCAAGACTACACCAAGTTCTACTTCCTTAAGTACGACTACAAATCCAAGGATTCCCATCAAGATGGTGTGGATCCCGAAGAAGAAGAACTAGAGAGTTCTTGAGGGTGACTCCGCCAACATACTTCACTCTTATCATTTTGGCGAGGACAAGTGCAACCAACTTCCACATCTTGCACTAGTTCATGGAGTCAAAAACCCTCTTGTTGGTAAGACAAGGGACAAGGTAACCCAATGCTTTCATAGACATCATCTTGTGTGTGCATCACTCTATGTCTATGGACATCCTTGTTTGTTCCTTGTGGGACTAACCCATGTAGGTATTGAAAGCGCAACTCACTCCAAAGGATTGCTCCAAAAGATCTACATCAACATAGAGCATCCACATCTTCAACACCTACATGAAGTCATCATCGACAAAACCCTAGGTTAGTTCATCCCTCTTAGGAGGGATCTCACATCTAGGGGGAGATTTACTCTAAGAATTGAGCTAAAGCAACTCTAATGATGTGAACACATCAATGCATTATGTAAAAGTGGCAACCCCACTTGAGCTTAAACGATGAGTATGACCCATGATCAAATGTTCTCAGTTGACTCCTAAGTCAATATACTCATATATAGATGACCTAGTCATCGCCAATTGCTTGATAGATGCTAGAATTGGTTGTGCATGCCTTGTCACATATTTTATCTGCCATTTTATTGTGTGAGCATGTCGTTTGCACATTTTACTCATTCGAGGACATCCACTTGTTGTTTTGCTTGATTGGCTTTTTTCTTTTTGCCAAGTGGATGGACAAGAATGCCTAAGAACCCCCTCTAGCTATCTATGCTATTCTTGTCTCAAACTCTATTCATGCTATATCACAAAGTTTGATCAAGTCAGATTCGAACCACTCTGTGTGAGGAGCACTCGGAGTCCCCGATTCATCATAGACTTAAACTTCCAAAACATCTTTGTGCGTTTCGGTCTGATCGATTCATCCAGTTCGGTCATATTGAGATCACTAAGTTGATCTAGGTTTTCAATCTCGGTGCAACCAATTTGAACATTTCGGTCACACTGAGTTGCAGCAACTGCTTGCACTGATGCATCTCGGTGCCACCGAGTCGTTCCACTCGGTCACACCGACAGGGTCAGGCTATATATACCCCCGGGCCAAAATTTGGAAATTTCTCCGAATCCCTTTGCCCGCGCTCAGCCTGCTCTACCTTCCTGGGTCTCTGGATCGTCCTCCTCGTCGCCAGCCGCCTCCCGCCGCTGGTCTCTGCCGCCATCAAAGGAAATCGTCTCCGTCGTTGCTGCCGTAGCAAGTCCACCGCCGAACTTAGGGTATGGACTTGATCCTTGTGCTAATCTCATTCCGATTCCTAGCACATTGTTTTTCCATGTATCTTGCCACGATTGAAAACATCCTATCCAGCAAAATAGATTAGTTTCGATTGAGAATTTAGGGTTAGGTTTCCGTTGAAATCATCTCGGACCAACCGAGTTGTAGAAATCGGTTCGACCGATTTGGCTTAGGCCATTGCACATGTGATTCTCGGTCTGACCGAGAATTGCAAATCTGTGTGACCGAGTTCAGGACTTTGTGAAACCCTAGCAGTCTCGGTGCCAACGAACTGTGACTCGGTCTGACCGAGTTCACTAGTTTAGGTTCCAAAAGCTACTTCGGTATCATCGAGTCTACACATTGGTAGATCCGAAATGCTTTCTATGGAAAACTAAAACTAAGTTTTTGACTCATTCTTCTACAAAAACTTCTGTGCTTTGTGATGCTCATCCCCTCTATCTCATATATATCTATTCACAGGGTCTACTTTCAGTATTTGCATCATGTCAGATCATAGTAACAGTCAGAACAAGTCTGAGGAGCAAGTTCACATGAGTGAGGGCACTAGTCCCTCTAGCAGCTATGATGGTAGCAGGAGCACACCCAACAACTTGCCTAAGGCAGCCACCAGGGCCAGAAAGAAGAGAACCTCAGATTCTGGAGATGAGGACTATGTGGCGGAAGAGGATGATGCCACATCTAGGAAGGTGCTGAAGAAGGAATATGGCACAACTGCTGCCATTAAGCCTGGCATGAACATGAAAGTTCCAACCAACAGGACACCTATGTTGAAGGTCAGAGGAAGAACTCAAGAGACTTTGGACCTGAACCCAAAGAGCAAGTAGTGGCTGAGTAGAAAAGGAAAGAAATAGCTAAGAAGACTATGGCTAGGATAGTTGGAAAACCCTCTATGATGGAAGAAGAGGAAGAGGTTTCTGCACCAGCACCTAAAGCTCAAAAGCTTATGGGAGATGCTATAAGATCAGGGGTTGCTCCATCAAAGCCCAAAGCTGCACCCAAGAGGAACACCAGGAGTATTCCTGCTGCAGAGAAGAACAAGGCCCCAGTGCCTGAAGCTGCTGTAGAAGAACAAGAAGATGATGAGGCACATGTCTTGAGAAAGTTGAAGCCCAAAATTCCAGATCACAATGATGCTCATCCAGTAGCTGAGGACATGAAGCTCAGGAAGGATGCAGGACTCAGACAGTGGAGATTTACAGATCCCTATGTTGTCAAGAGAAGGACTGCTGTGGACTACAGGTTCCATACAAAGGAACAACATGACTTCTATGAGACAGTACTGCTTTATAAGAAGCCAATTGTCTGTCATATGAGATGGGTGGACTGGGAGTACATCAGGAAAAATGAAGAGCATTATCCAGGAGTTTATGACAGCTTCAATGCTTGTGGAGTAGATGACTTTGTTGGCCAGAAGCTCACAAAGTGGAACGATGAGCTTATTATGCAGTTCTACTCCAGAGCTCATTTCTACCCAGATGGAAGGATTGTCTGGATGTCTGAAGGTACTAGGTACCAATCATCAGTTGAAAAATGGGCAAAATTGATCATTGCTCCTAAGGAGAATGAGGATGACTTGGATGTCTATGCCAAGAAGAAGAAGGATCACAACTCCATGGCACACATGTACAGAGAGATCCCAGATGCTACACTTGAGACTCATAAGTTTGGATCAGTACATTTTCTATTGTCAGGACTGCCAACAATCAATTGGATCCTAAGGCATACTCTGTTACCAAAGTCAGGTGATCACAAGATGATCAGAGTCCATGCAATTAATTTGCTTCACATATTTGATGTGCCTGAAAAGTTCAAAGTCATGAGCCTCATAGTGGAAACTATCAAGAGGACAACTGTTGACCAGAAGAGGAGTTGTGGGTATGCCCCACAGATTCAGGAGCTCATCAACTCCAAGATGGGCACTGGCACTTATCTCTTGGACAAGGAACACCTGCCCATCTACCCAGACTTTGAGGACAACACTGTAGTGATGGATGCGAATGAACCATCATCTGTGCAAGCACAAGAAAAGAAGGAGAAAGCAAGGACTGAGAAGGCTGCAAAGATGCCAACTATTGATGAGGCATCTCGGTATTTCCTGAAGAGCAAGCAAGACCAGCTTGGCTACTTAATTGCCTCCACTCTGAGGATTGAGAAGGGTTTGGCCACCCTGACACAAAACCAGGAGAGCTTGGAGAGAACTATAGAGTAGAAGTTCTATGATTTAGATGTGAAGGTCACTCATATACAGTCAGTTGTTGAGCAACTTCAGGAGGAAGTGGAGGAGAAGAAGGGCAAGTCTACCACAAATACATTTGCTAGAGTGCCCAGAGGCCAAAGATCTACTGCAGTGCCAGTTACAGACACCAGAGCAACTTCATCTGCACCAGCAACATCTTTAGTGCCACCAGCTCCAGTAGCCACTCCACCAGCTCCATCAACCTCAACTGATGCCTTCATCCTTGGAGTCATTTCTACACCACCTCATCAAGACCAAGCCTGAGAGTCGATTTAGCACTATGTATTTCTATGAACTTTTTGGTAACTTGTTGCCAAAGGGGGAGAAAATGTATAGGTCATAGGCTTCGAGAGAGAGAGTGTTGCTTTTGTTCTCTCTTGTTTGTTTTTTGGTGGTTGAACTTTATTTGTTTGCTTGTTTGAGATACATTCTGCAGTTTGTGTGATACTTGCATGATCATGTGTTTGATCATATGCTATGCTACATTATTGCTTGATTGGATGATATTATCTCTTATATCCTCATATGATCATTCACTTTGCTTGGTGATGAGTGCATGTACATAAGTATTATCATTTTGAGCGCTCCACCAAGATGTATGTGACATGGAAGAGTACCCCATGATCCTAACTAATTGTGCATTTATGCACAAATTTAGGGGGAGCTCTTACTTTTCACATACTTCTCAAAGCGACAATGTTTTCAATCTTATTATCATTTGTCGAAGCTTTGATCTATATATTGTCATCAATTACCAACAAGGGGGAGATTTCAAGTGCAACTATCCCTAGGTGGTTTTGGTAATTCCTAACAACATATAGCTCATTGAGCTAATACTATTCCAAGATAAATATTTCAGGAAAGCTCAATGATTGGCATGGCATGGATGAGAAAAGTGGATGTCATGCCCAATATGCGATACTATCCTAAAGAGACTTGAAGGTCCCACCAAGGATAGAACCGCATATTGAAACACTTTTGCAAGGTGGATATCATTACATCAACATTACATAACAGAAGGGGATAGATACAAGAGGCATACAATGCCACACGAATACAATATCACAATACGTAAGAGCATCATCCGACTACGGATGGAACACAAACAGAAACTCAAACGACATCCACCCTGCTAGCCCAGGCTGCCGACTTGGAGCCTATCCCCTAATCGAAGAAGCAGAAGAAGAACTCAACGCAAGCAAGCATCGCTCTCGCGTCATGATCATCGCATAACCTGTACCTGCAACTGTTGTTGTAGTAATCTGTGAGCCACGAGGACTCAGCAATCCCATTACCATGGGTATCAAGACTAGCAAAGCTTAAAGGGAAAGGAAGGGGTAAAGTGGTGAGGCTGCAGCAGTGACTAAGCATGATATGGTGACTAACATACGCAAATAAGAGCGAGAAGGGAGCAAATGGAACGGTCGTGAAGCTATCAATGATCAAGAAGTGATCCTGAACTCCTACTTACGTCAAACATAACCCAAAAACCGTGTTCACTTCCCGGACTCCACCGAAAAGAGACCATCACGGCTACACACGCGGTTGATGCATTTTAATTCGTATCTGGTGTCAAGTTATCTACAACCGGACATTAACAAATTCCCATCTGCCTATAACCGCAGGCACGACTTTTGAAAGATTATACCCTGCAGAGGTGTCCCAACTTAGCCCATGATAAGCTCTCGCGATCAACGAAGGATATACCTTCTCCTAGGAAGACCCGATCAGACTCGGAATCCCGGTTTACAAGACATTTCAACAATGATAAAACAAGACCAGCAAGACCGCCCGATGCGCCGACAATCCCGATAGGAGCTGCACATATCTCGTTCTCAGGGCAACACCGGATGAACACTACGTACAACTAAAACCAGACCTCGAGTTTCCCCGAGGTGGCGCTGCAAGTGGCTCTGGTTCGGACCAACACTTAGACAAGCACTGGCCCGGGGGGGCTATAATAAAGATGACCCTCAAGAGAGCGACTCCCAAGGGAAAAGTAGGTGGTGGTGAGGCAAATGGTAAAACCAATGTTGGGCTTTGCTGGAGGAGTTTTATTCAAAGCGAACTGTCAAGGGTTCCCATAAATCACCCAACCGCGTAAGGAACGCAAAATCCGGGAAAAGAACACCGGTATGACGGAAACTAGGGCGGCAAGAGTGGAACAAAACACCAGGCATAAGGCCGAGCCTTCCACCCTTTACCAAGTATATAGATGCATTAATAATAATATAAGAGATATTGTGATATCCCAACAAAATCATGTCCACCATGGAGCAATCTTCAACTTCACCTGCAACTAGCAACGCTATAAGAGGGTTGAGCAAAGCGGTAACATAGCCAAGCAATGGTTTGCTAGGAAGAGTGTCAAAGGTTAGAGGTTCATGGCAATTTGGGATGGCTTGATAAACAGGTGATATGTAGCGCAACATAGCGATAGAACAAAACAACTATCATAGCAATGATAGTAGTGAGATCCAGGGTAGCGGTCATGTTGCCTGAGATCCCGCTAGGAAGAAGAACGAGTCCATGAAGAAGACGAATGGATCCTCATGATCGCAACGAAACGGGAACTATCGAGAAGAAGCACACAACATAGTAAACACACCACACATATACAAGACATGATGCTCAACCAAGAATGATGCAAGACAAGACTACATGAAGCTACTCATGGCAAGAGATGATGCAAACAAGAGCAACACATCAAAGCAAGTTTAAATGAGGCCGGGAACAACATATAACAATTCCGGTAAGTCCTCATATGCAACTTTCGAAATTGGTCCAGATCTTAATAAACCTTATGTTCAAGTTGTTAAACAGCAAGTTAAAATGCACCAAGATAATCTACACGAGATTCTAGTCAAGTTACATATAAAGTTCATTTAGTTCGGAGCTATGGCCTAAAAGATATGAGCAAAACAAGTTAAACATGGCATTGAGGCAAAATGCATACAAACATCAAGCAAACACCTCAAAACATGAATGCAACATGATAATATGAAGCTACATGCAAAACTAAGCAAGTTCCATATAGAGCACAGTCAAAACGGAGCAACGGTTCAACACTCACACACTATACAAGTTATAGCAACAATCTGTCCAAAACAGCAACTAGGCATATTGCAAGCACCAAAAACAACATGCTACAGTACCACAGCAAGAAAACAAAAGGCATGGGCATGATGTACAGGTAAAGCATAACAAAACATGAACACTGAGCTATCTCCAGAAATCACTAGAACATACTCAAACACACATGGCAAGATTGCAAATAATAATAGTTTCATATTTTGCAGAAATTAATATCAAGTTGCAATGTTTAGAGCTATCAAACAACATGTTACAGGAACTTATTATGGCAAACAAAGGCATGGCATGATACTACTAAATTCATAGAACAAAAGTCCCTTACTGACCATGAGCCAAAAAGGAACAGAAAATATGATGGCACCCATGTATACATAGCAAGTTATATGACAGATGCAAACATGGCAGGAACAACGATAGGTAGGCATGTTGATGAGCTTGTACAACTCACCACAGAGCAATACATGGCATGATAAGGCAACAAACTGTAAGAAGGCATGTTTATGAAGCTAAGCATGGCAATAGCAAGTTCATAGGGTACATGGATCACTAGCAAAACACATGACAAAACTGGAACTTAATGTTAACAGGCTGACAGCAACATTATTTAGCAATTTGAGGGCAAGATTACAACAAGCTACAACAGGCTATAAAGGCAACCAGGGGCATGGATGGATAGATCATGACATGTATAACAAAACACCCTTAGTGAACATCTCTAGATTAAGCATAGAATGACTTGTAGCAGCAGGTTTACATAGCATCACGAAATAACAGATTCAGCCTAGCAAAACAGTAACAGCAAGTACCCTACTTAACAAGCTTGAGTCACTCACCACAAGTCATTGCATGACTAGATAAGCATCGCATCAGCAAGAAGACATGTTTATGAAGCTAACCGAGGCAAGAACAAGTTCATAGCATGCAAGGATCAACTATAACAACCTTGGCAAAATTGAATAACATGTAAACAATCTGCAAGGAAACATTTTGTAGCAAAAGTAGAGCACGAAAATGACATGCTAGACTACTCCATAATTGCAACCAGGGGCAGGGATGGATAGAGCATAACCATATGTTGAAAACATCCTTACTGTAGTATCGCAAAATATGCATGGATCTCTCTGTAGCATCATGTTTACATGGCATCAAAATAACAGCAGAACAGGGACTAAAATCAGCAACATCACGAAGCCTAGTTCGCATGGTTGTTCTAGTCACCACAATGATCACAAAAATACATGGCAAACACAATTATAAAGAAGACATGGCATAGTTCAAAACACATGTCGACATCAACCTCATAGGATGCACACATCAATCATGGAAAATGACAAATGAGCAAGTTCTGTTAACAGATAGCAGACAACATCACCTAGCACTCTTGCAACAAAGATTAAGGCATCAAGATGAACTCAAATGAACATGATGCCATGGAATGAAATGAAGTACTCGTTGAGATGAACAATCTGACATATTACACGCACAAAACGGAGCTACGGATGCAAAGATATGATGCGATGAACATGGCATGATAATGTCAAAATAACAGGGACTTAGAAAAACGGGCAACCTCGCAGATCTAGAGTTTGACCCAGCGCGGACTTCGAGGCAAGCGGCGGCTCGCCGGAGATGGCCGGAGATGACGGATCCGGGCCGGATCTCGCCGGATCCGGCCGGATCCCGACGTGGGGTGGCGTGGGGACGCGGTGGAGAGCTCCGACAGGCGAGGTCCGGTCGAGGTGGAGGTGGCCACCGGCGGGGCTGGAGGCGCGGCGGGGGCGGAAGGCGACCGGCGGCGGGGCGCTACGCGATGGCCGGCGTGGTCACTGGGCGAAGGCGGCGGAGGGGAGCGGCGGCGTCGATTGGGGCGGCCGGGGTGCAG
>NC_041389.1:507333001-507335298 GCF_002162155.2 Triticum dicoccoides
CCTGGCGGGCCGCGGGCGAGTCGGGCGGCGACACGTGGCGGCGGCGGAGCGGGTCGTACACGTCCGGCGTGACGCGGACGTGTCCGGTGGCGCGGGGAGGAGCGGGGCTAGGGTTTCGGGGAAAAACGTCCGCGAATTTGTGGGAGGGCACCTATTTATAGATTCTGGGAGCTAGGAGAGTCCAAATGAGGCACGGTTTTCGTCCACACGAGCGTGATCGAACGACCGAGAGCATGGAGGGGGTTTGGATGGGTTTTGGGCCACTTTGGAGGGGTGTTGGGCTGCAAAGAGAAAGGGGGGTTTCGGGCTACGCGGTTAACCGTTGGAGTATCAAATGACCTCCAAATGGCACGAAACTTGACAGGCGGTCTACCGGTGCTATACCAAGGCCGCTTGGCAAACCTCGGGCTATTCTGAGAAAGTTTAACACCCGCTCACAACGAGAGACAAAAGGGGAACGCCGGAGGACATAGGAGTGCCGGATTGCAAAATGGACAACGGGGAAAATGCTCAGATGCATGAGACGAACACGTATGCAAAATGAGATGCACATGATGACGTGATAAAATGCAACACGCAAGCAAATTACATGGCAACTACGGCGAATAACTGGCAGACACCTGGCGCATCGAATCCGGGGCGTTACAACACTCCTCCACTAACAAGAGATCTCGTCCCGAGATCTTAGAACCGAGACGGTAGGGAAAAGGGATGAGGTGAAACAATAACTCAAGAGAAGAAGCAAAGAATCGAGAGCACTCGAGAAGAATAGAGGAACGACGGGAATGACGAGAATCAAAAGCTCACGGAATCAGATAGACTATGAAACCACTCCGGTTAGAACGAGATAAGAAATTACTAAGACTGAAAGGATTTAGGCAGAACTCTGACTTATCATGGAAAGAATAGAACATGAACTTGAGAGGATGGAATGATACTTGATGAACTCTTGAAGAATGAATTATATCATGAAGAACCACCATGAACAACTCCGGTGACAAAAGAATGATGAGATATAATGAAGGAAAAGAATAAGATGAGCCTTGCGATGATTTAGATGGAGGTTCCGACAAGATGGCCGAGGAAATTGAACTCCGGAAAAGAAAATATGGAAACACTTGGAACTAGAATTTATTCAACAAGAACAAACTCCGAAGGAAGGGATACTCACTTGGATGAAATAAGAATAAGATTTATTGTATGCTTATCCTTTATCAAATTAAATTGATGACAAGAAATGGATTTTGCATACTACTTATTCTTCTTGACAAAGATTAAAGGGGAAAATAGTTTGAAATTTGGGAAGGTCTTCATGAACCACCGGTAGGATTGAAAAGAACAAATGGATTAAAATGATAATCAAGGAAAAAGAGTCTAAAGGAACCACCGTAAGAATTTGAAAATGATCGCCGAAAGAGAATGAATCACCGGGAAGACTTAGAAGAACAAATAAGCTAGAGGGGATTTAGATGCAAGAGAACTGGAAGAACTCGAGCTGATTAAAGAACACTTGAACGAAGCACCGGGATAATAGGATAACGGTAGCTGAAATGTGAGGACGAAGAATTCTTCTGGAATGATGGCCTCTGATGAAAAGAAATAGGAAACAACTTCTGACATACTCCGGATGGTTAAGAAAAGAATATCTGACAAATGGAATAATTTGAGAGGATAACATGAAGCCAGAACCACGAAACTTCGAGAGAACGGGCACAATCAGAGGAAAACTCTTCTTCGGTCTTCAAATGACGACGAGAAACAGCACCAAAATTACTGAGATACTCTGGGAGAATGAAAAGCAAAAAGGTTGAGGCAACCATGAAAATGATTTGAAATCGATCTCGGGGAAGGCAAGTGACTGAAGGAATCCATTCTTACTTCACACTTTGAAAAGGATTGAGAATAACTCCGAGGGAATTAGAAGAGCCAGGTAAGATCCTGGGAAAAGACCTGTGGGTTAGGGGCCACTGAAGAGAATACACCGTTGAAAAGGATTATTGAACAGATTGATGATGCACCGGAACAATTGAAATATTTGAATGAGGTGACAACCTCGAATTAGTTCAAACACAGACGAATCTCCTGAGATGTCTTGAACACTCCGGAAGGATAAACTGGCGAGAGACGAACGAGCAGGGAAAACACTTGATCCAAGGGAAAGAATATGATCAACCGAAAAACTTGAATTGAATCCACCGGAGAAGAAAAAGAGATGAAGAATGTCAAACGAGATGAGAATTCACCGATTGAGATAATTGAGGGAAGATTGAAGGGGATCCACACGAATGGAATTGATG
>NC_041389.1:507335628-507340030 GCF_002162155.2 Triticum dicoccoides
GAAAACAAAGGTAACTTGGAAGGAGAAAACCGACGAATATCTTGAAGAGAATACATCAGTTGAAATCATTGAAGAAAGAAAGTAAAGACTTCGCACGAGTAGGATGGATACTCGATTACGGACTCCGGCTTCGAGAAGAAAAAGGGTGGGAGGGTGGGAAAATAAAACAACTGAGGATTGAAATTGGCAAAGATGAAGAGGCTCGAGTCAACTTGACGAGAAATGCGCCGGATCAAAAGAGCAGAGAACCAACGATCGAAAAACCAACTGCGTGATCCTAAAGAAAAATTTGAAGGGGAAGAGAAGTAATTCAAAACACCTACGTCAAGATTCCTTACCAGAGCGACGAAGGGGCTGAGGAGTAAAAAGAATTCCTACTCTTCGATATAACTAGACTCCGAAAACAGTTTTCTTCTAGACTCAACAACGGCCAAACTACACAATCAATCAAGGGGGGCTCCTAAGGTCGGTCGAGGCTCTAATACCAACTTGTCACGCCCAATATGCGATACTATCCTAAAGAGACTTGAAGGTCCCACCAAGGATAGAACTGCATATTGAAACGCTTTTGCAAGGTGGATATCATTACATCAACATTACATAATAGAAGGGGATACATACAAGAGGCATACAATGCCACACGAATACAATATCACAATACATAAGAGCATCATCCGACTACGGATGGAACACAAACAGAAACTCAAACGACATCCACCCTGCTAGCCCAGGCTGCCGACCTGGAACCTATCCCCTGATCAAAGAAGCAGAAGAAGAACTCAACGCAAGCAAGCATCGCTCTCGCGTCATGATCATCGCATAACCTGTACCTGCAACTTTTGTTGTAGTAATCTGTGAGCCACGAGGACTCAGCAATCCCATTACCATGGGTATCAAGACTAGCAAAGCTTAAAGGGAAAGGAAGGGGTAAAGTGGTGAGGCTGCAGCAGCGACTAAGCATGATATGGTGGCTAACATACGCAAATAAGAGCGAGAAGAGAGCAAATGGAACAGTCGTGAAGCTATCAATGATCAAGAAGTGATCCTGAACTCCTACTTACGTCAAACATAACCCAAAAACCATGTTCACTTCCCAGACTCCACCGAAAAGAGACCATCACGGCTACACACGCGGTTGATGCGTTTTAATTCGTATCTGGTGTCAAGTTATCTACAACCGGACATTAACAAATTCCCATCTGCCTATAACCGCAGGCACGGCTTTCGAAAGATTATACCCTGCAGGGGTGTCCCAACTTAGCCCATGATAAGCTCTCTCAATCAACGAAGGATATACCTTCTCCCAGGAAGACCCGATCAGACTCAGAATCCCGGTTTACAAGACATTTCGACGATGGTAAAACAAGACCAGCAAGACCGCCCGATGCACCGACAATCCCTATAGGAGCTGCATATATCTCGTTCTCAGGGCAACAAACGGATGAACACTACGTACAACTAAAACCATACCTCGAGTTTCCCCGAGGTGGCGCTGCAAATGGCTCTGGTTCGGACCAACACTTAGACAAGCACTGGCCCGGGGGGGCTATAATAAAGATGACCCTCGAGAGAGCGACTCCCAAGGGAAAAGTAGGTGGTGGTGAGGCAAATGGTAAAACCAATGTTGGGCCTTGCTGGAGGAGTTTTATTCAAAGCGAACTGTCAAGGGGGTCCCATAAATCACCCAACCGCGTAAGGAACGCAAAATCCGGGAACATAACACCGGTATGACAGAAACTAGGGCGATAAGAGTGGAACAAAACACCAGGCATAAGGCCGAGCCTTCCACCCTTTACCAAGTATATAGATGCATTAATAATAATATAAGAGACATTGTGATATCCCAACAAAATCCTGTCCACCATGGAGCAATCTTCAACTTCACCTGCAACTAGCAACGCTATAAGAGGGCTGAGCAAAGCGGTAACATAGCCAAGCAATGGTTTGCTAGGAAGAGTGTCAAAGGTTAGAGGTTCATGGCAATTTGGGATGGCTTGATAAACAGGTGATAGGTAGCGCAGCATAGCGATAGAACGAAACAACTAGCATAGCAATGATAGTAGTGAGATCCAGGGTAGCGGTCATCTTGCCTGAAATCCCGCTAGGAAGAAGAACGAGTCCATGAAGAAGACGAACGGATCCTCACGATCGCAACGAAATGGGAACTATCGAGAAGAAGCACACAACATAGTAAACACACCACACATATACAAGACATGATGCTCAACCAAGAATGATGCAAGACAAGACTCCATGAAGCTACTCATGGCAAGAGATGATGCAAACAAGAGCAACACATCAAAGCAAGTTTAAATGAGGCCGGGAACAACATATAACAATTCCGATAAGTCCTCATATGCAACTTTCGAAATTTGTCCAGATCTGAATAAACCTTATGTTCAAGTTGTTAAACAGCAAGTTAAAATGCACCAAGATAATCTACACGAGATTCTAGTCAAGTTACATATAAAGTTCATTTAGTTCGGAGCTACGACCTAGAAGATATGAGCAAAACAAGTTAAACATGGCATTGAGGCAAAATGCATATAAACATCAAGCAAACACCTCAAAACATGAATGCAACATGATAATATGAAGCTACATGCAAAACTAAGCAAGTTCCATATAGAGCATAGTCAAAACGGAGCAACGGTTCAACACTCACACACTATACAAGTTATAGCAACAATCTGTCCAAAACAGCAACTAGGCATATTGCAAGCAACAAAAACAACATGCTACAGTACCACAACAAGAAAACAAAAGGCATGGGCATGATGTATAGGTAAAGCATAACAAAACATGAACACTGAGCTATCTCCAGAAATCACTAGAACATACTCAAACACACATGGCAAGATTGCAAATAATAAGAGTTTCAGATTTTGCAGAAATTAACATCAGGTTGCAATGTTTAGAGCTATCAAACAACATGTTACAGGAACTTATTATGGCAAACAAAGGCATGGCATGATACTACTAAATGCATAGAACAAAAGTCCCTTACTGACCATGAGCCAAAAAGGAACAGAAAATATGATGGCACCCATGTAAACATAGCAAGTTATATGACAGATGCAAACATGGCAGGAACAACGATAGGTAGGCATGTTGATGAGCTTGTACAGCTCACCACAGAGCAATACATGGCATGACAAGGCAACCAACTGTAAGAAGGCATGTTTATGAAGCTAAGCATGGCAATAGCAAGTTCATAGGGTACATGGATCACTAGCAAAACACATGACAAAACTGGAACTTAGTGTTAACAGGCTGACAGAAACATTATTTAGCAATTTGAGGGCAAGATTACAACAAGCTACAGCAGGCTATAAATGCAACCAGGGGCATGGATGGATAGAGCATGACATGTATAACAAAACACCCTTAGTGAACATCTCCAAATTAAGCATAGAATGACTTGTAGTAGCAGGTTTACATAGCATCACGAAATAACAGATTCAGCCTAGCAAAACAGTAACAGCAAGTACCCTACTTAACAAGCTTGATTCACTCACCACAAGTCATTGCATGACAAGATAAGCATCGCATCAGCAAGAAGACATGTTTATGAAGCTAACCGAGGCAAGAACAAGTTCATAGCATGCAAGGATCAACTACAACAACCTTGGCAAAATTGAATAACATGTAAACAATCTGCCAGGAAACATTTTGTAGCAAAAGTAGAGCACGAAAATGACATGCTAGACTACTCCATAATTCCAACCAGGGGCAGGGATGGATATAGCATAACCATATGTTGAAAACATCCTTACTGTAGTATCTCAAAATATGCATGGATCTCTCTGTAGCATCATGTTTACATGGCATCAAAATAACAGCAGAACAGGAACTAAAATCAGCAACATCACAAAGCCTAGTTCGCATGCTTGTTCTAGTCACCACAATGATCACAAGAATACATGGCAAACACCACTGTAAAGAAGACATGGCATAGTTCAAAAGACATGTCGACATCAACCTCATAGGATGCACACATCAATCATGGCAAAAATGACAAATGAGCAAGTTCTGTTAACAGACAGCAGACAACATCACCTAGCACTCTTGCAACGAAGATTAAGGCATCAAGATGAACTCAAATGAACACGATGCAATGGAATGGAATGAAGTACTCGTTGAGACGAACAATTTGACATATTACACGCACAAAACGTGCTACGGATGCAGAGATATGATGCGATGAACATGGCATGATAATGTCAAAATAACAGGGACTTAGAAAAATGGGCAACCTCGCAGATCTAGGGTTTGACCCAGCGCGGACTTCGAGGAGATGGCCGGAGATGACGGATCCGGGCCGGATCTCGCCGGATCCGGCCGGATCCCGACGTGGGGCGGCACGGGGACGCGGTGGAGAGCTCCGGCAGGAGAGGTCCGG
>NC_041389.1:507340425-507390777 GCF_002162155.2 Triticum dicoccoides
ACCGGGCGAAGGCGGCGGAGGGGAGCGGCGGCGTCGGTCAGGGCGGCCGGGGTGCAGGGCGCGGGGGCCGGGCGGCGGCGGCGGAGGCCGAGGCGAGGCAGCGGAGGGCGGGGCCGGCGGCGGCGCTCGCCGGAGGCGGGCACGGTGGCCGGCGACGGGGCTGACGCGGGGCGGGCGCGGGGCGCGCCGGCGAGGGAGACGGGCCGCGGGGGCCGGCGGCGGGCCTGGCGGGCCGCGGGCGAGTCGGCTGGCGACACGTGGTGGCGGCGGAGCGGGTCGGACACGTCCGGCGCGACGCGGACGTGTCCGGCGGCGCGGGAAGGAGCGGGGCTAGGGTTTCGGGGAAAAACGTCCGTGAATTTTGGGAGGGCACCTATTTATAGATTCTGGGAGCTAGGAGAGTCCAAATGAGGCACGGTTTTCGCCCACACAATCGTGATCGAACGACCGAGAGAATGGAGGGGGTTTGGATGGGTTTTGGGCCACTTTGGAGGGGTGTTGGGCTGCAAAGAGAAAGGGGGGTTTCGGGCTACGCGGTTAACCGTTGGAGTATCAAACGAGCTCCAAATGGCACGAAACTTGACAGACGGTCTACCGGTGCTATACCAAGGCCGCTTGGCAAACCTCGGGCCATTCCGAGAAAGTTTAACACCCGCTCACAATAAGAGACAAAAGGGGAACGCCGGAGGACATAGGAGTGCCGGATTGCAAAACGGACAACGGGGAAAATGCTCGGATGCATGAGATGAACACGTATGCAAAATGAGATGCACATGATGACATGATAAAATGCAACACGCAAGCAAATGACATGGCAACTACGGCAAATAACTGGCAGACACCTGGCGCATCGAATCCGGGGCGTTACAGTGGACCCCTCAAAATGCTAAGGACAAAAGGATTGGCTCAAGCTCAAAGCTCAAGACTCTACATTTTCTATTTTAGTGATACAAGATCACATTGAGTCTATAGGAAAATCCAATACTATCAAGGAGGGATGAGGTGTTGCTTAATGAGGTTCTTGCTCAAAATGCTTAGTGATATGCTCCAATGTCCTCAACTACTTTCTCCCTTCCACATATGACCTAAACCAAAACTCAAACTCGGCCCCACCGATTCTTTCTATCCGGCGCCACCGAGTTCAAATGTCATAGCCACTACCACAAACCCTAGGCAAATCGGTCTCACCGATAGGGATCTCGGTCTCACCGAGATGAAATTGTAATCTCTCTGTTTCCCTTCGTAACGTTTTGACCTCACCGAGATGAGCGATCGGTTCCACCGAGATTGCAATGTAAACTCTGTGTTTCCCTTTCGTAACATTTCGGTCCAACCGAGATGAGTGAATCGGTCCCACCGAGTTTACCGGACCGACTCTCTGGTTGGCTTATTAATAAAATCGGACTTATCGAGTTTGTGTAATCGGTCTCACCGAGATTACGTTATGCCCTAACCCTAACCATATCGGTCCTACCGAGTTGCATGTCGGTCCCACCGAAAATCCTAACGGTCACTAGATTTACTGAATTGGTCTGACCGAGTTTCTCAATTCGGTCCCACCGAGATTGGTAAGTTGTGTGTAACAGTTAGATTTTGTGTGGAGGCTATATATACCCCTCCACCCCCTCTTCATTCGTGGAGAGAGCCATCAGAACATGCCTACACTTCCAACTTACATTTTCTGAGAGAGAACCACCTACACTTGTGTTGAGGTCAAGATATTCCAATCCTACCATATGAATCTTGATCTCTAGCCTTCCCCAAGTTGATTTCCACTCAAATCTTCTTTCCACCAAATCCATATCCTGTGAGAGAGAGTTGAGTGTTGGGGAGACTATCATTTGAATCACAAGAGCAAGGAGTTCATCATCAACACACAATTTGTTACTTCTTGGAGAGTGGTGTCTCCTAGATTGGCTAGGTGTCACTTGGGAGCCTCCGACAAGATTGTGGAGTTGAACCAAGGAGTTTGTACGGGCAAGGAGATCGCCTACTTCGTGAATATCTACCCCTAGTGAGGCAAGTCCTTCATGGGTGATGGCCATGGTGGGATAGACAAGGTTGCTTCTTCGTGGACCCTTCGTGGGTGGAGCCCTCCGTGGACTCGCGCAACCATTACCCTTCGTGGGTTGAAGTCTCCATCAACGTGGATGTACAATAGCACCACCTATCGGAACCACATCTCAAAAATCTCCGTGTCTCCAATTGCGTTTGCCTCCTCAAACTCCTCCCCTTTACCTTCATATGCATCTGTGTTAAATTCCGCTGCTATACTCTAGAATTGCATGTGTAGGTTGATTGCTTGACTTGTGCTAAGTTGCTAAAACCTGCCAAGAATTAAAATTGGGAAAAGGCTAAGTTTTTATTTTGTTAATTAGTCTAATCACCCCTTCCCCCTCTAGACATACTTCCGACCCTACACATGGTTGCTTGTTAATATGCTTGAGTATTTAAGTCATCATGTCAAAACTAGACTATTGCTTTGAATCATATAAAAGTACAAATGTCCATGCTATGAAGAAAATAATATGATATGACATGTTAGGCAGCATTCCACATCAAAAATTATGTTTTTATCACTTACCTACTCGAGGACGAGCAGGAGTTAAGCTTGGGGATGCTGATACGTGTCCAACGTATCTATAATTTTTTTATGTTCCATGCTGTTATATTATCATTCTTGGATGTTTTATAATCATTTTATAGTCATTTTATATCATTTTTTGGTACTAACCTATTGACATAGTGCCAAGTGCCAGTTGTTGTTTTCTGCATGTTTTTTACATCGCAGGAAATCAATACCAAACAGAGTCCAAACAAAGTGAAACTTTTTGGAGTTTTTTTACCAAAAGACATCTAGTGGACCGAAGAATCTCCTAGGGGTGCTTTGAGGGGAGCACAATCCACCAGGGCGCGCCAGGAGGCCCAAGCGCTCCCTGGTGGGTTGTTCCCACCTCGGGTGCCCCCTGAACCGACTCTTTGCTCTATAAATACCCCAATATTCCAGAAACCCTAAGAGAGTCGATGAAAATCAATTCCAGCCGCCGTAGAGTCTAGAACCATCAGATCCAATCTAGACACCATCACGGAGGGGTTCACCACTTCCATTGGTTCCTCTCTGATGATGCGTGAGTAGTTCTTTGTAGACCTTTGGGTCCATAGTTAGTATCTAGATGGCTTCGTCTCTCTGTCTCTCTCTCGTTTGATTCTCAATACAATGGTCACTTGGAGATCCATATGATGTAACTCTTTTTGCGGTGTGTTTGTTGGGATCCGATGAACTTTGAGTTTATGATCAGATCTATCTTTTTATCCATGAAATTTATTTGAGTCTTCTTTGATCTCTGATATGCATGATTACTTATATCCTCATATTTCTTTGCCGATATTTGGGTTTTGTTGGGCCAACTTGATCTATTTATCTAGCAATGGGAAGAGGTGCTTTGTAGTGTGTTCGATCTTATGGTGCTTAATCCCAATGACAGAAGGGGAACCAACACGTATGTTTTGTTGCTACTTAGGATAAAACGATGGGTCTATTTCTACATAAATAGATCTTGTCTACATCATGTCATCGTTCTTATTGCATTACTCCATTTCTGCATGAACTGAATACACTAGATGCATGCTGGATAGCGGTCGATGTGTGGAGTAATAGTAGTAGATGCAGGTAGGAGTCAGTCTACTAATCTTAGACGTTATGCCTATATAATGATCATTGCCTGGATATCGTCATGATTATTTAAAGTTCTATCAATTGCCGAACAATAATTTGTTCACCCACCATTTGCTACTTTTCTTGAGAGAAGCCACTAGTGAAACCTACGCCCCCCGGGTCTCTTTCTCATATCACTACTACAGGATGCTGCTCACGCGATAGTACGATCAGAGACCCTTCGGCAAAACTGTGTGCGATGCAATAATCGCAAACGGTGGTGAAAAAACCCATCAATAAAGGTGCAAAAGGTTTGCGATGACGGATGCATCAAACACGGTTCAGATTTTAGTTGAGCATGCGATGCAGGGCATATGGTCCAGTTCAATTAACTATTTGCGATGAGGAGGAACAAAATAAACGGGCAGCCAGATGAAGGTGTGTGGAATATACTGCATACGGTTTACTCGGATGTGATTAGGCAACACAAGAGAAATGACCAGCCAGATCAAGGTATGTGCGATATACGGCATGCGGTTCACTCGGATGAACTATTTGTGTTGAGACAAGACAACAGAAACGGTTCAATATAACAAGATGTATGTGATACGCGACAAACAGGTTTGTAATCAGAAATGTGTGTGAAGACCAATAATAACACAGACCGTTGCTGCTAAATAAGACATATGTGTTGTGAGAAAACGATTGCTGGTATACAATTGCGAGTGATTGATGAAAACATCACCGACGGGTTCCATTGTTTAGTCCGTGTGCGATGTGATTTTCTTTGTCCGCACAACATCTACGCTCTGTCTACAGAGCATCAACATATATACTTAAAAAGACATCATTGCATAACCAAATTAAGCATACAATTACACAAGTGACTACACAGATAACATTTCCACACACCATAGTAAGCAATTACATGGATACTAAATTAGGAGAAATGAGGATCTAATCATCTACTTATTGTTGGGACGACGCTTGCCATTGCTCTGCTTCCGGTTGGATCCCTCGCTATTTTGGGGAAGGAGGCACTTCCTCATGTCAACGATCCGCCTGTACATGTCGTAGCTTGTGTACGCCTCGTTGGCCGCGCACACGACGTGAGATTTGTCGAGTTTCTCCATCCAGGCCAAGTGTCAGGCACGCTTGTCCTTGTTGCACGAATCCTTCATGTTTCTGTAGTAGGGATCGATGATGCCTCGGCAAGGTGAACCAGTGAGTCCTTCTCATGCTCCTTGCTACCCTAGATCTTGTATTGGCCTTGGATGTCGACAAGATTCTGGAAGGCGATGCCCAAATTCTCAAGCGCCTTAAATCGTTGGTGATGTCCATCATAGCAAACATGTAGTGGGGGCTGTTGACAAACCTGGCGAAATGCTCGGAAGGCCTTGTGGCCAGGCAGTAGTGGTAGACGAGGACGTGGTGGCACACGCACATCTAGGCGACGTCGACCTTGGGACGAGACCCAGCACGAGCGCGGGTGTACTCGAGGTCGAACCCGACCACGTTGTACTTCTCCTCCGGCAAGCAACAGCTCCATGATGTGTATGGAGTGCTCCACCCAGACCAGGTCATTGGTGTACACCACCGAGAGGTCTATGAACCTTCTCTGGGTGTCCACCACGGCACGCATGGTGAACTGCTGCTCGTCGTCGGCAGTCGCTGGGAGCGCCATTGGAACCATGTAGTATACCCTCTAAGAACTTCTCGTGGTGGGTGTGCTTCTTGCAATGGTGGGGCGTGATCGAAAGGTTGAAGAGACACAAGGGTTAAATGGCCGCTGTAAAAAATTGGGGCTGGCCGGCCTGTAATCGTCACGTCTTGTCACGACATTCATAGCGGAGTATTCCAGTGCGCACTTGACAACACCATACCGCACGTGTGGCCTCGAAGAGGCGCCAAATGTGTCGTCGGTCAACCTGTTCCCGCGCTACCATGCAGTTTACCATGCAAGCTTCCCGCCCGGCAAGTTTACCCACATGTCAGCTAGAAGAGGGACAAATCATGGGCGTTTATTGGCAAAAAGCTTTTTGAAAATGAAGTGTGTGGAATGACTTCGGTCATAAGTTTACCCATGGGAGATGAGGTCAAATTTACATAGAAGGGTGATGATGGACACACGAGTGCGATAATTAATTCTGCGCTCTACAGGGCTCACGGTGGAAGAACTGTGTGCAATAAAGTCAAAGATTGTAGTCGAGTCAGCTATACAGATCGTGTGTTGTGAGATCGACAAGGTAAACAGATTCGAGAATGGTTAATAAAATCTAAGACCATTGCATATTAAGGTCAAAATAGTGCTACCAATATACGAGTCTCACATGATGCCATTTCAACGGTTGTACCACAAAAGCTCAAAATATTACAAGGTTCAAATTTCAGAGTTATATGGCTCAAATTCGAAGATTACAAGGTTCAAACTGATATTAGAAATGAAATTCAGCTCATCAGCTGCAAATGCTCATGATGATCCGCTGTACATGGATATCATAGAGGTTCAAACTAATATTACCACTTCTAAGTATGGTTTCAAAACCTCACAATTTTTGCAAAGGGGTCAGACACTTAGAAGTCATGTATGGGGTTGATGAAGGAAATATGCCCTAGAGGCAATAATAAAGTTATTATTTATTTCCTCATATCATGATAAATGTTTATTATTCATGCTAGAATTGTATTAACCGGAAACATGATACATGTGTGAATACATAGACAAACTTAATGTCACTAGTATGCCTCTACTTGACTAGCTTATTAATAAAAGATGATTATGTTTCCTAACCATAGACATGTGTTGTCATTTGATTAAAGAGATCACATCATTAGGAGAATGATGTGATTGACTTGACCCATTCTGTTAGCCTAGCACTTGATCGTTTAGTATGTTGCTATTGCTTTCTTCATGACTTATACAAAGTTCCTACAACTATGAGATTATGCAACTCCCGTTTATCGGAGGAACACTTTGTGTGCTACCAAACATCACAACATAACTGGGTGATTATAAAGGAGCTCTACAGGTGTCTCCAAAGATAGATGTTGAGTTGGCGTATTTCGAGATTAGGTTTTGTCACTCCGATTGTCAGAGAGGTATCTCTGGGCCCTCTGGGTAATGCACATCACTATAAGCCTTGCAAGCAATGTGGCCAATGAGTTGGTTACGGAATGATGCATTACGTAACGAGTAAAGAGACTTGCCGGTAACGAGATTGAACTAGGTATTGGATACCGACGATCGAATCTCGGGAAAGTAACATACCGATGACAAAGGGAACAACGTATGTTGTTATGCGGTTTGACCGATAAAGATCTTTGTAGAATATGTAGGAGCCAATATGAGCATCCAGGTTCCGCTATTTGTTATTGACCAGAAATAGTTCTAGGTCATGTCTACATAGTTCTCGAACCCGTAGGGTCCGCACGCTTAAAGTTACGATGTCAGTTTCATTATGAGTTTATATGTTTTGATGTACCAAAGGTTGTTCGGAGTCCCGGATGTGATCACGAACATGACGAGGAGTCTCGAAATGGTTGAGACATAAAGATTGATATATTGGAAGCCTATATTTGGATATCGGAATTGTTTCGGGAGAAATCGGGATTTTTTCGGAGTACCGAGGGGTTACCAGAACCCCCCCGGGGGTTAATGGGCCTACATGGGCCCTAAGGGAGAAGAGGAGGGCCGGCCAGGGCAGGCCGCGCGCCCCCTCCCCCTAGTCCGAATAGGACAAGGAAGGGGGGGGGGGCGGCGCCCCCCTTTCCTCTTTCCCCTTCCCCCTTTCCTCTCCTACAAGGCAAGAGGGGGGAGTCCTACTCCCGGCGGGAGTAGGACTCCTCCAGGCGCACCCCTAGGGGACGGCCGCACCTCCCCCTCCCTTCTTTATATACGGGGGCAGGGGGCACCCCATGACACACAAGTTGATCCTCATGATCGTTCCTTAGCCGTGTGCGGTGCCCCCCTCCACCATATTCCACCTCGGTGGTATCGTTGCGGTGCTTAGGCGAAGCCCTGCGTCGGCAGAACATCATCATCGTCACCACGCCATCGTGCTGACGGAACTCATCCCTGACACCTTGCTGGATCGGAGTCCGGGGATCGTCATCGAGCTGAACGTGTGCTGAACTTGGAGGCGCCGTACGTTCGGTGCTTGGATCGGTCGGATCGTGAAGACGTACGACAACATCAATCGCGTTGTCATAACGCTTCCGCTTTCGGTCTACGAGGGTACGTCGACACACTCTCCCCTCTCGTTGCTATGCATCACCATGATCTTGCGTGTGCGTAGCAATTTTTTTGAAATTACTACGTTCCCCAACAGTTGACACGATGACTTCTGATTACTCTGTCATCTGAAGTTCCAAAATGAAATTCATCATTTTGGGAGCCTATTCCATTCTTCCTCAGGCGCCAGCGCTGATCAACAAACCATTCATTTTTGCGAAATAAATGTAGGGCAAACCTCATTTCCTTCAGCACCCTTGCTCTGAGAACAAAGAACCTGGCGAATATAATCTCCAGTAAGGTCCCTCTGTAGGATTTCAAAGTAATTTCTGAGAGATGTAGATCTAGGCATTCAACGTGATTGTTATACTGTATCACATTATCCACCACTGGGCCTAATCTTATCTGCAAAAGAAGAAAACGTGTTAGTGCCTACATGCAGTTTTGAACATTACTACATGCCTATTTGGTTTGCATGATTTGTAAAATGCACTTACATGCCATCTGATTAACATGGCCATTTGATTACATTCTAGAAAAATGTAGCCTTCTTCACAAGAGGTTGGAGTGGATGAAAATTTCTCTAAGAAAACTAGTACAGATGAATCCAAAGGAGAAATGCTTATTGATTGTAACCATATGGATCAAGCAACCAATATGGGGGGGGGGGACATGTATGTAGTGAAACCCTCCAAAAGAATCCTTCAGAAATCATAGTACGTTTCCATTGTAAACTTGGAAAAAGGTGTCACAAATTGAACTCCCTTATGGTTAAAATTTAACATGAAAGGAACATCACCTCGATATATAGCTTCTCCAGGCATGGAAAGGATCTCAAGAAACTGACAACTTGCTCCAGGTTGGGGCCGATAGATTCTAGTGCCAAGACCTTCACTATGCGCAGTTTCGGGATCAAGCTTGTCAGAATCATTTTATGAACGACAGATGAACAAACATCTTCAAAATTATAAATAATGTTATTTTGTAGAAGGAGAGGTAGAAGACGGCTGTTGTACCTGAACGAGTGTGGATCCAATAACAAGTTCAGAGTATGTGTCAGACGAGTAGCCCACCACTGTCAATTTTGGCACAGAAATGGCATTGATTCTTGTTGGACCATCTTGATCAACTACAAGTAATCCCTCAAGTGCAGGTGTGTCCTCAATGACCATACCATGGTACACATCTTGTGATGTCTTCCTGCCGTACCAGCAACACACATAAATAGTTCGGAGATTCGTGGAGGTGATTACGAAGGTACTCAACCCATTGATTGCCTGAATACGAAGGTACTCGAGTGTAGTACAACCACGGAGCAGGTGCTCCATGTCACCATTTCAGAGGCAGATGACAATGAGCTCGAGGTGCTTCAGTTGTGGTAGAATAAGAGCGGGCACGTCATTAGGGGGGGTGGCAGTTCCTGAACTTGGCGACCCGCAGCGTGGGCGCGAGGCGGAGTGCGGACGTTGGCAGCAACCGCATATGCCCATCATCAAAAGTGAGATCCTCGAGCGGATCTAGGGCGGGGGAGAGGAACCAGTCGTCAAGCTTGGCTCGGTCCTTGCCGTTGGACTGCCGAGGATCTTGGAGAACTCATCCAAGCTTTTGCATAGCCATGGCAGAGCTCGTGGGTGTCGATGAGGTCGAGAGGGCTGGAGTTTGATAGGGGGCTCCACCGCCGGGAAAGGACAGTTGTTCGCGCCCCATATTTGATTGGGAGGAGGGAGATGATGACTGTCAACATATCATCAGGGAGGCTACTGATGAAGTCTAGGCCTACTGGATTCTCTTGCGGTTCTAGCTTGCCCCGCCTCTGCTTGTTGGCAGCCCCGTTCTCAACCTCTGGAGTCACCTTGTCAGCGGCGCTTTCTGATAGAAATGGGAGTACAGGGAATATTTAGTTAAAACAGGGCAATAGAAAAGTGTATTAGTAACTAGAAGTTATTAGGTAGGAATATAGTAAGAAAAGAGAATAACAGTTGGTTGCTTAAATACTAGATAATTCATTTGATATTGCTGGACAAGTCAACATGCAGATAGTTGAAAAGAAAACTTACTTCGAACAAAGTCCGGACGGATGATATCTTCGGGGAAGTTACCATATATCGCATGACGAGGCCCTTTTATGTGTAGTGCAATTCTAGTGCCAGCTTTTAGTTCATAAAACTTAGAAATTTCTTTCCAAAAGCCAATGCCAAAATAGGAGTCACCACGTTCATCAAGTCTTACAGTAGCAACGATTGTAAATCCATGATTTGTGCGCAGTATGACATCCCTGCAGTCTTGATTTATGTAAAGGGAAAC
This sequence comes from Triticum dicoccoides, assembly GCF_002162155.2. Taxonomy (NCBI): domain Eukaryota; kingdom Viridiplantae; phylum Streptophyta; class Magnoliopsida; order Poales; family Poaceae; genus Triticum; species Triticum dicoccoides. The sequence continues at coordinate 507,350,616 of NC_041389.1, forward strand.
ATTGTGCACTACAGATTCTGTGGCATAGCAAGGGACGCGCTGCAGAAAATGGTAGGATTGTTAAAGTAAATATGGTAACATGCAAATATGGACCCAAATTGAAAGAACAGTACATCGGTGGAAATCGAAGGACAAAATTCTATAATTAAATAGATAGGGTAAACATGATGTCATGGAAATATGAGAGTAATCGAAAGAACAATACATCACTAATTTTCCTAATATAGAAAGAAGAGGGGAGGAAATACCCTTTGACATATATGGTGCATGTGGCACCTTTTATCCAAATGTAGTACTATTTAGAATATGTTCAGGAAAGTTGGCCATGCCAGCGGATTTAGGGTGAGATTGAATATACCGCGCACATCCTCAAGTCTTCTGGTACGGTGAGATGGAATGTCTGGCAGAGGCCGCAAGGTCCTGATGTGTCCGTGCACTATACACTCTAGGAACGGAAGAAAACCCTCAAATTAGCTCAAATAAAAATTAATTCACGGCGATTTCGGCCGGGCGATTAAAGGAGGTAGATGAACTGGGTAAGAACCCTCAGTATGGCAGATTCCCCAACATACAGGAGCTGGGTCGACCACGAGCAGCGTCGAGAAAGTCGATGGCGATAGGCAAGAGCAAGCGGAAGTGGTGAAATGTGGTGGGCTTTGCCGGCAGCCTGGCAGTGGCGGCAGATGTCGAGCTAAGTGTTTGCCGCCGCGATAGGCGGTGCCATGCATAGATGCAGAGGAGCTTGTGCATGTGCGAATGGGGACCGGAGGGAGTGGCGGGCGAGCTGAGGGTTTTTGTGATGTGGGGATGGTGAGAGTTTTCTTTTTTCTTTTTTGAATAGGGTGGTGAGGGTTTTCTGTCCCATAAAGAATTTTGGAGGCGACGGTTTGCTAGAGCCTACCATGTGTGATTAACGCAACAGGCAAAATGAAAGTCACATGGTTCCAATTTTGGGAACCGTGTGTGATTGACGTACTACCTCCGTCCTGGTTTATTGGTCCCCTTTGTATTTTTTACCAAATTTGGACGAAATATTTAACTAAGAAATGTTTATGCATGTCACCAAAAATTATATCATTGAACACTATGGTCAAATACCCATCCAATGATATAATTTTTGCTGACCTGCACTAACATTTTGTCAGTTAAACCTTTGGTCAAAATTTAACACAAATTACAAAGCAGGCCAATAAACCAAGATGGAGGTAGATTCCATCAACCGAACTGATTGCATCCATATCCCACGGTTAGACATAAGTAAACATAGATTAAACATACTCAGACATAGATAATAAGCGTACACGTAAACAAGCATAGTTCAACCATAAGTACATAGTTCAACCGTCATTAAGCATACTCAAGCGTGCATAGTTCGATCCCACATCTTGATGTCTACTACACAACCTTCTTCTTGTAGACGTTGTTGGGCCTCCAAGTAAAGAGGTTTGTAGGACAGTAGCAAATTTTCCTCAAGTGGATGACCTAAGGTTTATCAATTCGTGGGAGGCGTAGGATGAAGATGGTCTCTCTCAAACAACCATGCAACCAAATAACAAAAAGTCTCTTGTGTCCCTGCTATGTCTTGAGCTTGCGTTGGTTTTCCTTGAAGAGGAAAGGGTGATGCAGCATAGTAGCGTAAGTATTTCCCTTAGTTTTTGAGAACCAAGGTATAAATCCAGTAGGAGGCTTCTCAACAAGTCCCACGAACCTACACAAACAAACAAAGAACTCGCAACCAACGCGACAAAGGGGTTGTCAATCCCTTCACATCCACTTGTGAAAGTGAGATCTGATAGAGATAATATGATAAGATAAATATATATTTGGTATTTTATAATATAGATGCAGAAAATAAAGATGCAAATAAAAGTAGATTCGAAGCAAATATGATAAGAGATAGACCCGGGGGCCATAGGTTTCACTAGTGGCTTCTCTCAAAAGCATAAGTATTATGGTGGGTGAACAAATTACTGTCAAGCAATTGATAGAAAAGCGAATAATTATGATGTTATCTAGGCATGATCATGTATATAGGCATCACGTCCGCAACTAGTAGACCGACTCCTGCCTGCATCTACTACTATTACTCCACACATCGACCGCTATCCAGCATGCATCTAGAGTATTAAGTTCATAAGAACAGAGTAACGCATTAAGCAAGATGACATGATGTAGAGGGATAAACTCAAGCAATATGATATAAACCCCATCTTTTTATCCTCGATGGCAACAATACAATACGTGTCTTGCAACCCTTTCTGTCACTGGGTAAGAACACCGCAAGATTGAACCCAAAGCTAAGCACTTCTCCCATGGCAAGAAAGATCAATTTAGTAGGCCAAACCAAACCGATAATTCGAAGAGACTTGCAAAGATAACTCAATCATATAAAAGAATTCAGAGAAGATTCAATTATTATCCATAGATAAATCTGATCATAAACCCACAATTCGTCGGTTCTTGACAAACACACCGCAAAAAGAGATTACATCGAATAGTTCTCCACAAGAGAGGGGAAGAACATTGTATTGAGATCCAAAAAGAGAGAAGAAGCCAACTAGCTAATAACTATGGACCCGAAGGTCTGTGGTAAACTACTCACAACTCATTGGAAGGGCTATGGTGTTGATGTAGAAGCCCTCTGTGGTGGATTCCCCCTCCGGTAGAACGCCGGTGATGGCTCCAAGATGGGATCTCGTAGATACAGAAGGTTACGGCGGTGGAAATTCTATTGTGCTTGCTCCCCGGATGTTTTCGGGGTACGTAGGCTTATATGGGAGGAAGAAGTACGTCGGTGGATGCCCTAGGGGCCCACGAGATAGGGGGCGCGCCCTATAGGGGGGGCTCCTATCTCGTGGAGGCTCCGGCTGTTTCTTGACTTGCACTCCAAGTCCTCTGGATCACGTTTGTTCCAAAAGTCACGCCCCCGAAGGTTTCATTCCGTTTGGACTCTGTTTGATATTCCTTTTCTTTGAAATACTGAAATAGGCAAAAAAACAGCAATGCAGGCTGGGCATCCGGTTAGTAGGTTAGTCCCAAAAATGATAACAATGTATAAAATAAAGCCCATAAACATCCAAAACAGGTAATATAATAGCACGGAACAATCAAAAATTATAGATACGTTGGAGACGTATCAAGCATCCCCAAGCTTAATTCCTGCTCGTCCTCGAGTAGGTAAATGATTAAAACAGAATTTTTGATGTGGAATGCTACCTAGCATAATTCTCAATATAATTTTCTTTATTGTGGCATGAATGTTCAGATCCAAATGATTCAAGATAAAAGTTCATATTGACAAAAGAGATAGCAATACTTCAAGCATACTAATAAAAGCAATCATGTCTTCTCAAAATAACATGGCTAAAGAAAGTTCATCCCTACAAAATCATATAGTTAGGCTATGCTTCATTTTAGTCACACAAAGATGTTACCAACTTCTATACCCCCGATGACAAGCCAAGCAATTGTTTCGTACTTAAATAATCTCAAACATTTTCAACCTTCACGCAATACATGAGCGTGAGCCATGGATATAGCACTATGGGTGGAATAGAATAATGATTGGGGATTGTGTGGAGAAGACAAAAAAAGGAGAAAGTCTCACATTGACGAGGATAATCAATGGGCTATGGGAATGCCCATCAATTGATGTCAACATGGGGAGTAGGGATTGCCATGCAATGCATGCACTAGAGCTATAAATGAATGAAAGCTCAACAAAATAAAACTAGTGGGTGTGCATCCAACTTGCTTGCTCACGAAGACCTAGGGCATTTGAGGAAGCCCATCATAGGAATATACAAGCCAAGTTCTATAACGAAAAATTCCCACTAGTATATGAAAGTGACAACCTATGAGACTCTCTACATGAAGAACATGGTGCTACTTTGAAGCACAATATATGAGACTCAATAAAGAACAAGGTGCTACTTTGAAGCACAAGTGTGGAAAAAGAGATAGTAGCATTGCCCTTTTTATTTTTTTTATTTTTTTTTATTTTTTTTTCTTTTTTTGGCATTTTTTTTCTTTGTGGCCTTCCCTTTTTTTGGGCAATGCTCTAATAATGATGATCATCACACTTTTATTGATTACAACACATGAATTACAACTCGAAACTAGAACAAGATATGACTCTATATGAATGCCGTCGGTGGTGTACCGGGATGGTGCAATGAATCAAGAGTGACATGTATAAAAAATATGCATGGTGGCTTTGCCACAAATACGATGTCAACTACATGATCATGCAATGGAAATATGACAAAAGTAATGTATGTCATGATGATAAACGGAATGGTGGAAAGTTGCATGGCAATATATCTCAGAATGGCTATGGAAATGCCATAAATAGGTAGGTATGGTGGCTGTTTTGAGGAAGATATAAGGATGTTTATGTGTGATAGAGCGTATCATATCACGGGGTTTGGATGCACCGGCGAAATTTGCACCAACTCTCAAGGTGAGAAAGGGCAATGCGAGGTACCGAAGAGGCTAGCAATGATGGAAAGGTAAAAGTGCGTATGATCCATGGACTCAACATTAGTCAAAAGAACTCATATACTTATTGCAAAAATTTATAAGTCATCAAAAACCAAGCACTACACGCATGCTCCTAGGGGGATAGATTGGTAGGAAAAGACCATCGCCCGTCCCCGACCGCCACTCATAAGGATGCACAAGCCAGGTACACTTCATGCTTCAAATTTGTTACACAACTTTAACCATACATGCATGCTACAGGACTTGCTAACTTCAACACAAGCATTCTTTAAATTCATAATCACCCAACTAGCATGACTTTAATATCACTAACTCCCTATCTCAACACAATCATCAAGTATCAAGTTGATCATAGCATCCAATTCACTTCCTATGATAGTTTTTATTATACCCAACTTGGATGCTCATCATTCTAGGACCAATTCATAACAAAAGGAAATAACATTCTGTTCTAAGAGACTCTCAAAATAATATAAGTGAAGCATGAGAGACTAGCAATTTCTTCAAAATTAATCCACCGCCATGCTCCAAAAGATATAAGTGAAGCACATAGAGTATTCTAATAAATTTCAAACAAATAGGCTTCACCAAAAAGGTGTGTTACAGCAAGGAAGATTGTAGTAAACTAACAACCAAATACCAATATAATACACGACGCTCCAAGCAAAACACATATCATGTGGTAAATAAAAATATAACTCCAAGTAAAGTTACCAATGAACGAAGACGAAAGAGGGGATGCCTTCCGGGGGCATCCCGAAGCTTAGGCTTTTGGCTATCCTTGAATATCTTGGGGTGCCTTGGGCATCCCCAAGATTAGGCTTTTTCCACCCTTTATTCCATAGTCCATCAAATCTTTACCCAAAACTTGAAAACTTCACAACACAAAACTCAACAGGAAATCTTATAAGCTCCGTTAGTGAAAGAAAACAAAACCACCACATAAGGTACTGTAATGAACTCATTCTTTATTTAAATTGGTGTTAAACCTACTGTATTCCAAGTTCTCTATGATTCATACCCTTACATACTAGCCATAGATGCATCAAAATAAGTAAACAACACACGAAAAACAGAATCTGTCAAAAACAGAACAGTCTGTAGCAATCTGTAGCTAAAGCAAACTTCTGGAACCTCAAAAATCCTACCAAAATAGGAAGTCCTAAACAATTTGTTTATTGAACAGAATCAAAAAGAATCAATGAAAAATCTCGTTCCTGTGATTTATTGAATGTTTTCTCGTGAGCGCAAAGTTTCTGTGTTTCAGCAGAATCAAATCAACTATCGTCATAGGTTATCCTATAGGTTCTACTTGGCACAAACACTAACTAAAAGATAAAAACACATCTAAACAGAAAGTAGAAAAAACATTTAACACTAAACAGGAACAAAAACAAAAAAATAAAGAAAATTGGGTTGCCTCCCAACTAGCGCTATCGTTTAACGCTCCTAGCTAGGCAGAAAAGCAAAGATAGATCTAAGTAGTGCCATCTTTGGCACTTGTAAAGGAAAAAGAGGATCTCCTTTCTATGGCATTCATCCTTCTATTTAGGGTAAGAACATTGCCATTAATGGATGAAGTAAGATTAAGCATGTTACGGAAATTTGCATCTAAGCTAGACTTCATTTCTTTGATGATTTCATTTTGATAAAAGCATAAGAGAGTAGTTGATTCAACTTTATCATTTAAAGGGTGCCCAAATATGGTTTTCATTTTTTCATAGGTATCTATAGCATCCCCTTCAAGAAAACCTTCTTCAAAAATAGAATCTAGAACTTGTTTGAAAGAAGCGGGCAAGCCAACATAAAAACTTTTTAAGTAAACATCAATTTGATATTGTGGCACATAGCTAGCCCGAATCCTTAATAACCTATCCCAAGCATCTTTTAAAGATTCATCAAGCAAATAGCGAAAAATTCCAGAGTCATCTACATCAAAATCATTTAAGTTCTCATTGGTGACCCCGGTGGGTCTTTCCATAGCATAATTGTTTATGAGCTTAGAGAGGATAGAGGGGTTATCCAAAGCACTAGAACTCGGGAGAAATCCCTTAGTTCTTTTTGATTCGGCCAGGGCAACGGGAAAGCAAAAAAAAGGAGAAGAGGAGATTGGGAAAGAGAGGGCGAATAAAACGGCAAAGGTGAAGTGGGGGAGAGGAAAACGAGAGGCAAATGGCAAATAATGTAAATGCGAGGGAGATAAGTTTGTGATGGGTACTTGGTATGTCTTGACTTGAACGAAGACCTCCCCGGCAACGGCGCCAAAAATCCGTCTTGCTACATCTTGAGCTAGCATTGGTTTTCCTTGAAGAGGGAAGGGTGATGCAGCATAGTAGCGTAAGTATTTCCCTCAGTTTCCGAAAACCAAGGAATAATTCCAGTAGGAGGCTTCTCAACAAGTCCCACGAACCTACACAAACAAACAAAGAACTCGCAACCAACGCGACAAAGGGGTTGTCAATCCCTTCACGGCCACTTGCAAAAGTGAGATCTGATAGAGATAATATGATAATATAAATATATTTTTGGGATTTTATAATATAGATGCAGAAAATAAATATGCAAATAAAAGTATATTGGAAGCAAATATGATAAGAGATAGACCCGGAGGCCATAGGTTTCACTAGTGGCTTCTCTCAAAAGCATAAGTATTACGGTGGGTGAACAAATTACCGTCAAGCAATTGATAGAAAACCGAATAATTATGACGTTATCTAGGCATGATCATGTATATAGGCATCACGTCCGCAACAAGTAGACCAACTCCTGCCTGCATCTACTACTATTACTCCACACATCGACCGCTATCCAGCATGCATCTAGAGTATTAAGTTCATAAGAACAGAGTAACGCATTGAGCAAGATGACATGGTGTAGAGGGATAAACTCAAGCAATATGATATAAACCCCATCTTTTTATCCTCGATGGCAACAATACAATACGTGTCTTGCAACCCATTATGTCACTAAGTAAGAACACCGCAAGATTGAACCCAAAGCTAAATACTTCTCCCATTGCAAGAAAGATCAATCTAGTAGGCCAAACCAAACCGATAATTCGAAGAGACTTGCAAAGATAACTCAATCATATAAAAGAATTCAGAGAAGATTCAATTAATATCCATAGATAAATCTGATCATAAACACACAATTCATCGGATCTTGACAAACACACCGCAAAAGGAGATTACATCGAATAGTTCTCCGCAAGAGAGGGGAAGAACATTGTATTGTGATCCAAAAAGAGAGAAGATGCCAACTAGATAATAACTATGGACCCGAAGGTCTGTGGTAAACTACTCACAACTCATCAGAAGGGCTATGGTGTTGATGTAGAAGCCCTCCGTGGTGGATTCCCCCTCCGGGAGAACGTCGACGACGGCTCCAAGATGGGATATCGCGGATACAGAAGGTTACGGCAGTGGAAATTGTATTGTGCTTGCTCCCCGGATGTTTTCGGGGTACCTAGGCTTATATGGGAGGAAGAAGTACGTCGGTGGACGCCCGAGGGGTCCACGAGATAGGGGGCGCTCCCTATATGGGGGGGCGCCCTCCTATCTCGTGGAGGCTCCGGCTGTTTCTTGACTTGCACTCCAAGTCCTCTGGATCACGTTCGTTCAAAAAATCACGCTCCCGAAGGTTTCATTCCGTTTGGACTCCATTTGATATTCCTTTTCTTCGAAATACTGAAATAGGCAAAGAAACAGTAATACGGGTTGGGCCTCCGGTTGGTAGGTTAGTCCCAAAAATGATAATAATGTATAAAATAAAGCTCATAAACATCCAAAACAGGTAATATAATAGCATGGAACAATAAAAAATTATAGATACATTGGAGACGTATCAGTCCCCAACACACCCAATACAATGGTAAATTGTATAGGTGCACTAGTTCAGCGAAAAGATGGTGATACAAGTGCAATATGGATGGTAGATAAAGGTATTTGTAATCGGAAATCATAAAAACAGCAAGGTAACAAGTGGTAAAAGTGAGCACAAACGGTATTGCAATGCTAGGAAACAAGGCCTAAGGTTCATACTTTCACTAGTGCAAGTTCTCCCAACAATAATAACATAACTGGATCATATAACTATCCCTCAACATGAAACAAAGAGTCACTCCAAAGCCACTAATAGCGAGAACAAACAAACAGATTATGGTAGGGTACGAAACCACCTCAAAGTTATCCTTTTTGATCTATCTATTCAAGAGTCCGTAGTAAAATAACATGAAGCTATTCGTTCTATTCGATCTATCATAGAGTTCATACAAGAATAGCACCTTAAGACACAAATCAACCAAAACCCTAATGTCACCGAGATACTCCATTGTCTCCTCAAGTATTAGTGGGCATGATTATACAATATGCATCACACAATCTCAGATTCATCTATTCAACCAACACAAAGTACTTCAAAGAGTGCCCCAAAGTTTCTATCGAAAAGTCAAGACGAAAACGTGTGCCAACCCCTATGCATAAGTTCATGGAACCCGCAAGTTGATCACCAAAACACACATCAAGTAGATCGTGTGAATATCCCATTGTCACCACAGATAAGCATGGCAAGACATACATTAAGTGTTCTCAAATCCTTAAAGACTCAATCCGATAAGATAACTTCAAAGGGAAAATTCAATCCATTACAAGAGAGTAGAGGGGGAGAAACATCATAGGATCCAACTATAATAACAAAGCTCGCGATACATCAAGATCATGCCAAATAAAGAACACGAGAGAGAGAGAGAGAGAGATCGAACACATAGCTACTGGTACATACCCTCAGCCCCGAGGGTGAACTACTCCCTCCTTGTCATGGAGAGCGACGGGATGATGAAGATGGCCATCGGTGAGGGATCCCCCCTCCAGCAAGGTGCCGGAACAGGGTCCCAATTGGTTTTTGGTGGCTACAGAGGCTTACGGCGGCGGAAATCCTGATCTATTCTGCTCCTGGAGGTTTTTGGGGGAGATATATAGGCGAAAGAAGTCAGTCAGGGGAGCCACGAGGGGCCCACGAGGGTGGGGGCACGCCCAAGGAGGTAGGGCACGCCCTCCTGCCTCGTGGCTTCCTCAAAGATGCCCTGACGTCTACTCCAAGTCTCCTGGATTGCTTCCGTTCCAAAAATAACTCTCGCGAAGGTTTCATTCTGTTTGGACTCCGTTTGATATTCCTTTTCTACGAAACACTGAAATAGGCAAGAAAACAACAATATGGGCTGGGCCTCCAGTTAATAGGTTAGTCCCAAAAATAATATAAAAGTGTATAACAAAGCCCATTAAACATTCAAAAAAGATAAAATAATAGCATGAATACTTTATAAGTTATAGATTCGTTGGAGGCGTATCAGCATCCCCAAGCTTAATTCCTACTCGTCCTCGAGTAGGTAAATGATAAAAGAAAGAATTTATGAAGTATGAATGCTAGCAGGTGCACAAGTTTGATCAATGATAATTTCAGTCACCATTTCTAGCATCATTATATGTCATAATAATAGCTCGTCTCATAAAACTTTTCATGATCAAGTAACAAGCTATTCACATGTTAAAGCATAGACCATTAACAATTGCAATTCATCTTATTTTCACGAAGGGTCTATGTCAGAGCTTTGATTTAGCAAATCCCACATACTGAACTATCATATAGTCTTCCATGATTGCTACCACTCAAAGCATATTTTTAGAACAAATAGCATCCATCTAACACAGAGAAAGATAGGGGCTTAATGTTTCGCCTCCCAACTTACTTATCATATAGATAATTGTCAACAATAATAATTCATGATCAAATATATTTGAATGGCCATATATGCTTAGATCTTTCCCCATCACATTATGTTTGCCAACTAAAGAGTAGATTGGAATGAGAAGGAATACTACTGAATCTTACATAAAAGTAAAAGATAGGCCCTTCACAGAGGGAAGCAGGGATTTTGCAGAGGTGCCAAAGCTCGATTTTGAAATAGAGATAAATAATTTTGAGAGGTATGCTTTCATTGTCAACATAACAACCAAGAGTTCCCAATATCTTCCATACTAGATACATTATAGGCAGTTCCCAAACAGAATGGTAAAGTTTTTACTCCCCCTCAACCAACAATCATCAATCCATGGCTTGCCCAAAACAATGGGTGCCTCCAACTAACATCAATCCTGGGGGAGTTTTTGTTTGCAATTATTTTGATTTGATTTTGATCTTTTGATCATGGGACTAGGCATCCTAGTTACTAGCCATTTTTCTCGTGAATGATGAGCGGAGTCCAGTCATCGTGAGAATAACCCACCTAGCATGGAAGATATTAACAGCCACTAGTCGCTACATGAGCGATCCGGGCATACAAAACAGATTATTATTTGAAGGTTTAGAGTTTGGCACATGCAAGTTTACTTGGAACGGCAGGTAAATACCACATATAGGTAGGTATGGTGGACACTCATGGAAGAAACTTGGTTCAAGGGATTTGGATGCACAAGCAGTATTCCCGCTTAGTACAAATATTTTGGCTAGCAAAGAATTCTAAATAGCAAGCACCACATGTTGGAGGATCTATAACAATATAGCTTCTATACAAATATACCCAAGCATAACTCATTATGTTGTCTTCCTTGTCCAATTTCAACTAATTTTCTCAGGTTTAAGAATAATTAATGGGGCTCACAATCTAGAAAATGTCTAGGATAGTATATTTATATGTGAAATCTCTCTTCCTTCAATATTCTTTCATGAATTGTTCAAGTACATATATAATTTCATATTTATGATATTCAACTCATTCAACCATTTCCTCATAAGATATAATTGAAGCACATGAGTAAATGACAAACTACTCCAAAATGATATAAGTGGAGATTAATGAATAGTTAAATAATTATGCAACTATGTGAACACTCTCTCTCATTTAAGAATTTCAGATATTGGTATTTTATTCAAACAGCATGCAAAACCAAATAAAATGGCATTGCAAGGATAGCACATCTCATGTGAAGAAGCACAAACTTAGGTTCAACCGATACTAACTGATAATTGTTGTAGAAGAAAGATGGGATGCCTACCGGGGCATCACCAAGATTAGATGCTTGAGACTTCTTGAAATATTATCTTGGGGTGCCTTGGGCATCCCCAAGCTTGAGCTTTTGTGTGTCCTTAATTCCTTTTATATCACGGTTTCCCTAAATCTCAAAAACTTCATCCACACAAAACTCAACAAGAACTCGTGAGATAAGTTAGTATAAAACAATGCAATAACCTTATAATTTTCTACTGTAACAAATAACTAAATTATTATTCAACATTGAATAATAAATGTCTCTGCATATTTAATAATCATATCCTCAAATAGGATCATTAAACAAGCAAACATAAGCAAACAATGCAAACATAACAACAATCTGTCAAAACAGTATAGTCTGTAAAGAATGCAAAATTCATCATACTTCCCTAACTCCAAAAGTTATGAGAAAAATATTATTCTGTATAAGATTTATCATAGCTGAATATGCAAAAGGTTTCAATATTATATCATTCTCTGACTTTTCTAGGGAACTTTTGCAACAGCGTTAAACTTTCTGTTTTGAAACAGCAACATGTATACTTGCAAAATAAGCATGCTAAAGGCTATCCTTGACATTGTTATTAAAAGTATAGATGCAAAACATTATTCTAAATAACAGAAATCAAAAAATATTAAAATAAAATGATGCTCCAAGCAAAACACATATCATGTGGTGAATAAAAATATAGCTCCAAGTAAAGTTACCGATGAACGAAGACGAAAGAGGGGATGCCTTCCGGGGCATCCCCAAGATTAGGCTCTTGGTTGTCCTTGGATATTACCTTGGGGTGCCTTGGGTATCCCAAAGCTTAGTCTCTTGCCACTCCTTATTCCATAGTCCATCGAATCTTTACCCAAAACTTGAAAACTTCACAACTCAAAACTCAACAGAAAATCTCATGAGCCCCGTTAGTACAAGAAAACAAACCACCACTTTAAGGTACTGTAATGAACTCATTATTTATTTATATTGGTGTTAAACCTACTGTATTCCAACTTCTCTATGGTTCATCCCATCTGATACTACTCATAGATTCATCAAAATAAGCAAACAACACATTGAAAACAGAATCTGTCAAAAACAGAACAGTCTGTAGTAATCTGTATCATTCGAATACTTCTGTAACTCCAAAAATTCGTAAATAAATTGTTGGACGTGAGTAATTTGTCTATTAATCGTCTGCAAAAAGAATAAACCTAAAAGTATTCTCCAGTAAAAAATGACGGCTAATCTCGTGAGCGCAAAGTTTCTGTTTGTTTACAGCAAGATCTTATAGACTTCACCCAAGTCTTACCAAAGGTTCTACTTGGCAAAAAATAATTAAAACATAAAACCACATCTAACCAGAGGATAGATGAATTATTTATTACTAAACGGGAGCGAAAGTAAATAACAAAAATAAAATTGGGTTGCCTCCTAACCAGATGATTTCAATGATGCTCACATAAAAGATTAGAATTGAAACATAAATAGAGCATCATGAAGAATATGACTACCACATTTAAGTCTAACCCACTTCCTATGCATAGGGATTTTGTGAGCAAACAACTTATGGGAACAATAATCAACCAGCATAGGAAGGCAAAACAAGATTAACTTCAAGATTTTAAGCACATAGAGAGGAAACTTGATAATATTGCAATTCCTACAAGCATATGTTCCTCCCTCATAATAATTTTCAGTAGCATCATGAATGAAATAAACAATATAACCAGCACATAAAGCATTATTTTCATGATCTACAAGCATAAAAAAGTATTACTCTCCACATAAGCAAATTTCTTCTCATGAATAATAGTGGGAGCAAACTCAACAAAATAACTATCACGTGAGGCATAATCCAATTGAAAACTAAAATCATGATGACAAGTTTTATGGTTATCATTATTCTTAATAGCATACGTGTCATCACAATAAGCATCATAGATAGGAGGCGTGCTTTCATCATGATAAATTTGATCATAAACTTGGGGGACTAAACATATCATCTTCATCAAACATAGCATCCCCAAGCTTGTGGCTTTGCATATCATTAGTGAGGGAGTTCCGGACTAGGGGTGTTCGGATAGCCGAACTATCATCATCGGCCGGACTCCAAGACTATGAAGATACAAGATTGAAGACTTCGTTCCGTGTCCGGATGGGACTTTCCTTGGCGTGGAAGGCAAGCTTGGCGATACGGATATGTAGATCTCCTACCTTTGTAACCGACTCTGTGTAACCCTAGCCCTCTCCGATGTCTATATAAACTGGATGGCTTTACCATAGGACGGACAACAATCATACCATAGGCTACCTTCTAGGGTTTAGCCTCCTTGATCTCGTGGTAGATCTACTCTTGTAACCCACATCATCAATATTAATCAAGCAGGACGTAGGGTTTTACCTCCATCAAGAGGGTCCGAACCTGGGTAAAAACATCGTGTCCCTCGTCTCATGTTACCATCCGCCTAGATGCACAGTTCGGGACCCCCTACCCGAGATCCGCCGGTTTTGACACCGACATTGGTGCTTTCATTGAGAGTTCCTCTATGTCGTCACTGATAGGCTCGATGGCTTCTTCGATCATCAACGACGATGCAGTCCAGGGTGAGACCTTCCTCCCCGGACAGATCTTCGTATTCGGCGGCTTCGCACTGCGGGCCAATTCGCTTGGCCAGCTGGAGCAGATCGAAGGCTACGCCCCTGGCCGTTAGGTCAGATTTGGAAGTTTGAACTTCACGGCTGACATCCGCGGGGACTTGATCCTCGACGGATTCGAGCCACAGCCGAGCGTGCCGTACTGTCACGATGGGCATGATTTAGCTCTGCAGCCGGACAGTACCCTGGAGGCCGCACTCGAACCCGCTACGATCTTCGACTCGGAGCCGGCTGCGCAGACCAAGGATGGATGGCTAGACACAACCTCGGGGGCTGCAACCTCTGCGGCGATAGAGCCGAACACCGATCTTGTCCCCCATGAAGCTCGTGACTCTAGGGTGCCGGACTCCTTGCCGGACTCCGGACCTCCCGCGCCCCCTCCGGTCGAATCCGATTGGGCGCCGATCATGGAGTTCACCGCGGCGGACATCTTTCAACACTCACCTTTTGGTGACATCTTGAGTTCGCTAAAGTACCTCTCGTTATCAGGAGAGGCCTGGCTGGACTGCGGCCAGGACGGTTGGGATGCGGTCGACGAAGAAATTCAGAGCCCACCCACCACCCACTTGGTAGCCACTGTCGACGATTTAACCGACATGCTAGATTACGACTCTGAGGACATCGACGGTATGGACGACGATGCTAGAGACGACCAAGAACCAGCGCCCACCGGGCACTGGAAAGCCACCTCTTCATATGACATATACATGGTGGATATCCCAAAGGATGGGAACGGCGAAGGAATAGCGGAGGATGACCCCTCCAGGAAACAGCCCAAGCGTCGGCGTCAGCGGCGCCGCTCTAAATCCCGCCATAGCAAGAATGAGGATTCCGGCACCGGAGACAATAATACACTGGATAGCGCCGAAGACAACCCACTCCAGCAAGATCCAGCCCAGGAGGAGGGGGACGCCAGCCCTCATGAGAGAGCGGCCGAAGAAGAGGTAGAGGATTATATGCCTCCCTCCGGAGATGAGGCAAGCCTCGACGACGATGAATTCGTCGTGCCTGAAGATCCCGTCGAACATGAGAGTTTCAAACGCAGGCTTATGGCCATGGCAAATAGCCTCAAGCAGCAGCAGCTTAGAGCTGATCAAGATCTGCTAGCCGACAGATGGACCGAAGTCCTCGCGGCCGAAGAGCATGAACTCGAACGCCCCTCCAAAAGCTACCCCAAACGTAAGCTGCTCCCCCGATTAGAGGTGGAGGCATATGATCCCGCTTCACCAGGAGACAATACGGCTGATGGACCACCCCGTGGTCGCGACAGAGAGGCCTCAAGGCCCTTCACTACACCCGTACCCTGGCATCCCTAGAAAAGCACAAGGCCACAGGGGAACACTCCGGACCTGTGAGACATATCGGAGGATAAGGCAAGACAATCAAGATCGATCTATGGATCACGTGGGCGCCCCACGATACGTGACGATCACCATCACCCCGGACACAGTAAGTCCGGCCGGGCCGAACACAACAGACAAAGCTCTTTTGAGCTCCGTCGCGATATCGCCCAGTACAGAGGTGTCGCACACCCACTGTGCTTCACAAATGAGGTAATGGATCATCAAATCCCAGAAGGGTTTAAACCCGTCAATATTGAATCTTATGATGGCACAACAGACCCCGCGGTCTGGATCGAGGACTATCTCCTCCACATCCACATGGCCCGTGGAGACGATCTCCACGCCATCAAATATCTCCCACTCAAACTTAAAGGACCAGCCCAGCACTGGCTTAACAGCTTGCCAGCAAAGTCAACCAGGAGATGGGAGGACCTGGAAGCCGCATTCCTCGATAACTTCCAAGGCACATACGTGCGACCACTAGACGCAGATGACCTAAGCCACATAATTCAGCAGCCAGACGAATCGGCCAGATAATTCTGGACACGGTTCTTAACCAAGAAAAAACAAATTGTCGACTGTCCGGATGCCGAGGCCCTCGCGGCCTTCAAGCATAACATCCGCGACGAGTGGCTTGCCTGGCACCTGGGACAGGAAAAGCCGAAATCCATGGCAGCCCTTACATCACTCATGACCCGCTTCTGTGCAGGTGAGGACAGCTGGCTAGCACGCAACAACAACCTCAACAAAAATGCTGGTAGTCCGAATATCAAGGACCGTAGTGGCAGGTCGCGTCGCTATAAAAACAAACGCCGCATTAACGGCGATAACAGTGAGGATACGGCAGTCAATGCCGGATTCAGAGGCTCCAAGCCCGGTCAACGGAAAAAGCCATTCAAAAGAACAACTCAGGGTCCGTCCAATTTGGACCGAATTCTCGACCGCTTGTGCCAGATACATGGCACCCCTGAAAAGCCAGCTAACCACACCAATAGGGACTGTTGGGTGTTCAAGCAGGCAGGCAAGTTAATTGCCGAAAATAGAGACAAGGGGCTACATAGCGACGACGAAGAAGAGACCCGACCGCCGAACAATAGAGGACAGAAGGGTTTCCCCCCACAGGTGCGGACGGTGAACATGATATATGCCACGCACATACCCAAAAGGGAGCGGAAGCGTGCACTCATTATGTATACGCGATGGAGCCAGTTGCCCCGAAGTTCAATCCATGGTCCTCTTGCCCGATCACCTTTGACCGAAGGGACCACCCCACCAGCATTCGCCATGGTGGGTTCGCCGCATTGGTTCTAGACCCAATCGTCGATGGATTTCATCTCACCAGAGTCCTGATGGACGGCGGTAGCAGCCTAAACCTGCTTTATCAGGACACGGTGCGCAAAATGGGCATAGACCCCTCAAGGATTAAACCTACCAAAACGACCTTTAAAGGCGTCATACCAGGTGTAGAAGCCAATTGTACAGGCTCAGTTACACTGGAAGTGGTCTTCCGATCCCCGGATAACTTCCGAAGCAAGGAGTTAATCTTTGACATAGTCCCGTTCCGCAGCGGCTATCATGCCTTGCTCGGACGTACCGCGTTCGCAAAGTTCAACGCGGTGCCGCACTACGCATACCTCAAGCTCAAGATGCCAAGCCCTAGAGGAGTCATCACGGTCTACGGAAACACTGAACGCTCCCTCCGAACGGAGGAACATACAGCGGCTCTCGCGGCAGAAGTACAAAGCAGCCTTTTAAGGCAATTCTCGAGTCCGACTGCTAAGCGGCCGGACACAGCTAAGCGTGCCCGGAGTAACCTACAACACGACCACCTGGCACATGCCGAGCACGCGTAGCAGTGCGGCCCCAACCCCAGCCCCTGTAAAACATTAAGACAGACCCTTCGTGTACTCCATTACGCTCTGAAGAAACCATGGGCATGGGGCAAGGGGCTCGACCACGATAAGCCCAAACTGGGGCTCAACCGCACCAGGGGCTCTTAAGTGTGTCGTTTCTTTTTCTTTTCCTTTTATTTTTTACCCACAGGACTCCGTTCGTCAGAGGCCCTGTCCGGCAGCAGACATGCCGAACCCACGATACAACAGCCAGGGAAGGAGAAAGGCTAGAACGAAAATCCAAGTGGTCTCCATTATGAGCATTAAATCTGTTTTATGCATTATTCCGTAGCCTACCCCTGGAGGGGGACATGTTAAACAGTCCCATCCCTTGCTTACCGCAACCACTTGTATCATCCTGCACTTACAGCAGTTTTTATTTGAGTAAAGCAATGCAGCACATTTTTGCTTCTAATTGCATTTCTTTCTTACACATATGTTCATCTATGACATGTTGCATCCGTACTTTTTGGTACGGCTAAATACACCAGGGGCTTATGTTTCCCGCGTTATGGTGTGATAAGTCCGAACACTTTCACAAGTGCGGCACCCCGAACTTATAGCATTATATGCATCGGCTACGAATCATGTTCTTGGGTCAATAGTTGGGTTTGCCCGGCTCCCATGTTTTGGTACCTTACGTTCCGTTTTATCGGCTAAGGTAGCACTGGGAGAACCACTGTGATTGCGCCGCAGTTGAGCTGGGTTAACGCCTCAGTGGAGAAAGCTAAAACTGACCGTCATGATGAGGCGAGAGCTGGTCGCTGTTCGAGAGGTTCTTTGCGAGTCCCTAAAGACTTATGCCGCTTAGAGCGAGGAGCCGGATTCTGTCCGGTCAAGGCGTGGATAGCGCCCCAAATTCGGCCTTCCGAAAACTAGGGGCTTCGCCGAAATTTAAAATTATAGAATTCTATGGCTAAGTGAGAGTGTTCAAGCATTATAAGTCCGGCTGCCTTGTTCGTTGTGTTGAGCGCCTCCCTAGATGGACCCAAAAATGGGAACAAGAGCGCTCAAGTTTATCCCGAACACCCCAGCACTCGTTGCACGGGGGCTGAAGCCGACGACTTGCCATCTCTCAGATTTGATAAACAGCCGCACAGAAGGTAATATTTTAAATTAACAAGCGTTGCTTAGCGCATATGAACCAAGTTTTCAGCGCACAGGATAACAAAATGCGAGTCTACTCAAATATTACATCTTTGGA
Organism: Triticum dicoccoides; assembly: GCF_002162155.2. Lineage (NCBI taxonomy): Eukaryota > Viridiplantae > Streptophyta > Magnoliopsida > Poales > Poaceae > Triticum > Triticum dicoccoides. The sequence continues at coordinate 507,369,247 of NC_041389.1, forward strand.
GCACTCACCCGCAATAGTGCGGGCGCCCTTCAGCACACTCCTATAATACATCTCGGGCGTACGATGCTCCTTTCCCTCTGGTGGGGGGTCCGTCACAAGCTTCTCGGCATCCATCTTGCCCCAGTGCACCTTTGCGCGGGCAAGGGCCCGACGCGCACCCTCGATACAGGCGGAGTGCTTGATAACTTCAACCCACGGGCACGCGTCCACCAACTGCCGCACCAGGCCGAAGTAGCTCCCAGGCATAGCCTCCTTAGGCCACAGCCAAACTATGAGGCCCTTCATGGCCTGTTCGGCCGCCTTGTGGAGCTAGACCAGCTGCTTCAGTTGGTCGCTAAGGGGCACCGGATGTCCGGCCTCAGCATACTGAGACTAGAAGACCTTCTCCGTTGAGCTCCCCTCCTCGGCCCGGTAGAATGCGGCAGCATCGGACACACTGCGGGGAAGATCTGCGAATGCTCCTGGAGAGCTCCGAATTCGGGTAAGCAACAGGTAATTAACACTCACGTGCTTACTTTGCATGAAAAATGCCTTACCCGCTGCTATTTTCTTCACCGCCTCTATCTCCTGGAGGGCCTTGTAGGCTTTGGCCTTAGCGTCTTTGGCACTCTCAAGAGCCGTTGCAAGCTCAGACTCTCGAGTCTTCGAGTCACGCTCCAGGCTCTCATGTTTCTTCACGAGATCCTGGAGCTCTTGCTGTACCTCCGCCACCCGCGCCTCCTGTTTCTCTCGCTCGGTGCGCTCCGCAGCCGCATTACGTTCGGCCGCGGCCACCGCCTCCTTCAGGGTCGCCACCTCGTTAGTGGCCCCTACAATACCCCAGTTGTCCTTGTCATTTTTCTTGCAACCAAAATCTTTTTTCTGTAAGGTACAATTTTCATAAGGTATTACTCACCTTCTTTTTCCTCGAGCTGCTTCTTGGAATGGCCAAGCTCGTTCTCGGACCGCTCGAGGTTTTCCTTCAAAGTTTCGACCTCCGCAGTCAGTGCGGCAGAGGTCAGCAGCACAGCCTGCAATCCCATATTGACATATTTCCATGACTCCTACGTTTATCTTTCTAAAGATCCTCAGTCCGGCTTTTCTTTTCGAACACCGAACCGAGCATCAGGGGCTACTGTCTATGCGGTACCATTTTACATATATTGAAATTCTTACCTCAAAGCCTGTTAGAAGGCTGATGCAGGCTTCGGTCAGCCCGCTCTTGGTGAGCTAAACCTTCTGAATCACCGCACTCATAACAGTGCGGTGTTCCTCTTCGATGGAGGCACGGTTGAGCACCTCCAGCAAATTATCCGGCACCTCCAGTTGGACGGAGGCAGCCGGCGTCGCGGTCTTGCCCTTCTTACGGAGGGGTCGCCCGCCGGACTCCGGAGCCACTATCGGTTCCGGGGCTGAGTCCGGTGCAAAGTCCGGGAGGTTGTCCTGCGACACCTCTGGGGCCCTCTCCTCCTGGTGGGTCCCTTCCTGGGATCCCACCTGGGCATCGTCCACATCACGGGGGGTGGAGGCAGTCGGAAGAGAATCCATATCCGACGCCCTTAAGGACCCGCTCGACGAAGTGGGGAGATCATCCTTAGGTGGACTGCAGGGTTCTATGCGGCATTAGAAAGACATAATGTGACGGAAAATGAAAACCTTGAAGTTATTCGGGAGTTCGGATACTTACGATCTCGCCAGAGGCTTGGCCCTTGCAGGCCAGTCCTTGTCGTCGTCACTGGCGTTGGCGGAACAGTCCGAGGGAAGAGTTTTTACCCTCTTGGACCCTTCGGCCTCCCTTGTTGGGGAGGCCTTCCTTTTCTTCCCTCCCCCCGCTGGGGGAGAGGCTTTCTTCTTCTCCTCCTCGCCTTGGTGGGAGGAGTCGGGCTCGGATTCATCGTCCGATAGCACCTGAAAACGGGAACTCTTCCAAGTCCCCGTGGCCTTTTTCTTGGCCTTCTTCTCCGGCACCACATGGGGTGCCGGAGCCAGCAGCCCCGTTAGGCGGGCGTCAGCTGGGTCCTCTGGCAATGGGGCCGGACAGATAGCCTGTGCGGCCTTCTTCAGCCAGCCCTGTCAAAGGAAAGGAATTTAGATCCCACATAGAGTTAAACAATGAATAACAAGCGTCCCGTAAAGGACAATATCACTTACCTCATTAGCTGGACGCTGCGAGCTGAATCCGCGATCTTCGCTAGCGGATGCGGGAGCCTCGGCACCCTTGAACAACACCTTCCAGACCTCTTCGTACGTAGTGTCGAAGAGCCCATGCAAAGTCTTGTGCTGCGCCAGATCAAACTCCCACATATTGAAGCCCCATCGTTGGCACAGGAGAATCTGGCGGATGAGCATGACCTGGACTACGTGGACAAGCTTGAGCTTCTTGTCCACCAGCTTTTGGACGCAGGCTTGGAGTCCGGTCAGCTCCTCCGAATCGCCCCAAATCCGGCCGCTCTCTTTCCAGGAGGTGAGCCGCGTGGGGATGCCGGATCTGAATTAGGGGGCTGCTGCCCATTCGGGATCACGCGGCTCGGTGATGTAGAACCACCCCGATTGCCACCCCTTGACGGTTTCCACAAAGGTGCCCTCCAGCCACGTTACGTGGGACATCCTGCCCACCATGGCGCCTCCGCACTCCGCTTGGCTGCCCTTCACAACCTTTGGCTTGACACTGAAGGTCTTGAGCCACAAGCCGAAGTGGGGCTGGATGCAGAGGAAGGCCTCGCACACGATGATAAACGCCGAGATGTTGAGAATAAAATTTGGGGCCAGATCATGGAAATCTAGACCATAGTAGAACATGAGCCCCCGGACAAAGGGATGAAGTGGGAAGCCCAGTCCGCGGAGGAAATGGGGAAGGAATACTACCCTCTCATGGGGCCTAGGGGTGGGGATGAGCTCTCCCTCTTCGGGGAGCCGATGCGCAATATCGCTGGACAAGTATCCGGCGCTGCGCAGCTTCTGGATATGCCCCTCCATGACGGAGGAGGCCATCCACTTGCCTCCCGCTCCGGACATATTTGGAGAAGGTTGAGGTGAGATGTGCGGGCTTGGGCGCTAGAGCTTGAGTTTGCAGAGATGGATAAGCGAAGGAGGAAGAAGGCGCAGGTAAAAAGGTTGGATCTTTATCCCCTTATATGGGCGGACAGAAACACGCGTCCCCACCGGCCTGGTAAAACTCGCTTATCCCCCAAGCGTCGCGATTGATGGCGCGGTTGGGTTACCCACGTCCGTATTGATGGGAATCCCGGAATAAGGGGAACACGATCTCTGCTTTGACAAGACGTGCCAAGGAAACCGCCTCGCTAAATGCGCGGAGATGGAACAATAAAAACAATTTGAAGGCTTGGTAGTGGTGTGACATTACGCCACAAAATACGTCAGCAGAGTGAACTTGTGTGATATTATTCTCTCTACGGTTGTATGTGGAATTTATTTTGCAGAGCCGGACACTATCCTGGTGTTCACAATCTGTTATAAATTATTCGAAGGAGGAACCCGCCTTGCAATGCCGAAGACAATATGCGCGCTGGACTCGTCGTCATTGAAGCCTGGTTCAGGGGCTACTGAGGGAGTTCCGGACTAGGGGGTGTCCGGATAGCTGAACTATCATCATCAGCCGGACTCCAAGACTATGAAGATACAAGATTGAAGACTTCGTCCCGTGTCCGGATGGGACTTTCCTTGGCGTGGAAGGCAAGCTTGGCAATACGGATATGTAGATCTCCTACCTTTGTAACCGACTCTGTGTAACCCTAGCCCTCTCCGGTGTCTATATAAACCGGATGGCTTTAGTCCATAGGACGAACAACAATCATACCATAGGCTAGCTTCTAGGGTTTAGCCTCCTTGATCTCGTGGTAGATCTACTCTTGTAACCCACATCACCAATATTAATCAAGCAGGACATAGGGTTTTACCTCCATCAAGAGGGCCCGAACCTGGGTAAAACATCGTGTCCCTCGTCTCCTGTTACCATCCGCCTAGACGCACAGTTCGGGACCCCCTACCCGAGATCCGCCGGTTTTGACACCGACAATTAGCTTCATGGGTATTCAAATAATTCAGACTAATAACATTGCAATCATGCTCCTTATTCAAAGATTTAGTGCCAAACATTTTATAGATTTCTTCTTCTAGCACTTGAGCACAATTTTCCTTTCCATCATTTTCACGAAAGATATTAAAAAGATGAAGCGTATGAGACAAACTCAATTCCATTTTTTTGTAGTTTTCTTTTATATACTAAATTAGTGATAAAACAAGAAACAAAAATATTTGATTGCAAGATCTAAAGATATACCTTCAAGCTCTCACCTCCCCGGCAACGGTGCCAGAAAAGAGCTTGATGTCTACTACACAACCTTCTTCTTGTAGATGTTGTTGGGCCTCCAAGTGCAGAGGTTTGTAGGACAATAGCAAATTTCCCTCAAGTGGATGACCTAAGGTTTATCAATCCGTGGGAGGCGTAGGATGAAGATGGTCTTTCTCAAACAACCCTGCAACCAAATAACAAAAAGTCTCTTGTGTCCCCAACACACCCAATACAATGGTAAATTTTATAGGTGCACTAGTTTGGCGAAGAGATGGTGATACAAGTGCAATATGGATGGTAGATAAAGGTATTTGTAATCTGAAATTATAAAAACAACAAGGTTACGAGTGGTAAAAGAGAACAAACGGTATTGCAATTCTAGGAAACAAGGCCTAAGGTTCATACTTTCACTAGTGCAGGTTCTCTCAATAATAATAACATAACTGGATCATATAACTATCCCTCAACATGCAACAAAGAGTCACTCCAAAGCCACTAATACCGAACAACAAACAAAGAGATTATGGTAGGGTACGAAACCACCTCAAAGTTATCCTTTTTGATCTATCTATTCAAGAGTCCGTAGTAAAATAACATGAAGCTATTCTCTCCGTTCGATCTATCATAGAGTTCATACTAGAATAACGCCTTAAGACACAAATCAACCAAAACCCTAATGTCACCTAGATACTCCATTGTCACCTCAAGTATCCGTGGGCATGAATATACGATATGCATCACACAATCTCAGATTCATCTATTCAACCAACACAAAGTACTTCAAAGAATGCCCCAAAGTTTCTACCGGGAAGTCAAGACGAAAATGTGTGCCAACCCCTAAGCATAAGTTCATGGAACCCGCAAGTTGATCACCAAAACAGACATCAAGTAGATCACGTGAATATCCCATTATCACCACAGATAAGCACGACAAGACGCACATCAAGTGTTCTCAAATCCTTAAAGACTCAATCCGATAAGATAACTTCAAAGGGGAAACTCAATCCATTACAAGAGAGTAGAGGGGGAGAAACATCATAAGATCCAACTATAATAGCAAAGCTCGCGATACATCAAGATCGTCCCAAATCAAGAACACGAGAGAGAGAGAGAGATCAAACACATAGCTACTAGTACATACCCTCAGCGCCGGGATGATGAAGATGGCCACCGGTGAGGGATCCCCCCTCCGGCAGGGTGCCGAAACAGGGTCCCGATTGGTTTTTGGTGGCTACAGAGGCTTGCGGCAGCGGAACTCCCGATCTATTCTACTCCTGGAGGTTTTTGGGGTACATGGAGATATATAGGCGAAAGAAGTCGGTCAGGGGAGCCACAAGGGGCCCACGAGGGTGGGGGCGCGCCCTCCTGCCTCGTGGCTTCTTCGAAGCTGTCCTGACGTCTACTCCAAGTCTCCTAGATTGCTTCTGTTCCAAAAATAACTCTAGGAAGGGTTTCATTCCATTTGGAGTCCGTTTGATATTCCTTTTCTGCTAAACACTGAAATAGGCAAGAAAAACGGCAATATGGGCTGGGCCTCCGGTTAATAGGTTAGTCCCAAAAATAATATAAAAGGGTATAATAAAGTGCATTAAATATTCAAAACAGATAATATAATAGCATGAATACTTAATAAACTATAGATACGTTGGAGACGTATCACATCTCATCTCACATGCCGGCACGATCCTGAAGCTTCTCCAGGTACTCGGCATACACACCGTGCGCCACCCTGCGAGACTACTTATGCTTGAAGGAGCCAATGGCATGTCCTCTTGCATGCGCAAGAACACTTAGATATGCATCATGAAGCTTGTGGTTGCAAAATGGGTACCGATAGCCGCCGTTCCAGGTCCTAATACGCCTGGTATGCTTTCCCGCATAAAGCTCCCTCGGGATTTGCCTCTTGTACCTCCTCTAGCAATCTTCATCCTTGTTGTCCACATCATCACACAACACCTATATAAATAGTAAAACAAATTTGGCATCAAATCAATGTTTACATGTCGTGAAGAAGGATTAGGAATTTATGGCTATTTATTTATACATATCCAGAGATTATGGTTCGATTTTTAAGCACAATCGTCTATATACAACAAATCTTGAAGCAAATAATGGCACAAACATATGTGGGTCATTCAAAATCAATTGTCAAGTCCTGGCTAGGAATTATTAGCACGAACACTAATCCTAATCGGATTACTAGCAGAAATCATTTGCACAGATGAAACAACTAATCACTTATCACTTGTACCATTCAAAACAATAAATACACTACATGGATCTAATGAAACTTACTCAGATTCCATGGATTGGGAGAACATAAGCATAGGATTTCTATTCCAAAAAGGGGGAGGCAGGAGTAACCAGAGAAACCTTATGATCTATTTGACACATAAATGGGTATTGATGACTAACCAGTTGTCCATCATCCTCGGAGTCGTCGACGGAGTGGTCGTCGCAGTCGTTGTTGGGGTCGTCACCAGAGTCGGTGTGGAAATCCGCCTTCGGCTGTGGAAGCTTGACGCCATTGATGATGTCAGGGTGCAGCGATAACTCGCCGGTGGTAACGGCAACCTCTGTCTCCATCTCCACACCGTGCTCCGGTGCTTTAGCAGCCCCGGCGTCACCACTCCCTCTGATGGGACGCTTCGGCGGCATCCTCATACACTGACGGCTTTGAGGACTAAGAGCGGCATCGAGGATGCAAGCAGAGAGAGAGGATTGTGTGTGTGGCGAGGGTGGGGGGTGCGGCCGCTCGGGCGCACCATTAATATGGAGTAGTGGGAGTTGTGGGAGAGAGGCGAGCGGCGGTCAAACCGATGGCTCGCCTCCCGGCGAGCCTACACACCGGACTGCTGGCATGCCTACCAAAGTTTCACATAGCTACTCACACGCCTCCCGATGACACTGTGCAGTGAGCATGCCTCCGTCAATTCACACACCTGCATGCATGCCTCCCGGTCTGCCTGCCTGGCGGACTGCTCGCATATGTCCCATAAACTCACGCCTGCCCGCATGGCACACGGGTCGCGCGGTGCCACGTCTTGAGCTTGCACTCGTTTTCCTTGAAGAGAAAAGGGTGATGCAGCAATAGTAGCGTAAGTATTTCCCTCAGTTTTTGAGAACCAAGTTATCAATCTAGTAGGAGGCTCCTCACAAGTCCCACGCACCTACACAAACAAACAAGAACTCGCAACCAACGCAATAAATGGGTTGTCAATCCCTTCACGACCACTTGTGTAAGTGAGATCTGATAGAGACAATATGATAAGATGAATATATTTTTGGTATTTTATGATATATATTGGAAAAGTAAAGATGAAAATAAAAGTAGATTGAAAGCTTATATGATAAGAGATAGACCCGGGGGCCATAGGTTTCACTAGCGGCTTCTCTCAAGATAGCATAATTATTACGGTTGGTGAACAAATTACTGTTGAGCAGTTGATAGAAAAGTGCATAGTTATGAGATTATCTAGGCATGATCATTCATACATCTCCATCGTATCTATAATTTTTGATTGTTTCATACCAATATTATTCAACTTTCATATACTTTTGGCAACTTTTTATACTATTTTTGGGACTAACATATTGATCTAGTGCCTAGTGCCAGTTCCTGTTTGTTGCATGTTTTATGTTTCACAGAAAACAAATATTAAACGGGGTCCAAACGGGATAAAAATGGACGGAGAATTATTTTGGAATATTTGGGATTTTCTGGAGGAAGAATCAACGCGAAAACGGTGTCCGAGGTGGCCACGAGACAGGGGGGCGCGCCCACACCCCCTGGGTGCGCCTGGCACTCTTGTGGGCCACCTGTAAGGCAGTTGGTGCCCTTATTTTGCCGCAAGAAAGCTAATTTTATGAGAAAAATCTGGGCGAAAGATTCACCCCAATCGGAGTTACGGGGATATTAAAGAAACGGTGAAGGGGTAGAATCAGGGAACGCAGAAACAGAGAGATAGATCCAATCTCGGAGGGGCTCTAGCCCCTCCCACTCCATGGGAGCCAAGGACCAGAGGGGAAACCCGTCTCCCATCTAGGGAGGAGGTCAAGGAAGAAGAAGAAGAAGAAGGGGGCCCTCTCCCCTTGCTTCCGGTGGCACCGGAACACTGCGGGGGGCCATCGTCATCACCGCGATCTACACCAACACCTCCGCCGTCTTCACCAACATCTCCATCACCATCCCCCATCTATATTCAGCGGTCCACTCTCCCGCATCCTGCTGTACCCTCTACTTGAACATGGTGCTTTATGCTTCATATTATTATCCAATGATGTGTTGCCATCCTATGATGTCTGAGTAGATTTTTGTTGTCCTATCGGTGATTGATGAATTGCTATGATTGGTTTGAGTTGCATGTTTTATTATTGGTGCTGTCCTATGGTGCCCTCCGTGTCATGCAAGCATGAGGGATCCCCGCTGTAGGGTTTGCAATATGTTCATGATTTGCTTATGGTGGGTGGCGTGAGTGACAGAAGCACAGACCCGAGTAAGTAGGTTGTTTACGTATGGGATAAAAGGGGACTTGATGCTTTAATGCTATGGTTGGGTTTTACCTTAATGAATCTTTAGTAGTTGCGGATGCTTGCTAGAGTTCCAATCATAAGTGCATATGATCCAAGTAGAGAAAGTATGTTAGCTTATGCCTCTCCCTCAAAGAGAATTGCAATAGTGATTACCAGTCTAGTAACGTAGTCAATTGCTTAGGGACAATTCCACAACTCCTACCACCACTTTTCCACACTCGCTATATTTACTTTATTGCATCTTTGCCTAAACATCCCCTAATTTTTATTTACGCATTCTTTATTGTCTTGCAAACCTATCCTATCACACCTACAAAGTACTTCTAGTTTCATACTTGTTCTAGATAAAGCGAATGTCAAGCGTCCGTAGAGTTGTATTGGTGGTCGATAGAACTTGAGGGAATATTTATTCTACCTTTAGCTCCTCGTTGGGCTCGACACTCTTACTTATCGAAAACTATTGCGATCCCCTACACTTGTGGGTTATCAAGACCTTTTTCTGGCGCCGCTGTCGGGGAGTCATAGCGTGGGGTGAATATTCTCGTGTGTGCTTGTTTGCTTTATCACTAAGTAATTTTTAGTTACTGTTCTAAGTTATTCTCTATCTTTAGTTATGGATATGGAACACAAAATACCAAAAAAAAATAGGTGTACTTGCTACTCATGTAGATGGGGTAACTCCTAAAACCCCCGATTCTCATTATGTGAAAGATATTATGTACTACTTTGATAATCCAGAGAAAACCCCATTCAACTTTATAATGGGAGACACGTTGGATCAACATGAATACTTTAGGGATTATTGCTCGACACAAAAAGGGAAACTATTATGGGATCAATTCATTATGTTGCGTTGGTATGATCGTCAACTATGTGTGATGCATGATTATACTTGTTGCTCTAGGATGAAGGCTCCACACCGTCCCTTTTCATGCAAATTCAATGATAATGAAACCTTAGCTTCTTATGCTAATGGTAGATATGATTACTATGTTGTGGAACAAATAGAAGAATTTGTTGCTTTTATGGGTGCTTATGAGATTGAATCTATGTTTAAAGCGTTTGAGGATTTTGATGATTCAGTTTATAGACTAGAAAATCTTGCTATACTTAGATATTGCTATGAAAATTATGAATACAATTACTATTGAGAAAGAGTCTCTGTTGTCCAAGAAGAGACTAATATTGAGAAAGAGTCTCTGTTGTCCAAGAAGAGACTAATATTTTGCACGAAGCTATGGAAGAAGAAATTGATGAAACTGTGAGCTCATTGGATGAAAAAGATGATGAGGAGAGCGAAGAACAAAAGGAGGAAGAACGGATTGATCACCTATGACCACCTTCTAATGAGAGTAACTCTTCAACTCATACATTGTTTAATTCCCCTTCGTCCTTATCGAAGGATGATTGCTATGATTCCGTTGATTCTCTTGAAATATCCCTTTTTGATGATGCTTGCTATGATTGTGGCCAAGATGCCAATATGAATTATGCTTATGGAGATGAACTTGCTATAGTTCCTTATGTTAAACATGAAATTGTTGCTATTGCACCCACGCATGATAGTCCTATTATCTTTTTGAATTCTCCCAACTACACTATATTGGAGAAGTTTGTGCTTATTAAGGATTATGTTGATGGGTTGCCTTTTACCATTGCACATGATGATTTTGATGAATGTAATATGCATGTGCTTGCTGCTCCTACTTGCAATTATTATGAGAGAGGAACTACACATGCACCTCTCTATGTTACCAATATGATAAAATTGCAAGAAACTGCTTATACTATGCATTGGCCTTTACTATGTGTGCATGAATTGTTCTTTTATGACATGCCGATGCATAGGAAGAGAGTTAGACTTCGTTGCTGCATGATATATGTTACTTTGTGCTCACTACTAAATTACAAATCATTGTTAATTAAAATTGGCTTTGATATACCTTGGGATCCGGGTGGATCCAATACTTGAGCACTATATGCCTAGCTTAATGGCTTTAAAGAAAGCGCTGCCAGGGAGACAACCCGGAAGTTTTAGAGAGTCATTTATTTCTGTTGAGTGCTTTCTTATAGTTTAAAAACAAATAAAATAAAGAAGGTAACCTAAACACTTTTCAAAAAGGAAAGTTAAAGTGAGAGAGACAAGCATTGTTGAAGTGGGAGCTAGCCTTGAACTTTGTTCATGCTCATGGAAACTTTGTGAATCTTGATTACAGAAACTTTTCAACAAAAATAATTATCCCCTTGTATAATTCCATTGTCTTATATCTATACTACTATATAGTGTACGAGTTTTGAATAGGAGCGGGCCATCAATCCTAACCATTTATGTCCTAGATCCAACGGCTGAAAATAGTGGGATTCACAGTGAACAGTGCATGGTTGTTGCATCCATCATGTTCTAGAATGAACCGCCTAATACTTCTCAAGAGATGTGGCCCAAACTGATTCCTCTTGGGCCAGACATGTTGTAGCTTGAGGTTGGCAACGAGTTGAGCCCAAAAAATGGTTTTGAGGGAGAAACATAAAGTAAAGTTAAATTCATTTTAATTCTTTTCTTTATTAACATTTTTTGCAAGATTCTTTAATAACAAATTGTGGGGATTGCATGTATTAATTTGTACTTTCTTTATAATATAATTTATTTCAGCATCTATAAATCAAGAATTTTTTGCTTTGAATCAATCAGTAAGTCTATGTTTTTCCCTACCAAAACTCACCCCATAAACTTAAAACGTGCATTGCACGTGCATACATACTAGTAAAAATAATGTGCCAAGGTTTGCCTTTAGGATGTTTACAATGCTTCTTGGTTTGTACGGTGCAGGACAAAAACTTTGGCTGTAGTGCTCGATTTTAAATTTTTAACTGGAACATCAAATGGTTCTGATTCCTTTTGCAATGTCTTTCTGTACAACTCTTTTATTTTTCCTAATTTTTGTAGAATTTTTGGGGTAACAGAAGTATTGTTAATGTTCATATTGCCACAGACTGTTCTGTTTTTGACAGATTCTATTTTTGATGCATAGTTTGCTTGTTTTGATGAATCTATCAATTTATAGCAGTGGATTAAGCCATGGAAAAGTTGCAGACACAATGAGAAAACAAAATATGAATTGGTTTGCTACAGTACTTAGAGTGGTGATTTGCCTTATTATACTAACAAATCTTACCGAGTTTTATATTGAAGTTTTGTGTGGATGAAGTGTCTAATCGAGGAGGTCTCGATATGAGGAAAAGGAAGAGAGGCAAGAGCTCAAGATTGGGGATGCCCGAGGCACCCCAAGTAAATATTCAAGGATACTCAAGCGTCTAAGCTTGGGGATGCCCCAGAAGGCATCCCCTCTTTCTTCAACAAGTATCGGTACGTTTTCGTATTCATTTCGTTCATGTGATATGTGCAAGTCTTGGAGCATCTTTTGCATTTAGTTTTCATTTTTATTTTATGCACCATGCTAGTATGAGATAGTCCTTGGTTGATTTATAGAATGCTCATTGCACTTCACTTAAATCTTTTGAGTATGGCTTTATAGAATGCTTCATGTGCTTCACTTATATCATTTGAAGTCTGGATTGCCTGTTTCTCTTCACATAGAAAACCGCCATTTGTAGAATGCTCTTTTGCTTCACTTATATTTGTTAGAGTGTGGGCATATCTTTTGTAGAAAGAATTAAACTCTCTTGCTTCACTTATATCTATTTAGAGAGATGACAAGAATTGGTCATTCACATGGTTAGTCATAAAATCTTACATAAACTTGTAGATCGCTGAATATGATATGTTTGATTCTTTGCAATAGTTTTGCGATATAAAGATGGTGATATTAGAGTCATGCTAGTGGATGGTTGTGGATTGTAGAGACACTTGTGCTGAGGTTTGCAAGTCCTGTAGCATGCACGTATGGTAACCGTTGTGTGACAAATTTGAAGCATGGGGTGTTTCTTTGATTGTCTTCCTTATGAGTGGCAGTCGGGGACGAGCGATGGTCTTTTCCTACCAATCTATCCCCCTAGGGGCATGCGTAGTAGTACTTTGCTTCGAGGGATAATAAACTTTTGCAATAAGTATATGAGTTCTTTATGACTAATGTGAGTCCATGGATTATACGCACTTTTACCTTTCCATCATTGCTAGCCTCTTCGGTACCGTGCATTGCCCTTTCTCACCTCGAGAGTTGGTGCAAACTTCGCTGGTGCATCCAAACCCCGTGATATGATACGCTCTATCACACATAAGACTCATTATATCATCCTCAAAACAACCACCATACCTACCTATTATGGCATTTCCATAGCCATTCCGAGATATATTACCATGCAACTTCCATCATCATCATATACATGACTTGAGAATTTATCGTCATATTGTTTTGCATGATCGTAATATAGCTAGCATGATGTTTTCATGGCTTGTCCATTTTTTGATGTCATTGCTACACTAGATCATTGCACATCCCGGTACACCCCAGAAGCATTCATGTAGAGTCATATCTTTGTTCTAGTATCGAGTTGTAATATTGAGTTGTAAGTAAATAAAAGTGTGATGATCATCATTATAGAGCATTGCCCCATAAAAAAGAAAAATAAAAAAAATAAAAAAAAGGAAAGGCCAAAGAAGCCTAAATAAAAAAAGGGGGCCAAAGAAGCCCACCCAAAAAGAAAAAAAAGAAAAAAAAGAAAGAAAAAAGAAAAAGAAAAGGGGCAATGTTACTATCCTTTTACCACACTTGTGCTTCAAAGTAGCACCATGTTCTTCATATAGATTGTCTCCTATGTTGTCACTTTCATATACTAGTGGGAATTTCATTATAGAACTTGGCTTGTATATTCCAACGATGGGCTTCCTCAAATGCCCTAGGTCTTCATGAGCAAGCAAGTTGGATGCACACCCACTTAGTTTCTTTTGTTGAGATTTCATACATTTATAGCTCTTAGTGCATCCATTGCATGGCAATCCCTACTCCTCGCATTGACATCAATTGATGGGCATCTCCATAACCCGTTGATTATCCGCCTCGATGTGAGACTTTCTCCCTTTTTTTTGTCTTCTCCATATAAACCTCCACCATCATATTCTATTCCACCTATAGTGCTATATCCATGGCTTGCTCTCATGTATTGCGTGAGGGTTGAAAAAGCTGAAGCGCATTAAAAAGTATGAACCAATTGCTCGGCTCGTCATCGGGGTTGTGCATGATGGGAGCATTTTTGTGTGACGAAGATGAAGCATGACCAAACTATATGATTTTGTAGGGATAAGCTTGCTTTGGCCTTGTTGTTTTGAAAAGACTATTGGGGAACCTAGTAATTTCAAAAAAATTCCTACGCACACGCAAGATCATGGTGATGCATAACAACGAGAGGGGAGAGTGTGTCCACGTACCCTCGTAGACCGAAAGCGGAAGCGTTATAACAACGCGGTTGATGTAGTCGTACGTCTTCACGGCCCGACCGATCAAGCACCGAAACTACGACACCTCCGAGTTGTAGCACACGTTCAGCTCGATGACAATCCCCGGACTCCGATCCAGCAAAGTGACGGGGAAGAGTTCCGTCAGCACGACGGCGTGGTGACGATCTTGATGTTCTACCGTCGCAGGGCTTCGCCTAAGCACCACTACAATATTACCGAGGACTATGGTGGAGGGGGGCACCGCACAGGGCTAAGAGATCTCAAGGATCATTTGTTCCGTCTCTTGGGTGCCCCCCGCCCCCGTATATGAAGGATCAAGGGGGGGTGCGGCCGGCCAGGAGGAGGGCGCGCAAGGAGGAGTCCTACTCCCACCGGGAGTAGGACTCCCCCCTTTTCCATGTTGGACTAGGACTTGGGGGGAAGGAGAGAGAGAGGGGAAAGGCAAGGGGGGGCGCCGCCCCCGTTCCTTGTCCAATTTGGACATGGGGGGGGAGGGTTGCGCGACTGCCCCTTGGCCTCCTCTCCTCTTCCTCCACTAGGCCCATTAAGGCCCATTAAGTTACCGGGGGGTTCCGGTAACCTCCCGGTACTCCGGTAAAATGCCAATTTCACCCGGAACACTTCCCATGTCCAAACATAGGCTTCCAATATATCTATCTTCATGTATCGACCATTTCGAGACTCCTCGTCATGTCCGTGATCACATCCGGCACTCTGAACAACCTTCAGTACATCAAAACATATAAACTCATAATGAAACTGTCATTGTAACTTTAAGCGTGCGGACCCTATGGGTTCGAGAACAATGTAGACATGACCGAGACACGTCTCTGGTAAATAACCAATAGCGGAACCTGGATGCTCATATTGGCTCCCACATATTCTACGAAGATCTTTATCGGTCAGACCGCATAACAACGTACGTTGTTCCCTTTGTCATCGGTATGTTACTTGCCCAAGATTCGATCGGTGGTATCTCAATACCTAGTTCAATCTTGTTACCGGCAAGTATCTTTACTCGTTCCGTAATACATCATCTCACAACTAGCTCATTAGTTGCAATGCTTGCAAGGCTTAAGTGATGTGCATTACCGAGAGGGCCCAGAGATACCTCTCCGACAATCGGAGTGACAAATCCTAATCTCGAAATACGCCAACCCAACATGTACCTTTGGAGACACCTGTAGAGCTCCTTTATAATCACCCAGTTACGTTGTGTTGTTTGGTAGCACACAAAGTGTTCCTCCGGTAAACGGGAGTTGCATAATCTCATAGTCATAGGAACATGTATAAGTCATGAAGAAAGCAATAGCAATATACTAAACGATCGTGTGCTAAGCTAACGGAATGGGTTATGTCAATCACATCGTTCTCCTAATGATGTGATCCCATTAATCAAATGACAACATATGTCTATGGTTAGGAAACATAACTATCTTTGATCAACAAGCTAGTCAAGTAGTGGCATACTAGTGACACTCTGTTTGTCTATGTATTCACACATGTATTATGTTTCCGGTTAATACATTTCTAGCATGAATAATAAACATTTATCATGATATAAGGAAATAAATATTAACTTTATTATTGCCTCGAGGGCATATTTCCTTCAGTCTCCCACTTGCACTAGAGTCAATAATCTAGATTACACTATAATGATTCTAACACCCATGGAGCCTTGGTGCTGATCATGTTTTGCTCGTGGAAGAGGCTTAGTCAACGGGTCTGCTACATTCAGATCCGTATGTATCTTGCAAATTTCTATGTCTCCCACTTGGACTAAATCCCGAATGGAATTGAAGCGTCTCTTGATGTGCTTGGTTCTTTTGTGAAATCTGGATTCCTTCGCGAAAGCAATTGCACAAGTATTGTCACAAAAGATTTTCATTGGACCCGATGCACTAGGTATGACACCTAGATCGGATACGAACTCCTTCATCCAGACTCCTTCGTTTGCTGCTTCCGAAGCAGCTATGTACTCCGCTTCACATGTAGATCCCGCCACAACGCTTTGTTTAGAACTGCACCAACTGACAACTCCACCGTTCAATGTAAACACGTATCCGGTTTGCGATTTAGAATCGTCCGGATCAGTGTCAAAGCTTGCATCAACGTAACCATTTACGATGAGCTCTTTGTCACCTCCATAAACGAGAAACATATCCTTAGTCCTTTTCAGGTATTTCAGGATGTTCTTGACCGATGTCCAGTGATCCACTCCTGGATTACTTTGGTACCTCCCTGCTAAACTTATAGCAAGGCACACATCAGGTCTGGTACACAACATTGCATACATGATAGAACCTATGGCTGAATCATAGGGAACTTCTTTCATCTTTTCTCTATCTTCTGCAGTGGTCGGGCATTGAGTCTTACTCAACTTCACACCTTATAACACAGGCAAGAACCCTTTGTTTGCTTGATCCATTTTGAACTTCTTCAAAACTTTGTCAAGGTATGTGCTTTGTGAAAGTCTAATTAAGCGCCTTGATCTATCTCTATAGATCTTAATGCCCAATATGTAAGCAGCTTCACCGAGGTCTTTCATTGAAAAACTCTTATTCAAGTATCCTTTTATGCTATCCAGAAATTCTATATCATTTCCGATCAGCAATATGTCATCTACATATAGTATCAGAAATTCTACAGAGCTCCCACTCACTTTCTTGTAAATACAGGCTTCTCCAAAAGTCTGTATAAAACCAAATGCTTTGATCACACTATCAAAGCGTTTATTCCAACTCCGAGAGGCTTGCACCAGTCCATAAATGGATCGCTGGAGCTTGCACACTTTGTTAGCTCCCTTTGGATCGACAAAACCTTCCGGTTGCATCATATACAACTCTTCTTCCAGAAAACCATTCAGGAATGCAGTTTTGACATCCATCTGCCATATTTCATAATCATAAAATGCGGCAATTGCTAACATGATTCAGACAGACTTAAGCATCGCTACGGGTGAGAAGGCGTCATCGTAGTCAACCCCTTGAACTTGTCGAAAACCTTTCGCGACAAGTCGAGCTTTGTAGATAGTAACATTACCGTCAGCATCAGTCTTCCTCTTGAACATCCACTTTTTTTCAATTGCTTGCCGATCATCGGGCAAGTCAACCAAAGTCCACACTTTGTTCTCATACATGGATCCCATCTCAGATTTCATGGCCTCAAGCCATTTTGCGGAATCTGGGCTCACCATCGCTTCTTCATAGTTCGTAGGTTCATCATGGTCTAGTAACATGACTTCCAAAACAGGATTACCGTACCACTCTGGTGCGTATCTTACTCTGGTTGATCTACGAGGTTCAGTAACAACTTGATCTGAAGTTTCATGATCATCATCATTATCTTCCTCACTAATTGGTGTAGGTGTCACAGAAACCTGTTTCTGCGATATACTACTTTCCAATAAGGGAGCAGGTACAGTTACCTCATCAAGTTCTACTTTCCTCCCGCTCACTTCTTTCGAGAGAAACTCCTTCTCCAGAAAGTTTCCGAATTTAGCGACAAACGTCTTGCCTTTGGATCTGTGATAGAAGGTGTACCCAACGGTCTCCTTTGGGTATCCTATGAAGACACATTTCTCCGATTTGGGTTCGAGCTTATCAGGTTGAAGCTTTTTCACATAAGCATCGCAGCCCCAAACTTTCAGAAACAACAACTTTGGTTTCTTGCCAAACCACAGTTCATAAGGCGTCGTCTCAACGGATTTTGATGGTGCCCTATTTAACGTGAATGCGGCCGTCTCTAAAGCATAACCCCAAGATGACAGCGGTAAATCTGTAAGAGACATCATAGATCGCACCATATCTAGTAAAGTATGATTACAACGTTCGGACACACCATTATGTTGTGGTGTTCCGGGTGGCGTTAGTTGCGAAACTATTCCGCATTGTTTCAAATGTAGACCAAACTCGTAACTCAAATATTCTCCTCCATGATCAGATCGTAGAAACTTTATTTTCTTGTTACGATGATTTTCAACTTCACTCTGAAATTCTTTGAACTTTTCAAATGTTTCAGACTTATGCTTCATTAAGTAGATATACCCATATCTGCTCAAATCATCTATGAAGGTGAGAAAATAACGATATCCGCCACGAGCCTCAACATTCATCGGACCACATACATCTGTATGTATGATCTCCAATAAATCAGTTGCTCTCTCCATAGTACCAGAGAATGGTGTTTTAGTCATCTTGCCCATGAGGCACGGTTCGCAAGTACCAAGTGATTCATAATCAAGTGGTTCCAAAAGTCCATCAGTATGGAGTTTCTTCATGCGCTTTACACTGATATGACCTAAACGGTGGTGCCACAAATAAGTTGCACTATCATTATCAACTCTGCATCTTTTGGCTTCAACATTATGAATATGTGTATCACTACTATCAAGATTCAATAAAAATAGACCACTCTTCAAGGGTGCATGACCATAAAAGATATTACTCATATAAATAGAGCAACCATTATTCTCTGATTTAAATGAATAACCGTCTCGCATCAAACAAGATCCAGATATAATGTTCATGCTCAACACTGGCACCAAATAACAATTATTTAGGTCTAAAACTAATCCCGAAGGTAGATGTAGAGGTAGCGTGCCGACCGCGATCACATCGACTTTGGAACCATTTCCCACGCGCATCGTCACCTCGTCCTTAGCTAATGTTCGCTTAATCCGTAGTCCCTGTTTCGAGTTGCAAATATTAGCAACAGAACCAGTATCAAATACCCAGGTGCTACTTCGAGCATTAGTAAGGTACACATCAATAACATGTATATCACATATACCTTTGTTCACCTTGCCATCCTTCTTATCCGCCAAATACTTGGAGAAGTTCCGCTTCCAGTGACCAGTCTGATTGCAGTAGAAGCACTCAGTTTCAGGCTTAGGTCCAGACTTGGGTGTCTTCTCCTGAGCAGCAACTTGTTTGCTGTTCTTCTTGAAGTTTCCCTTCTTCTTCCCTTTGCCCTTTTTCTTGAAACTAGTGGTCTTGTTAACCATCAACACTTGATGCTCCTTCTTGATTTCAACCTCCACAGCTTTTAGCATCGCGAAGAGCTCGGGAATGGTCTTTTCCATCCCTTGCATAATATAGTTCATCACAAAGCTCTTGTAGCTTGGTGGCAGTGATTGGAGAATTCTGTCAATGACGCTATCATCCGGAAGATTAACTCCCAGTTGAATCAAGTGAATATTATACCCAGACATTTTGAGTATATGCTCACTGATAGAACTGTTCTCCTCCATCTTGCAGCTGTAGAACTCATTGGAGACTTCATATCTCTCAATCCGGGCATTTGCTTGAAATATTAACTTCAACTCCTGGAACATCTCATATGCTCCATGACATTCAAAACGTCATTGAAGACCCGGTTCTAAGCCGTAAAGCATGGCACACTGAACTATAGAGTACTCATCAGCTTTGCTCTACGAGACGTTCATAACATATGGTGTTGCTCCAGCAGTAGGCCTAGCACCCAGCGGTGCTTCCAGGACGTAATTCTTCTGTGCAGCAATGAGGATAATCCTCAAGTTATGGACCCAGTCCGTGTAATTGCTACCATCATCTTTCAACTATGCTTTCTCAAGGAACGCATTAAAATTCAATGGAACAACAGCACGGGCCATCTATCTACAATTAACATAGACAAGAAAGATACTATGAGGTACTAAGTTCATGATAAATTTAAGTTTAATTAATCATATTACTAAAGAACTCCCACTTAGATAGACATCCCTCTAATCCTCTAAGTGATTACGTAATCCATATCAACTACACCATGTCCAATCATCACGTGAGATGGAGTAGTTTCAACGGTGAACATCAATATGTTGATCATATCTACTATATGATTCACGCTCGACCTTTCGGTCTCCGTGTTCCGGGGCCATATCTGTTATATGCTAGGCTCATCAAGTTTAACCTGAGTATTCCGCGTGTGCAACTGTTTTGCACCCGTTGTATTTGAACGTAGAGCCTATCACACCCGATCATCATGTGGTGTCTCAGCACGAACAACTTTCGCAAAGGTGCATACTCAGGGAGAACACTTTTACTATGATAATTTAGTGAGGGATCATCTTATAATGCTACCGTCAATCAAAGCAAGATAAGATGCATAAAAGATAAACATCACATGCAATCAATATAAGTGATATGATATGGGCATCATCATCTTGTGCTTATGATCTCCATCTTCGAAGCACCGTCGTGATCACCATTGTCACCGGCGTGACACCTTGATCTCCATCGTGGAATCATTGTCGTCTCGCCAATCTTATGGTTCTACGACTATCGCTACCGCTTAGTGATAAAGTAAAGCATTACAGGGCGATTGCATTGCACAATAAAGCGACAACCATATGGCTCCTGCCAGTTGTCGATAACTCGGTTACAAAACATGATCATCTCATACAATAAAATTTAGCATCATGTCTTGACCATATCACATCACAACATGCCCTGCAAAAACAAGTTAGACATCCTCTACTTTGTTGTTGCAAATTTTACGTGGCTGCTACGGGCTGAGCAAGAACCGTTCTTACCTACGCATCAAAACCACAACGATCGTTTGTCAAGTTGGTGTTGTTTTCACCTTCACAAGGACCGGGCGTAGCCACACTCGGTTCAACTAAAGTGAGAGAGACTGACACCCGCCGGTCACCTTTAAGCAACTAGTGCTCGTGGCGGTGAAACCAGTCTCGCGTAAGCGTACGCGTAATGTAGGTCCGGGCCGCTTCATCTCACAATACCGCTGAACAAAAGTATGACATGCTGGTAAGCAGTATGACTTATATCGCCCACAACTCACTTGTCTTCTACTCGTGCATATGACAACTACGCATAAAACCAGGCTCTGATGCCACTGTTGGGGAACATAGTAATTTCAAAAAAATTCCTACGCACACGCAAGATCATGGTGATGCATAGCAACGAGAGGGGAGAGTGTGTCCACGTACCCTCGTAGACCAAAAGCGGAAGCGTTATAACAGCGCGGTTGATGTAGTCGTACGTCTTCACGGCCCGACCGATCAAGCACCGAAACTACGACACCTCCGAGTTCTAGCACATGTTCAGCTCGATGACAATCCCCGGACTCCGATCCAGCAAAGTGTCGGGGAAGAGTTCCATCAGCACGACGGCGTGGTGACGATATTGATGTTCTACCGTCGCAGGGCTTCGCCTAAGCACTGCTACAATATTATCGAGGACTATGGTGGACGGGGGCACCGCACACGGCTAAGAGATCTCAAGCATCAATTGTTCTGTCTCTGGGGTGCCCCCCCCCC
>NC_041389.1:507391024-507418328 GCF_002162155.2 Triticum dicoccoides
CGGGAGTAGGACTCCCCCCTTTTCCATGTTGGACTAGGACTTGGGGGGGAAGGAGAGAGAGAGGGGAAAGGAAAGGGGGGGGGCCGCCGCTCCCCTTCCTTGTCCAATTCGGACTTGGGGGGAGGGGCGCGCGGCTGCCCCTTGGCCTCCTCTCCTCTTCCTCCACTAGGCCCATTAAGTTACCGGGGGGTTCCGGTAACCTCCCGGTACTCCGGTAAAATGCCGATTTCACCCGGAACACTTCCGATGTCCAAACATAGGCTTCCAATATATCAATCTTCATGTCTCGACCATTTCAAGACTCCTCGTCATGTCCGTGATCACATCCGGGACTCCGAACAACCTTCGGTACATCAAAACATATAAACTCATAATGAAACTCTCATCGTAACTTTAAGAGTGCGGACCCTATGGGTTCGAGAACAATGTAGACATGACCGAGACACGTCTCCGGTTAATAACCAATAGCGGAACCTGGATGCTCATATTGGCTCCCACATATTCTACGAAGATCTTTATCGGTCAAACCGCATAACAACGTACGTTGTTCCCTTTGTCATCGGTATGTTACTTGCCCGACATTCGATCGTCGGTATCTCAATACCTAGTTTAGTCTTGTTACCGGAAAGTCTCATTACTCGTTCCGTAATACATAATCTCACAACTAACTCATTAGTTGCAATGCTTGCAAGGCTTAAGTGATGTGCATTACCGAGAGGGCCCAGAGATACCTCTCCGACAATCGGAGTGACAAATCCTAATATCGAAATACGCCAACCCAACATGTACCTTTGGAGACACTTGTAGAGCTCCTTTATAATCACCCAGTTACGTTGTGACGTTTGGTAGCACACAAAGTGTTCCTCCGGTAAACGGGAGTTGCATAATCTCATAGTCATAGGAACATGTATAAGTCATGAAGAAAGCAATAGCAATATACTAAACGATCATGTGCTAAGCTAACGGAATGGGTCATGTCAATCACATCATTCTCCTAATGATGTGATCCCGTTAATCAAATGACAACACATGTCTATGGTTAGGAAACATAACCATCTTTGATCAACATGCTAGTCAAGTAGAGGCATACTAGTGACACTCTGTTTGTCTATGTATTCACACATGTATTATGTTTCCGGTTAATACAATTCTAGCATGAATTATAAACATTTATCATCATATAAGGAAATAAATAATAACTATATTATTGCCTCTAGGGCATATTTCCTTCAAAGACATGATTGGTTTAATTCTACGCTCAAAGTATTATCGTTTTTATGTCAAATGATAGACTATTGCTTTGAATCACTCGTGTCTTAATATTCATGCCCTGATTAGAAATATGATCAAGATTATGCTAGGTAGCATTCCACATCAAAAATTATCTTTTTTATCATTTACCTACTCTAGGACGAGTAGGAATTAATCTTGGGAATGCTGATATGTCTCCGTCGTATCTTTAATTTTTGATTGTTTCATGCCAATATTATTCAACTTTCATATACTTTTGGTAACTTTTTATACTATTTTTGGGACTAACATATTGATCCATTGCCCAGTGCCAGTTCCTGTTTGTTGCATGTTTTATGTTTCGCAGAAAACCAATATCAAACGGATTCCAAATGGGATAAAAACGGACGGAGAATTATTTTGGAATATTTGGGATTTTTCGGAGGAAGAATCAACGCGAAACGGTGTCTGATGTGGCCACGAGACAGGGGGGCGCGCCCACACCCCCTGGGTACACCTGGCACTCTCGTGGGCCACCCTTAAAGCAGTTGATATCCTTCTTTTTCCGCAAGAAAGCTAATTTTATGAGAAAAATCTATGCGAAAGATTCACCCCAACCAGAGTTACGGATCTCCGGATATTAAAGAAACGGTGAAGGGGTAGAATCAGGGAACGCAGAAACAGACAGATAGATTCAATCTCGGAGGGGCTCTCGCCCCTCCCACGCCATGGGAGCCAAGGACTAGAGGGGAAACCCTTTTCCCTTCTAGGGAGGAGGTCAAGGAAGAAGAAGAATAAGGGGGGCCCTCTCCCCCTTGTTTCCGGTGGCACCAGAACGCTGCCGGGGGCCATCATCATCACCGTGATCTACACCAACACCTCCACCGTCTTCACCAACATCTCCATCATCTTCCCCCATCTATATTCAGCGGTCCACTCTCCCGCATCTCGTTGTACCCTCTACTTGAACATGGTGCTTTATGCTTCATATTATTATCCAATGATGTGTTGCCATCTTATGATTCTGAGTAGATTTTCGTTGTCCTATCGGTGATTGATGAATTGCTATGATTGGTTTGAGTTGCATGATTTATTATTGGTGTTGTCCTATGGTCCCCTCCGTGTCGCGCAAGCGTGAGGGATCCCTGCTGTAGGGTTTGCAATATGTTCATGATTACCTTATGGTGGGTGGCGTGAGTGACAGAAGCACAGACCCGAGTAAGTAGGTTGTTTACGTATGGGATAAAAGGGGACTTGATGCTTTAATGCTATGGTTGGGTTTTACCTTAATGAATCTTTAGTAGTTGCAGATGCTTGCTAGAGTTCCAATCATAAGTGCATATGATCCAAGTAGATAAAGTATGTTAGCTTATGCCTCTCCCTCAAATAGAATTGCAATAGTGGCTACCGGTCTAGTAACGTAGTCAATTTCTTAGGGACAATTCCACAACTCCTACCACCCCTTTTCCACACTCGCTATATTTACTTTATTGCATCTTTACCTAAACAGCCCCTACTTTTTATTTACGCGTTCTTTATTGTCTTGCAAACCTATCCTATCACACCTACAAAGTACTTCTAGTTTCATACTTGTTCTAGATAAAGCGAACGTTAAGCGTGCGTAGAGTTGTATCGGTGGTCGATAGAACTTGCGGGAATATTTATTCTACCTTTAGCTCCTCGTTGGATTCGACACTCTTACTTATCGAAAACTATTGTGATCCCCTACACTTGTGGGTTATCAATCATGTATATAGGCATCATGTCTGTATCAAGTAGACCGACGCCTGCCTGCATCTACTACTATTACTCCACACATCGACCGCTATCCAGCATGCATCTAGAGTATTAAGTTCATGAAGAAGAGAGTAACGCATTAAGAAAGATGACATGATGTAGAGGGATAAACTCATGCAATATGATATAAACCCCATCTTTTTATCCTCGTTGGCAACAATACAATACGTGCCTTGCTGCCCCTACTGTCACTGGGAAAGGACACCGCAAGATTGAACCCAAAGCTAAGCACTTCTCCCATGGCAAGAAAGATCAATCTAGTAGGCCAAACCAAACAGATAATTCAAAGAGACTTGCAAAGATAACTTAATCACACATAAAAGAATTCGGAGGAGATTCAAATATTTCTCATAGATAAACTTGATCATAAACCCACAATTCATCGGATCTTGACAAACACACCGCAAAAAGAGTTACATCGAATAGATCTCCAAGAAGAGGAAGGAGAACTTTGTATTGAGAATCAAAGAGAGAGAAGAAGCCATCTAGCTAATAACTACGGACTCTAAGGTCTGTGGTAAACTACTCACAACTCATCGGAGAGGCCTTGGAGATGATGTAGAGGCCCTTCGTGATCGATTCCCCCTCCGGCGGAGCACCGACGAAGGCTCCAAGATGGGATCTCGCGGATACAGAAGGTTACGGCGGTGGAAATAGTTTTTCGTGGTCGCTTCTGATGTTTTCGGGGTATATGGGTATATATATAGGAGGAATAAATAGGTTGGTGGACGCTCGAGGGGCCCACGAGGGTGGTGGCGCGCCCACCTGTTGGGGGCGTGCCGGGAACCCGCGTGGCCACCTCGCTTGTTTCTTGACTTCCACTCCAAGTCCTATGGATCACGTTTGTTCCAAAAAGATCACTCACGAAGGTTTCGTTCCGTTTGCACTCCTTTTGATATTCCTTTTCTTTGAAACACTGAAATAGGCAAAAAAAATAGCAATTCGGGCTGGGCCCGCGGTTAGTAGGTTAGTCCCAAAAATGATTTCAAAGTGTAAAGTAAAGCGAATAAACATCCAAAACGGGTAATATAATAGCATGGAACAATAAAAAATTATAGATATGTTGGAGACGTATCAAGCATCCCCAAGCTTAATTCATGCTCGTCCTCGAGTAAGTAAATGATAAAAACAGAATTTTTGATGTGGAATGCTACCTAGCATAATTCTCAATGTAATTTTCTTTATTGTGGCATGGTTGTTCAGATCCAAATGATTCAAGATAAAAGCTTATGAAACATAAAAATGGTAATACTTTGAAGCGTACTGACAAATAATCATGTCCTATCAAAATAACATAGCCAAAGAAAGCTTATCCCTACTGTCGTGGAATTGTCACGTCAGATGTCCTCGTGAAAGGACTTAGTTGTGGAGCCATCGCAACTAGGGAGCTTGAAGGGGTTAATCGGGACAAAGGACACGAGAGGTTTTATACTAGTTCGGCCCCTTACGGTGAAGGTAAGCCCTACGTCTAGTTGGGTTGGTATTGATGTTTCGATGACCAGGGAGCGAGATATGCTATGCCTGGCTCTCGATGAGTTGTTTCTTGCCATAAGCCGCCAGCGGGTCGTCCCCTTATATGCACGGGTCGACACCCTGCGGCTTACAGAGTCCCGGCCGGCTTATAAATAATGTCCGGCTCGGTGACTAGTTAAGTCTACCTTATGATACAAGTAATATTATTATAGCGGTTTACTATAATGGGCCTTAATTCGCCTGTGGGCCTTAACCTTTCTATGAGCCGCCATCTTCATGCCTTGGCCTTGGGCTTCTCTCTGGTGAGTCTTCTTTCCGTAACCCGGCCCCTCCTGGGCGGCTTACACAAATAGTTATATCCCCAACATTAGGCCCCAGATTGATTTGAACCTGTTCATGTCAATCTTAAAATACGTTATGAACTGTCCTGCAGTCTTTTGTCTTGCATGAAGAATTTTAACCCGCCGTGACGTCATCATCTGAATCTGGGTTAAATCACCGTGACGTCATCTTCGATAAAACTTATTTTTATTCCGCCATATCTTCAGCGGATCTTTGTCTTTACTGACTGTCCCGAGAATGGAGGCGCCCAAGCCGCTGGATAATAAATGTTATCTCCTCATTTTTCGTGCCCTCTCGGTCAGTCTTCTTTTATAAATAGGGCGACCTAAGTCTTTCCCCCAGTCATCTTCTTCCTCTTGCCTCCTCCCGAGCTCTGCCGCCGCCACCGTCGAACCTCTCGTCTTCATCGACTCAGGCCGCTGCATCAACCTGACTCTGACCAGAGATCGACGGCGAACCTCCGCAGCTCGTCCGCATACGTGAGTTCCTCTCATTCCCTTTCTTAGATCTGCATTAGGTCCTTGTTGATTTCATCGGTGTTCATCACTGGCCGACACCAAACCCTCGCTAGTTCCTTCCAATGCCTTGTTTAGATCGTGGAAACTATGTAGAACTACTGCGGTGCTTGTTTATGTTGATCTTGCATAAAAATAGATCTCTTTTCCCTTGTTCAGGAACCCTCTTCGAGTGCATGAACTTCTCTGTCTCATTTTAGGTCTAAAAAATTTCCTTTCAGATCAATATTTTGATCCAGAGTAATAACTGTTATTTGTGAAAATTGCTTTTATCACCCGGAAAACCTCTTCTGGTAAATGCCCTGAAGTACAACTGTCGAGGTGTCCGGCTTAAATAAATGACACAGAACCTTAATTGCTCCTCATGACCCGGAAAAATTGTGAACTGCACTTGATACTTGTAACGGCTTAAGTATTGTTGCACAGTCATCCTTACACCATTAGGACCCTCATTAAGCCGCCACCTTAAATAATTAAGATTTTTCTCCCGGGATAAAGTTTGAACCGGATATTCTTGTTTTTCCATAGGCCAACTGCTGTGATGGCTCCTAAGGCTACCAAGGCCCCTGTAACTTGCAATTGGGTTCCATCCATAGTTACCAATAGCAAACTAGCTGAGTTTGTAAAGTCTGGGCATCTGCAAAAGGATGTCATGTCTTACCGTGCCCCTGACCCATCTGAAGAAAAGCCTCACCCCAAAGCAGGGGAAGTAATAATTTTTACAGATCATATGAGCCGTGGATTTGCTCCTCCTGGCTCAAAAATTTTCAGAGAGGTTTTAAATTTCTTTGACCTTAGACCTCAAGACATCGGACACAATTCCGTGTCAGATATTTGTAACTTCCAAGTCTTCTGCGAGGTATACCTGGGAGAAGAGCCAAGTCTGCTTTTGTTCAGGGAACTTTTTTACATGAACCGGCAAAATGAACGTGCCAATGGGCCCAGTCTTGAGCTTGGTGGCATCTCAATCCAGCGACGGAGAGACTGTCTTTTCCCTTATGCTGAGTTGCCGAGTCACCCAAAATCTTGGAACCAGACGTGGTTCTACTGTCAGGACACTTCTCCGGCTGATGAAAAACCTCTGCCCGGCTTTCGCGCCCTGCGCCTTGAGTCTAACCATCAGCTACCAGACAAGCTGACAACCCTTGAACGCGTGCCTCTCAATTCCACCATCAGGAAGATTAAAGCTCTCTTGGGAAATGGTTTGAACGGCATCGATC
Source organism: Triticum dicoccoides (assembly GCF_002162155.2). NCBI lineage: Eukaryota > Viridiplantae > Streptophyta > Magnoliopsida > Poales > Poaceae > Triticum > Triticum dicoccoides. The sequence continues at coordinate 507,397,602 of NC_041389.1, forward strand.
TGGTCCGAGTCTGGGTCACTTGGCGGATACTTCCATTAAGCCTCCGTCCCGGCTTAATGTGTACTTATACAGGCGGAAAGAATGATCCATTACGCCATAGTCCTGACGACTTACCAGATGACGTGGTGGATGCTATGACCCAGTCACTGCTGAAAGAGGGCACTATGACCAGCAATGCCTTCGGCTTACTCCCATTTTGCAAGTATAACCCGGCCCCTACAGTAAGTTATCAATCATAACAAATACTTATCGCCATACTATACCTTTCTTGATACTCATAATTCCTTAACTTTTTTCCACAGGCTGATGATGACTTCTGGAAAGCCAAATATGACCATGAGGCTGCCAAACAAGCCAGGACGACCAAGAAGGCTGAAAGGAAGGCCGCGAAGGCGGGAACCTCAAAGAAGAAGAAACCCAGCGCCTCCGACTTACTCAGATTGGAGGATAGCTCTTCGGATGAAGAAGAGGTAATCTTTAAATTTTGTTAAGTTCCTTGTTATCACCTGTCTGACATTCTATCCCTTCAGGGGGATACGGGGAATAGTCAAGCAGCCAATGAAGAGGTAACTTTAATCTCCTCCGACTCAGAGCCTTTGCCAAAGCGAAAGACCCGAAGGGTGACCAGGAAAGTAAGATTTTCACATGCACTTGCTTATCAAGATCCTCAATTTATTTTGAAGCAACAACAGTTTGAGAACCGGAGGCAGACCCAGAACAACAAGGATGCAGAACTCTCCTCCGTCTTACCTGATGTAACCAGGAAGCGTCGTAACGAGGTTATCTTGGATTTACGTTCTGTCTTACCTTTTGCAGGCTTAATTCGTCAACCTCTCAATTCATCTGACTCCAACTATCAGGATACCTCTCCTTCTTCCGTCGAATCCATGTAGTCAAATATGCCAACTTTCAAAACTACTCCCGGGTAATGTAAATTTATGCACTTTTTGCTTTATTCATGCTTGTGTATTCATCCTTCTGCTCAAGTCAAACCCAGTAAACGGGAAAAGAAGAATAAGCCGTCTGAAGAGCCGGTCGTGGCTGAACCGGTGATTAATGCGTCTGTTCCAGACAACTCTACCCATCAGTGGCCGCCTAATCCAGCTTCTGATATTCCAATGCCAACCTCTGATCCCCCTGCTTAAGATACTCTCCACACAAGTGACCCGGAGATTCCTAGCCCAGTCAAAACAAATGAACCGGAAGTTGAAATTGTGAAGTCTCAGTTGTTGAACCAGGGTGGCCTACCATCCTTGCCAAATGTACCGCCAAGGAAGAATTTGCTCAACGCCAAAAAGCCAAGTAGGACATCACTGATTATACTCACCTAAGCATTGGTGATATAGTCTCGGGCTATCTGAATCAGGTCATAATAGCCGTGACCTGGAAATTGACATGGTGAAACAAATACAGCACAAATCTGAGGTATAACTTATACTTTTTACCTGAATCTTACATACTGTACCAGCCCCCAAGTCTATTGCTTATGAACAAATATGTTGTTGACTTTTTAGAAATCTGCTTTACCTGTTAACTTACCCGGCTTAAAAAGAAGTTACTTAACCCGGTTATCACATAAGGCTTTTAAATCTGCAATACACATTAGCCCCCAAGTGTCAAGTATCATTACTTGTAAGGTGCTTGAGACTTAATATGTGTGACCCGGCAGGATAAAGTTAAAAAAAATTCAGCATACATTAGCCCCCAAGTGCCAAGTATCTTTACTTGTAAAGTGCTCGGGACTTGAATGTTACCTTACTATAATCCTTACCATAACCTGGTGTCAATGCAGGCTGCCATAAGTCAATTTGAATCAGAGCTTTCTACCCTGAAGAGCCGTCTGGAAACTCAAGAACTTGAGACGCAGAAGGCTAACTCCAAATTTGAATTTAGTGTCTGTGAAAATGAGAAACTAAAGAAGAATTTTGAGTTGGAGAAGAAAACTTGGGCTGATGATAAGGCTTCCCTGGTGACTCGGGCCGAAACAGCCGAAGCATCTCTTGCCGAAGCAACAACCGAGCTGACTGACTTAAAGTAGCAGATATCGCAAATGGTCTCAGCCATCTTTGGTAAGTTATTGTAAACCAGCCTTTAAACATTGTAACCTTACAATGATGATTGTAATAATTACTTCCGGCTGACTGTTATGCTTGTGCACATACAGGCTCCAGGAGTGTCAACTTGAAGCAGAACACGCAGAACAAGCTTAAAGCAGTTTACACTTTAGTGGAACAGCTATACTCCGGGACACAACGTGCCTTGGCCATTGTAGCTTTATCAACTCCACACCCCCGCCTTTTGCAAGATGTATTGAAGAGCCTTGCCTTTCTACCTCAGAAAATCCAAGACTTAAGGCGTTCATCCTCAAGAGCCGGGGCTGTAGCCGCCTTGAGCCGGGAAAAAGCATGGCTCCCAGAACTAGACCCGGCAGACCTTGCACTTGGATACCCGAGTCTAAAGGAAGACGGCAATGCCTTTGATGATCATGACTTCACCGCCTGCGTCAAAGCCATACGTTTGGTGGCCACCCTTATCGGAAACGATACTAACCTCGGCAAGTATGCGTCGGCTTATGACAGTAACAACCGGAAAATCCCAAACGCTCCATATGATCAAATCAGCCTGATCCCTCCAATTCGTAAGCATACTTTTGCCCCTGAAGTGGACCCGACCGGTTTAATAGATGCTGAAGATGAATTTGAAGGTTTGGGCAGCATTGATTGGGCCTCATCAACTTTCCAGGAGCCGACGGAGAAGCGGAGAAGGATAACCCGGAGCCCTCAAGCCCGCCGAAGGAATGAATCACCAGGTGTTTGGCCAAAAACAATGCTTCATCAATTTCAGACTCGAGGAGTCTTGTAATAGGGTAGAAAGAACTTCCCTATGCATGTCATGCCTTTGTGCATGCTTAATACTTTTTGTAAGCCGCCATGGCTGTATATTTCTTCCTTGGCGTTTTAAATTTTGCTTACCATATCCTGCAACCCTTTGATAGTCTTTCCGGCTCATACAATGCTCACCCGGCCCACAACAACCTGGGGTGATGAATTTTTAAACCGGCAAGACAAAAAACATCGCATAATGCTTTCCACAGGGTCTTAGGATTATCAAAATACTTTACAGGCTTCTGATTCAGATACAATCAGTAAACCGTTCCAAAGGGTTTAAGCTAATATTTGGATACGATCATATAGCCCCCAGTGGCTTGGCGATGCTGATCAAGTGGGTATCGACAGCTACGTTCTCTTTCGTTCGAATACGACCTATGTTTGAACAGGAAGCCCCCAAGTGACCATAGGATTTGTTTAATGATGCTGATTCGTATACGATCCACGTCAGACCTAAAGAGGTTAAGCTATGATTCAAATATGATCAAGAAGCCCCAAGTAGGTTTGGCAAGTATGCCGATCAAGTGGGTATCGACAGCTATGTTCTCTTTGGTTCGGATACGACCTATGTTTGAACAGGAAGCCCCCAAGTGATCATGGCTAGATTCAGATATGATCATAAGCCGGACCAAATATAAAGCCGGATTCAGATATGATCTGGTCCCTGTTGGTTGTTTCCACCACCTGTCAAAAAGACATATACACTTTTTTTAGGGTGAAAAATGGATAGAGGTCCTGCTTTATTACTTTATATAATATATACATTGTCAAAAAATATATACATCTAAAGAGCCGGCGGCTTAAGTATAATAAGGCTGAAGATGGGCTATATTCCACGGCCGGCGGGTCTCCTCCTACGATTTACCTGAGTCCTTGTGCTCTCGAATATCAATGAGGTAGTATGACCCGTTTTGCAGATTCTTGCTGACCACAAAGGGTCCTTCCCAAGGAGGGGATAGCTTGTGCATATCAGACTGATCCTGGATGAGTCGGAGCACTAAATCGCCTTCCTGAAATGTTCTGCTCCTGACTCGGCGGCTGTGATAACGACGAAGGTCTTGCTGGTAAATCGCTGAGCAGGCTACTGCCAAGTCTCGCTCCTCATCTAACAAGTCAAGCGCCTCTTGTCGAGCGTTTTTCATTATTAGCCTCAACGTAAGCCGCCACACGGGGCGAATCGTGTCGGATGTCACTTGGCAGAACTGCCTCTGCTCCATAAACCATGAAAAAATGTGTATAACCCATGGACCTGTTAGGCGTAGTGTTGATGCTCCACAGCACAGAGGGCAACTCTTCCACCCAACAACCCGGAGTCCGCTGTAAGGGGACCAAGAGCCGTGGTTTGATACCTCTTAAAATCTCCTGATTAGCTCTTTGTGCTTGACCATTGGATTGAGGATGAGCAACAGCCGAAACGTCAAGCCGGATATGTTCCCGTTGACAAAACTCTTCCATGGCACCCTTGGAGAGATTAGTGCCATTATCAGCTATGATGCTATGTGGAAAACCAAAACGAAAGATCAACATTTTGATGAACTGAACTGTTGTGGCCGCATCACACTGACTGACCGGCTCTGCCTCAATCCACTTTGTAAATTTATCCACTACCACCAGGAGGTGTGTCTTTTTATCCTTAGACCTTTTAAAAGGTCCCACCATGTCAAGCCCCCAGACTAAAAACGGCCAAGTAATTGGAATCATCCTCAATTCTTGAGCCGGCACATGAGCTCGTCGTGAATTTCTGACATCCATCACATTTGCTAACAAGATCGTCTGCATCTGCATGAGCTGTCAGTCAATAAAAACCATGACGGAAAGCCTTGGCCACCAGAGATTTTGAGCCGGCATGATGACCACAATCTCCTTCATGGATTTCTCAAAGTATCTCTTGCCCCTCTGTAGGCGACACACAACGCTGGAACGCCCCTGTGACACTGAGATGATGTAGCTCGCCGTTAACAATTGTCATGGATTTGGACCGCCTGACAATTTGTCTCGCCAAGATCTCATCCTCAGGCAGCTCTCCCTGGGTCATATAAGCCAAATATGGCAATGTCCAATCCGGGATGATGTGAAGTGCATCCACCAACCGTGCCTCCGGGTCTGGCACTGCAAGATCTTCCTCTGTAGGCACCTTGACAGAAGGATTATGTAGAACGTCAAGAAAGGTGTTAGGCGGCACCGGCTTGCGCTGAGAGCCCAACCGGTTTAAAGCATCAGCTGCCTCATTCTTCCTTCTATCAATGTGCTCCACCTGATACCCTTTGAAGTACCCAGCTACGGCATCAACTTCACGATGATAAGCCACCATAAGTGGATCCTTAGAATCCCATGTGCCTGAGACCTGTTGAGCCACGAGGTTTGAGTCGCCCAAGCACCTTACCTGGCTTAAATTCATCTCCTTAGCCATCCGGAGACCATGGAGTAAGGCCTCGTATTCAGCCGCATTGTTAGTACAAGAAAACATGAGCTGGAGCACATAACAAAATTTATCACCTCGAGGGGAAGTTAAGACAACTCCAGCCCCTGATCCTTCTAACTGTCTGGACCCATCAAAGTGAATAGTCCAATACGTATTGTCCAGCTTCTCCTCAGGTGCCTGCAACTCTGTCCAATCATTGATAAAATCTACCAAGGCCTAAGACTTGATGGTAGTACGGGGCATATACTTCAGACCATAGGGCCCAAGCTCAATGGCCCACTTGGCGATTCGTCCTGTGGCTTCCCTATTCTGAATGATGTCTCCCAAAGGAGCTGAGCTTACCACCGTTATAGGGTGACTTTGGAAGTACTGCTTCAGCTTCCGATTTTCCATGAACACACCATAAACAAGCTTCTGCCAATGTGGATACCTTTTCTTAGACTCAATGAGCACCTCGCTGATGTAGTAAACCGGCCGTTGAACCGGATGCTCCTTGCCTGCCTCCTTACGCTCCACCACGATGGCAACACTGACGGCCCGTGAGTTAGCAGCCACATATAACAATAACGGCTCTTTATCAATGGGAGCTGCAAGAACCGGTGGCTCAGACAACTGTCTCTTTAAATCTTCAAAGGCAGTGTTAGCAGCATCGCTCCAGACAAAAGTGTCTATTTTCTTCATCATCTGATATAGCGGTAAGGCCTTCTCTCCTAACCGGCTTATGAATCGGCTTAAAGCAGCAACCCGTCCCGCCAGGCGCTGAACATCATTGATACATGCCGGCTTAGCCAGAGAGGTAATCGCCGTGATCTTCTCTGGATTAGATTCAATGCCTCTATTTGACACCAGAAAGCCCAAGAGCTTGCCCGTAGGTACATCAAACATGCACTTTGACGGGTTAAGCATCATCTTGTAAACCCGGAGATTGTCAAAGGTCTCTCTCAAGTCGGATATTAAAGTTTCCTTTTCTCTCGACTTCACCACGATGTCATCCACATAAGCATGAACATTGCGCCCAATTTGATCGTGCAAACAGTTCTGCACACATTGCTGATAAGTTGCCTGGGCACTCTTGAGCCCAAACGGCATAGATACATAACAGAAAGCCCCAAACGGGGTGATAAAAGTTGTCTTCTCCTGGTCCTTAACTGTCATCTTGATCTGATGATAACCAGAGTAGGCATCCAAAAAGCTCAAACGTTCACAACCCGCCGTAGCATCAATGATTTGATCAATACGGGGGAGAACAAAGGGATCAGCTGGACAAGCCTTGTTTAAGTCCGTGTAATCCACACACATCCGCCAAGTGTCGTTCTTCTTGAGCACCAACACCGGGTTAGCCAACCACTCCGGATGAAAAACTTCAACAATAAACCCGGCCGCTAAGAGCCGGGCCACTTCTTCCCCAATAGCTGTCCATCTCTCTTCGTTGAATCGTCGGAGAAACTGCCTGACCGGCTTCGACTACGGATCAATATTGAGAGTGTGCTCAGCGAGTTCCCTCGGTACACCCGGCATGTCAGAAGGTTTCCATGCAAAGATGTCCCGGTTCTCACGGATCAACTCGATGAGCGTGCTTTCCTATTTAGGATCCAAATTGGCACTGATACTGAACTATTTAGAGGCGTCTCCCGGGGTGAAGTCAACAAGCTTTGTCTCAGCGGCCGATTTAAACTTCAACGCCGGGTCATGCTAAGTAGTTGGCTTCTTAAGGGAGGTCATATCCACCGGGTCAACATTGTCTTGATAGAACTTGAGCTCCTCCGCGGCACAGGTCGTCTCAACATAAGCTGCGTCGCCTTCTTCACATTCCAAGGCCACCTTTCGACTCCCATGCACGGTGATGGTGCCCTTGTAACCGGCATCTTGAGCTGTAAATAAATGTAACACGATCGTGCCATGAACTTAGCATAAGCCGGTCGCCCAAACAGAGTGTGATATGGGCTCCTGATCTTCACCACCTCAAATGTCAACTTCTCAGCCCTGGAATCATACTCATCCCCAAAGGCCACCTCTAATTCAATCTTACCAACTGGGTAAGCCGACTTGCCTGGAACCACCCCGTGGAAAACAGTGTTGGATGTTCTCAGATTCTTCTCAGTCAACCCCATACACTGGAAGGTCTCATAATAGAGTATATTGATGCTGCTACCTCCGTCCATGAGTACTTTAGTAAATTTATATCCACCAACCTGGGGGGCTGCCACCAAGGCTAACTGACCCGGATTATCGACGCGTGGAGGGTGATCTTCTCTGCTCCAAGTGATGGGTTGCTCTGACCACCTCAAATAACGAGGAACTGCCGGTTCAACCGAATTTACAGCCCTCTTATGAACCTTCTGGTCACATTTGCATAAGCTGGTGGTAAACACATGGTACTGCCAAGCGCTCAACTGTTTTGGTTGGCTCTGGTAACCCGACTGCTGTTGCTGCTGCTGTCCTCCATGACCAGATTGCTGCTGACTATTTCCACCCGGCTGTCCCTGAAAACTGGAATTTGAACCGCCGCCAGGGCCATGAAAGCCACCGGCCCCTGAACCACCACCAGATCCATGACCACCATCAAAGATATTGGAGTTTTTAAACGCCTTCATGATCGCACAATCTTTCCACAGGTGCGTAGCGGGGTGCTCCCGGGTGCCGTGTTTCGGACAGGGCTCGTTGAGTAGCTGCTCAAGAGATGGACCTGACCCGCCGTTTCGAGGCCACTTACCCTTACATCTCTGATTGTTACCCTATGTACTAGCGTTAGCCACAAGCTCCGGGTTTCCATCCACCTTACGCTTATTGCCGCTTTGATTCCCCGGGTTGTGCTGTTGACCCTTTCCATTACCGTTCCTTTTACCCTTCCCGCCTTCTCATCGTCAGACGCGGGGTCCTTGGTATTATCAGAATCGGCATATTTGACTAAAGCCGCCATCAGCGTTCCCATATCGGTGCAGTCACGCTTAAGGCGGCCCAATTTCTGCCTCAGTGGTTCAAAGTTGCAATTCTTCTCCAACATGAGGACTGCAGAGCCGGCATCCATCTTATCAGATGAATGAATGATCTCCTTGACTCGGCATACCCAATGGGTGGTGGATTCACCCTCTCCCTGCTTACAACTCGTCAAGTCCACGATCGACATAGATTGCTTACAGGTATCCTTGAAGTTCTGGATGAAACGGGCCTTTAACTCCTCCCACGAACCAATGGAATTAGGTGGTAAACCTTTTAGCCAAGACCGGGCCATTCCATCTAACATCATGGTGAAGTATTTAGCCATTTCCGCGTCACTGACCTCCAACAGCTCCATGGCCATCTCATAACTCTCAATCCACACTCCGGGCTGTAAGTCGGCCGTGTAATTCGGCACCTTTCGAGGTCCCTTGAAGTCCTTCAGCAGGCGCACGTTGCGCCAAGCCGGTATCAAACAAGGAACTCCACCGGTTCTGGTGGCTACTCCCATCTCAATAGAAGTCGTTGGATACTCTGGGATATCCTGATGAGCCGCCCGTTGAGCCGCCCGCTCGTTCTCCTGGCGTACTCGGTTTTGCATCGGGTTATAGCCACCATGCTGGTTACGGTGTTGGGCGTTGCTTGACAAAGCTTCAGACTCCATGTGCCTGCTGTAACTTGGGCTCCGGTTCTGATGAGACGGTGCTAACCAAGGCGGAGGGGTTGAATGAATCCTATCCCGGTTGTAAGAATAGGTCTCCTGCTGAGCCAGGGCCATCTGGACAAGTTCCCATATCCTCCGGGTCTCCAGTGTTGTTCGATCATCACCGTCCACTGGAAGAGCCGCCAGGCGCGCTGATGCTGCGATTAAATTCTCCATGGGGTTGGAAAAGTGAGCCTCCGGTACTGGCACATAACGCGGCGGCGCCATGCTCATATGAGGAGGTGGCATCTCCCGACGCTGAGCCGGTTCTCCCGCTCCGGTTGTCATAAACTGATTAGCATCGGGCGGGTTACTTGGGCCGGCTCCAGGTGTAGCAAAAAGAACCCTAGGGTCATAATTCGGAGGCAACCGGGATTGGGTCTTCTGGTGTCTCCTCCTCATTACCTCATTGGATGTGTTTAAACTCATCGTGAGCTGGTAAGCCTCTGACTACAACCGCTGTGCTCGGGCGTCGAGAGCCGCCCGCTCCGTGGCTAGCCTAGTATCCTCAGCTGCTAAGGCCTCCTTGTCCTGAGCTATCTCCTCATGTACCCGTGCTACCTCCGCGTCATGCTCATCTTTGTTTGCAGGGATAACCGTGGCGGTTAACAGGGTCGTAAGCTTGTCCATGAGGTCTAGCAGTACTTGAGCCGGCGAGTGCACAGGGCCTCCTGCCCCGGCTGCTCCTAACCCGGAAGTAATTGCAGCCGTGGCTGTAGAGTTTTGTCCGGGTTGAGTCCCAGCCATAAAGACTCCTGCCCAATTTGGCGACTCGTAGAGGTTCGGAATACTAAGGTCATCGGAACAACCCCCGAGCGCACCGTCTTGAACTTGATACAAAGAATCTGTTGAACCGGCGGACGAATCACCGTCAGAGTGGACGGCCGCCTCACCACCATCTTCAGGACTTTCAGAAAGTTCTTCTCCGTGGATGCAGCCCACAAAGACACGCTTCATGCCGGTTTGAACTCGGGCGGGATTTGCACGCTGAGCCGTCTCGACGAGGTCGGTGCAGTTGTCCGGCTCAGGCCCCGGCTCACCAGTCCGGCCAATGAAGACGTGGATCCCTCCGAAGGGGACCCGGTACCCGTACTCAATTGAGCTGGCATCGGGGCCCCAGCCTTCGTTCGATGTAGATCTTGCCGAGATGACTTTTGGTCATCCGGCCCACTACGTATCCCTTGAGCCCTTCGAAGTTGCCCTTCAAGAACTCAAATCCACCGTGCGCTGGCCCCATGGTGGGCGCCAACTGTCGTGGAATTGTCACGTCATATGTCCTCGTGAAAGGACTTAGTTGTGGAGCCATCGCAACTAGGAAGCTTGAAGGGGTTAATCGGGACAAAGGACACGAGAGGTTTTATACTAGTTCGGCCCCTTACGGTGAAGGTAAGGCCTACATCTAGTTCGGTTGGTATTGATGTTTCGATGACCAGGGAGAAAGATACGCTATGCCTGGCTCTCGATGAGTTGTTTCTTGCCCTAAGCCGCCAGCGGGTCGTCCCCTTATATGCACGGGTCGACACCCTGCAGCTTACAGAGTCCCGGCCGGATTATAAACAATGTCCGGCTTGGTGACTAGTTAAGTCTACCTTATGATACAAGTAATATTATTATAGCGGTTTACTACAACGGGCCTTAAGTCGCTTGTGGGCCTTAAGCTTTCTATGAACCGCCATCTTCATGCCTTGGTCTTGGGCTTCTCTCTAGTGAGTCTTCTTTGCGTAACCCGGCCCCTCCTGGGCGGCTTACACAAATAGTTATATCCCCAACACCTACAAAATCATATAGTTAGGCCATGCTTCATCTCTATTACACAAAATACTCCCCTCATGCATAACCCTGATGACGAGCCGAGCAATTGGTTCATACTTTTTAACACGCTTCAGCCTTTTCAATTCTTACGCAATACATGAGCGCACACCATGGACATAGCAATATGTGTGGTACATGGTGGTGGTTATGAAGACAAAGAGGGAGAAGATAGTCTCACATCAACTAGGTGTACCAACGGGCTATGGAGATGCCCATTAATAGATATCAACGTGAGTGAGTAGGGATTGCCATGCAACGGATGCACTAGAGCGATAAATATATGAAAGCTCAACAAAAGAAACTAAGTGGGTGTGCATCCAACTTGCTTTCTCACGAAGACCTAGGGTGTTTTGAGGAAGCCCATGATTGGAATATACAAGCCAAGTTCTATAATGAAAAATTCCCACTAGTATATGAAAGTCACAACATAAGAAACTCTCTATCATGAAGATCATGGTGCTATTTTGAAGCACAAGTGTGTAAAAATATAGTAGCATTGTCCCTTCTCTCTTTTCTCTCATTTTTTTCTATTCTCTTTTATTTTCTCTTCTTTTATTTTTATTTTTGGTGGGCTTATTTGGCCTCTTTTCTTTATTTGGGCTTCTTTGGCCTCTTTTTTTTATAAAGTCCGATGTATCATCCCTACTTGTGGGGAAATCATAGTCTTCATCATCCTTTCCTCACTTGGGACAATGCTCTAATAATGAAGATCATCACACTTTTATTAATTTACAACTCAAGAATAACAACTCAATACTTAGAACAAAATATGACTCTATGTGAATGCCTCCGGCGGTGTACCGGGATATGCAATGAATCAAGAGTGACATGTATGAAAAAATATGAAGGTGGCCTTGCCCCAAATACGATGTCAACTACATGATCATGCAAAGAGCAATATGACAATGATGGTGCATGTCATAATAAATGGAACGGTGGAAAGTTGCATGGAAATATATCTCGGAATGGCTATGGAAATGCCATAATAGGTAGGTATGGTGTCTGTTATGAGGAAGGCTAATAATGGGTTCATAATACCGGCGAAAGTTGCGCGGCACAATAGAGGCTAGCAAAGTGGAAGGGTAAGTGTGCGTATATCCATGGACTCACATTAGTCATAAAGAACTCATATACTTAATGCAAAAAATTAATAGCCCTCGAAGCAAAGTACTACTATGCATGCCCCTAGAGGGATAGATTGGTAGGAAAAGACTATCGCTCGTCCCCGACTACCACTCATAAGGAAAGCACTCAAAGAGCACCCCATGCAACAAATTTGTCACACAACTTTTACCATACTTGCATGCTATGGGACTTGCCAACTTCAACACAAGTATTTGTAAATTTCATAATTACCCAATTAGCATGACTCTAACATTATTACCTTCATATCTCAAAACAATTATCAAGCATCAAATTGATCATAGTTTTTAATGCACTTTCTATGATAGTTTTTATTATACCCAACTTGGATGCTCATCATTCTAGGACCAAATTTATAACCATAGCAAATACCATGTTGTTCTAAAAGACCCTCAAAATAATATAAGAGAAGCATGAGAGATCAACAATTTCTTCAAAATAAAGCCACCGTCGTGCTCTAGAAAATATATGTGAAGCACATAGAGCAAAACTATCTAGCTCAAAAGATATAAGTGAAGCACATAGAGTATTCTAGTAAATTATAGATCATGTGGGTTTCTCCCAAAAGGTGTGTAAAGCAAGGATGATTGTGGTAAAATAACAAGCAAAGATTCATATCATACAAGCCGCTCCAAGCAAAACACATATCATGTGGCGAATAAAAATATAGCTCCAAGTAAAGTTACCGATAGACGAAGACAAAAGAGGGGATGCCTTCCTGGGCATCCCCAAGCTTAGGCTTTTGGTTATCCTTGCATATCTTGGGGTGCCATGGGAATCCCCAAGATTAGGCTTTTTCCACCCTTTATTCCATAGTCCATCAAATCTTCACCCAAAACTTGAAAACTTCACAACACAAAACTCAACAGGAAATCTCACAAGCTCCGTTTGTGCAAGAAAGAAAAACCACCACATAAGGTACTGTAATGAACTCATTATTTATTTATATTGGTGTTAAAACTAATGTATTCCAAGTTATCTATGGTTCATACCCTTACATACTAGCCATAGATGCATCAAAATAAGCAAACAACACACTAGAAGGAGAATCTGTCAAAAACAGAACAGTCTGTAGCAATCTGTAACTTTCGAATACTTCTGGAACACCAAAAATCCTACAAAAATAGGAAGTCCTAGGAAATTTGTCTATTAATCCAGAGCAAAAATAATCAACGCAAAATCACGTTTCTGTGATTTATTGAATTATTTTCTCGTGCGCGCAAAGTTTCTCTTTTTCAGCAGAATCAAATTAGCTATCACCGTAAGTTATCCTATAGGTTCTACTTGGCAGAAACACTAACTAAAACATAAAAAAGACATATAAACAGAAGCTAGATTTATTATTTATTAAATAACAGCAAGGAAAAAAAATTGGGTTGTCTCCCAACAAGCGCTTTTCTTTAAAGCCTTTTTAGTTAGGCATTGAGATTTCATTGATGCTCACATGAAAGACAAGAATTGAAGCATAAAGAGAGCATCATAAAACATGTGACAAACAAACTTAAGTCTAACATGCTTACTGTGCATAGGAATTTTATAGGGAAACAAATTAGCAAGGCAAGCAAGATCTAGCATATGCAAGGAAAAAGAAAGAAACAATAGCAATCTCAACATAATGAGAGGTAATTTACTAACATGAAAATTTCTACAACCATATTTTCCTCTCTCATAATAATTACATGTGGGATCATAAGCAAATTCAACAAAATAGCTATCACATAAAAATATTTTCAACACGATCCACATGCATGCAAAGTTGACACTCTTCCATAATAGTGGGATTATCATTAACTAAAGTCATGACCTCTCCAAACCCACTTTTATCAAAAACTTCATAAGATTGAACATTATCCAAATATGTGGGATCTAAAGTTGACACTCTTCCAAAACCACTTTCAGTATTATTGCAAACATTATTATCAATCTCATATTCATCATGGGGGTTAAATAAATTTTCAAGATCGTAAGAAGAATCACCCCAATCATGATCATTGCAACAAGTAGTAGACATAGCAAAACTAGCATCCCCAAGCTTAGGGTTTTGCATATTATTAGCACAATTGACATCAAGAGAATTTATAGTAAAATCATTGCAATCATGCTTTTTATTCAAGGAGTTATCGTGAATCTCTTCATAAATTTCTTCATCATAATTTTCAGATTCACAAATTTCAAGCAAAGCTTCGTAAAGATAATCTAGTGCACAAGACTCACTAGCAATTGGTTCATCATAATTGGATCCCTTAAAAAGATTACCAAGCGGATGAGGATCCATAGATCTTAGGTTCTCTGTTTAGCAATAAATAAGCAACTATTCCAACCAAACGAGCAAACGAGCCAAGTAAGACATCAAAACAAACGAAATGATAAACAGAAGGAGGGCGAATAAAATGGAAAAGGTGAAGTGGGGGAGAGGAAAATGAGAGGCAAATGGCAAATAATGTAATGCCAGGGAGATGAGTTTGTGATGGGTACTTGGTATGTCTTGACTTGAGCAAAGACCTTCCCGGCAACAGCGCCAGAAATCCTTCTTGCTACGTCTTGAGCTTGTGTTAGTTTTCCTTGAGGAGGAAAGGGTGATGCATCAATAGTAGCGTAAGTACTTCCCTCAGTTTTTGAGAACCAAGGTATCAATCCAGTAGGAGGCTCCACACAAGTCCCACGCACCTACACAAACAAAGAAGAACTCGCAACCAACGCAATAAAGGGGTTGCCAATCCCTTCACGGCCACTTGCGAAATTGAGATCTGATAGAGATAATATGATAAGATAAATATATTTTTAGTATTTAATGATATAGATTGGAAAAGTAAAGATGCAAATAAAAGTAGATTGAAAGCTTATATGATAAGAGATAGACCCGGGGGGGCATAGGTTTCACTAGTGGCTTCTCTCAAGATAGCATAATTATTACGGTGGGTGAACAAATTACTGTCGAGCAATTGATAGAAAAGCGCATAGTTATGAGATTATCTAGGCATGATCATGTATATAGGCATCATGTCCGTAACAAGTAGACCGACTCCTGCCTGCATCTACTACTATTACTCCACACATCGACCACTATCCAGCATGCGTCTAGAGTATTAAGTTCGCGAAGAACATAGTAACGCATTAAGAAAGATGACATGATGTAGAGGGATAAACTCGTGCAATATGATATAAACCCCATATTTTTATCCTCGATGGAAACAATACAATACGTGCCTTGATGCCCCTGCTGTCACTGGGAAAGGACGCTGCAAGATTGAGCCCAAAGCTAAGCACTTCTCCCATGGCAAGAAAGATCAATCTAGTAGGCCAAACCAAAATGATAATTCGAAGAGACTTGAAAAAATTACTTAATCACACATAAAATAATTCAGAGGAGATTCAAATATTTCTCATAGATAAACTTGACCATAAACCCACAATTCATCGGATCTCGACAAACACACCGCAAAAAGAGTTACATCGAATAGATCTCCAAGAAGAGGAAGGAGAACTTTGATTGAGAATCAAAGAGAGAGAAGAAGCCATCTACCTAATAACTATGGACCCGAAGGTCTGTGGTAAACTACTCACAACTCATCGGAGAGGCCTTGGAGATGATGTAGAGGCCCTCCATGATCGATTCCCCCTCCGGCGGAGCACCGACGAAGGCTCTGAGATGGGACCTCACGGATATAGAAGGTTACGACGGTGTAAATAGTTTTTCATGGTTGCTTCTGATGTTTTCGGGGTACATGGGTATATATAGGAGGAAGAAGTAGGTTGGTGGACGCTCGAGGGCCCACGAGGGTGGGGGGCTCTCCCACCTATAGGGGGCGCGCCGAGCACCCTCGTGGCCCCCTCGCTTGTTCTTTGACTTCCACTCCAAGTCCTCTGGATCACTTTTGTTCCAAAAAGATCGCTCCCGAAGGTTTCATTCCGTTTGGACTCCGTTTGATATTCCTTTTCTTCAAAACACTGAAATAGGCAAAAAAAAATAGCAATTCGGGGTGGGCGTCCAGTTAGTAGGTAAGTCCCAAAAATGATATAAAAGTGTAACGTAAAGCCAATAAACATCCAAAACGGGTAATATAATAGCATGGAACAACAAAAATTATAGATATGTTGGAGACGTATCACGCGGCGCACATATATTCACTACAAGAAATATGTCAACTTATGACCTTCTGTCAGTGACCCTCGAAGAATTGGTCATAAATTTATGACCATTTTAGACCAATTGGTCAAAAGCTGTTCAGGGGGCTTCAAACCCTAAACCATTGCGACCATTTTGGTCAGAAAGGTCGTAATTTCCTTACACGAAATGGTCACAAAGCAAACAGTGCTAGTCCGCTGCCTTATTTCTAGTTGTTAATGACCAATATAGATGGTCATAACCTTGTAGATTGTGGTGGGTTGTGATGACTAGGCGCCATCTCATCAGTTTTGCCTATGTGTCATGTCCATGTGGTAGTTTTTGCCCTAGGTTGTGAAGCAACCTATATTTCTATCATTCCCAAAATTCCCAAAGAAATCTCATAAATTCTTTGGGTCATATCTTCATCAAATATGTAAAAATCTTCCTTGCCTAGTTCAAAAATAATTCAAAAATATTCATTTTCCTATTCTGTTCAGAGTAACAGTTCGTGAAGGAAGTACCACTTTGGCATGTCCAAATAGTATCCATTTTCTACAGTGCTTTCCTATGACCAAATAACGATCCTCCACCAAATGCCGGCTCAATCCATTCATTATTTTGAGCCGAGCTTCAACATTCGTATTTATGTCCAGTGTGGTGGTTTGCAAAGCAAGTACCACCTAGGCTCCTCCTTTTGAGCTGGAAATTTGTGAAGACGGTCTTCTTAGTAACTGATCATCCTCAGCCAAAACTCACGCCCATTAGCCATGTACATTTCCTGTACCGCTAATCAAACACTTGGCCGCTAATTCATGTTTGAGCATTGATCGGTCTCCTCGTGAGAATCTTATGTTGTAATTTTGTTCCTAGAACCTACCTTGGGAGTGCTAAACCCATTAGACATGCCTAGGCTGCCCAGAACACAAGGCAACGCCACGGTCACGCGGTGACCACGCGACGGGCATGCGAGTTTACGCGCTCTAGAGTTGGGGCCCTCGGCCACCGTCGAAACCTCGATGTCTCTCCATCAAACCATATATTTCTGATTAAATAGGTACTTCTGTAACTAGAAATGATTTTTGGAAAAAATAAATAGCAAACTATGAGGCAGCTGCAGTTCAAATTTGACCCGCTTCCAACTGAATCGGCGGAAATTTGTCTTTTTCACGAGAGGTGGATCAAAACTTTTTAGACCCAACCATTTGGTCAATTGTGCATTAAATATGTCCTAGTATTTTAGAAAAATGATTTGGTCCAATTTTGCAACAATTATTTGGTAGTTCCTTCACAAAAAAACCTCCTTTCGGGCACTCAAAAAATGAAAAATGGTTTTTTCGTCCAAAGAAAATAAAAACTTCCTTAGGCAACATTTTTTGCCATTCCAGTATGCACCCTTGTGCACAATATGAGATCATTTGAAAAACTATGCCACGAATGTGGCCATAAGTTTGATCATTTGCCTTGAAAGCCATGAATCTTGAGAGATGATAGCTCATTTCTGAGAACACTTTTTTAAAATAATTGCCATATTACAAGTTTGTTATTTTTCCTGGGAACTTGGCCACATATAATGACACAATGCGAAGGTTTCCCAATTTTTTAATTTTTTTTTAATTTTTTATGCCCGTTTCAAAATGCGGCCAAAACGGCGAGAATGACCGTTCCTAGCTAGTTGTTGAATCTTGGAATTTTTTTGGTGTTTCTCTGATTAAATAGATACTTATGTACCTAGAAATGATTTTTGGAAAAAATAAATAGCAAACTATGAGGCAGCTGCAGTTCAAATTTGACCTGCTTCCACCTGAATCGGCGGAAATTTGTCTTTTTCACCAGAGGTGGATCAAAACTTTTTACACCCAACCATTTGGTCAATTGTGCATTAAATATGTCCTAGTATTTTAGAAAAATGATTTGGTCCAATTTTGCAACAATTATTTGGTAGTTCCTTCACAAAAAAACCTCCTTTCGAGCACTCAAAAAATGAAAAATGGTTTTTTCGTCCAAAGAAAATAAAAACTTCCTTAGGCAACATTTTTTGCCATTCCAATATGCACCCTTGTGCACAATATGAGATCATTTGAAAAACTATGCCACGAATGTGGCCATAAGTTTGATCATTTGCCTTGAAAGCCATGAATCTTGAGAGATGATAGCTCATTTCTGAGAACACTTTTTTAAAATAATTGCCGTATTACAAGTTTGTTATTTTTCCTGGGAACTTGGCCACATATAATGACACAATGCGAAGGTTTCCCAATTTTTTGATTTTTTTTAATTTTTTATGCCCGTTTCAAAATGCGGCCAAAACGGCGGGAATGACCGTTCGTAGCTAGTTGTTGAATCTTGGAATTTTTTTGGTGTTTCTCTGATTAAATAGATACTTATGTACCTAGAAATGATTTTTGGAAAAAAATAAATAGCAAACTATGAGGCAGCTGCAGTTCAAATTTGACCCGCTTCCAACTGAATCGGCGGAAATTTGTCTTTTTCACCAGAGGTGGATCAAAACCTTTTACACCCAACCATTTGGTCAATTGTGCATTAAATATGTCCTAGTGTTTTAGAAAAATGATTTGGTCCAATTTTGCAACAATTATTTGGTAGTTCCTTCACAAAAAACCTCCTTTCGGGCACTCGAAAAATGAAAAATGGTTTTTTCGTCCAAAGAAAATGAAAACTTCCTTAGGCAACATTGTTTGCCATTCCAATATGCACCCTTGTGCACAATATGAGATCATTTGAACAAACTATGCCATGAATGTGGCCATAAGTTTGATCATTTGCCTTGAAAGCCATGAATCTTGAGAGATGATAGCTCATTTCTGAGAACACTTTTTTAAAATAATTGCCGTATTACAAGTTTGTTATTTTTCCTGGGACCTTGGACACATATAATGACACAATGCGAAGGTTTCCCAATTTTTTGATTTTTTTTAATTTTTTATGCCCGTTTCAAAATGCGGCCAAAACGGCGGGAATGACCGTTCCTAGCTAGTTGTTGAATCTTGGAATTTTTTTGGTGTTTCTCTGATTAAATAGATACTTATGTACCTAGAAATGATTTTTGGAAAAAAATAAATAGCAAACTATGAGGCAGCTGCAGTTCAAATTTGACCCGCTTCCAACTGAATCGGCGGAAATTTGTCTTTTTCACCAGAGGTGGATCAAAACCTTTTACACCCAACCATTTGGTCAATTGTGCATTAAATATGTCCTAGTGTTTTAGAAAAATGATTTGGTCCAATTTTGCAACAATTATTTGGTAGTTCCTTCACAAAAAACCTCCTTTCGGGCACTCGAAAAATGAAAAATGGTTTTTTCGTCCAAAGAAAATGAAAACTTCCTTAGGCAACATTGTTTGCCATTCCAATATGCACCCTTGTGCACAATATGAGATCATTTGAACAAACTATGCCATGAATGTGGCCATAAGTTTGATCATTTGCCTTGAAAGCCATGAATCTTGAGAGATGATAGCTCATTTCTGAGAACACTTTTTTAAAATAATTGCCGTATTACAAGTTTGTTATTTTTCCTGGGAACTTGGCCACATATAATGACACAATGCGAAGGTTTCCCAATTTTTTGATTTGTTTTGAATTTTTTATGCCCGTTTCAAAATGCGGTCAAAACGGCGAGAATGACCGTTCCTAGCTAGTTGTTGAATCTTGGAACTATGCCACATGTACATCGCACTAATGATACTTGCTATTTATGGTACCATTGACATCGAGGAACCCCCTAACCCGCTCGTCTCCGGGTAAACTAAATAGCAACTACCATCGGTGCAAGTTACATGAGGCGGTTGGTGTTGAACACTAGATCCACATCCCATAAGTGAAGCCGACGCCCGGCATCCCGCAACAATAGTTCTAGTGGCCGATGATGGTCGAACACTTTGGCGAATTTGTCTGGCAGCCTCTACGATGAGGATTAAAGCCATGTTTCGAAATTTCAAACAACCAACCCGACTTGAGTTAGTTTGGGTGTTTCAAGTTTCAACACTTCACTTTCAATCGTCATCTCTGAGGCTGCCGAACAAATTCGCAATGGTGTTCGACCGACATCGACGCCGAGAACTGTTGCTGCTGGACACAGGACCCCGGTGTCACTTGTGGGACATGGATGTATTATTCGACACCGACGGCCACATGTACCTCGCACTAACGATACTTGCTATTTAGGGTACCATCGACACCGAGGAACCCCTAATTAACCCCCTAATTTGCAATAGTGTTCGACTGCCATCACGCCGAGAACTGTTGCTTTGGGATGCCGGATGTCGGCGTCACTTGTGGGACGTGGATGTAGTGTCGGGGTGTCTTTTTCTCCTTCTTCTTCTTCTCTCTCTTTTTTCCTCAGGTATGGCGACGCACGGTCGATGGGTCAACACTCGGACCGGGGTTCTCGGCATGGGCGTCGGGACCGGAGGGACCCACTGGATCCACCATCTATCCCCTCGGCAACCCTCTTCCTTTTTCCCTTTTCCCTCTTCTTCTACTTATTCTTCTTTTTTCAATTCTTTTCTTCTTCTAATTATCTAAACCTAAATCTAACAGTAACCTAATCCTACCACTATAACCTAAACCTAAACACAAAAAATAGTAGAAAAAATCACCTTGGCGGTGGTGGTGGAGGAGGCGGCAGGCGGCGGGGCGTCGGGGGCGGGGCGCCGCTGGGGTGGCAAGCCGGGGCGGCGAGGGCGGGGCGCCGT
>NC_041389.1:507418668-507458904 GCF_002162155.2 Triticum dicoccoides
GGTGGGGCGATGGGGTAGGGCGGCGGGGCGGTGGGGCGATGGGACGGGGCGGCTGGGTGAGGTGGCGGGGCAGAGCGGCGGTCGAGGGTAGCGGGACGGGTGGTGAAGGAGGAGATTGAGAGAGAGAGAAAGGGGTGGGGGCGCGGGAGGGCGGACGGCAACGAAGTTTTGCTGTTAGCCAGCAGACGGCAAAGAAAATGGCCGTTAGGTCGTCCTCATAAGTCCACCACCCACCCTCTTTGCCGTCAGCTAGCAGACGGCAAAGCTTCATTGTCGTCCGCTAGCGGACGGCAAAGATATGCTGATGGCAAAGCCATCCATTGCTGTCCGCTGCCTCTTTGCCGTCCGTTTTCTGGTGGCTGATGGAAAAGCCTTTCTTTGTCATCCGCTAGCTGACGGCAAAGAGTCGGCAGACGGCAAATCTGCTGATTCCAGTGGTGTGTATTAGGTGTGTTGGGCACACAAGAGATTTCTTGTATGTGGTTGCAGGGTTGTTTGAGAGAGACTGATAACCAACAAGTATAGGGGATCACAACAGTTTTCGAGCGTAGAGTATTCAACCAAATTTATTGATTCGACACAAGGGGAGCCAAAGAATATTCTCAAGTATTAGCAGTTGAGTTGTCAATTCAACCACACCTGGATAACTTAATATCTGCAGCAAAGTATTTAGTAGCAAAGTAGTATGGAAGTAACGGTAACAGTAGCAGAAGTAACAGTAGCAGTTTTGTAGTAATTGTAACAGTTGCAGTTTGGTAGTAATTGTAACAGTGGCAACGGCAAAGTAACTGAGCAAAGAACAATATGTGAAAAGCTCATAGGCCTTGGATAGGAATGGATAATTATGTCATATGCGATTCCTCATGTAATAGTTATAACATAGGGTGACACAGAACTAGCTCCAGTTCATCAATGTAATGTAGGCATGTATTCCGAATATAGTCATACATGCTTATGGAAAAGAACTTGCATGACATATTTTGTCCTACCCTCCCGTGGCAGCGGGGTCCTAATGAAAACTAAGGGATATTAAGGCCTCTTTTTAATAGAGTACCAGACCAAAGCATTAGCACTTAGTGAATACATTAACTCCTCAAACTACGGTCATCACCGAGAAGTATCCCGATTATTGTCACCTCGGGGTTGTCGGATCATAACACATAATAGGTGACTATAGACTTGCAAGATAGGATCCAGAACTCATATATATTCATGAAAACATAATAGGTCCAGATCTGAAATCATGGCACTCGGGCCCTAGTGACAAGCATTAAGCATAGCAAAGTCATAGCAACATCAATCTCAGAACATAGTGGATACTAGGGATCAAATCCTAACAAAACTAACTTGATTACATGGTAAATCTCATCCAACCCATCACCGTCCAGCAAGCCTATGATGGAATTACTCACGCACGGCAATGAGCATCATGAAATTGGTGATGGAGGGTGGTTGATGATGATGATGGCAACAGATTCCCCTCTCCGGAGCCCCGAATGGACTCTAGATCAGCCCTCCCGGGGGAGTTTAGGGCTTGGCGGCGGATCCGTATCGTAAAACGCGATGAATCCTTCTCTTTGATTTTTTTTCTCCACGACCGTGAATATATGGAGTTGGAGTTGAGGTCGGTGGAGCACCAGGGGGCCCACGAGGCAGGGGGCGCGCCCTAGGGGGGCCCCACTCTCGTGGACAAGGTGTGGGCCCCTGGCCTTGATTCTTTCGCCAGTATTTTTTATTAAATCCAAAAATAACTTCCTTGGAGTTTTAGGTCATTTCGAGAACTTTTATTTCTGCCCAAAATAAGACCATGGCAGTTCTGCTGAAAAAAACATCAGTCCGGGTTAGTTCCATTCAAATCATGCAAGTTAGAGTCCAAAACAAGGGCAAAGGGGTTTGGAAAAGTAGATACGACGGAGACGTATCAGAGACTATCTTCATCCTACATCTCCCACGGATTGATAAACCTCAGGTCATCCACTTGAGGGAAAATTGCTACTGTCCTACAAAATACTGCGCTTGGAGGCCCAACATGTGTCTACAAGAATAAAGTTGCATAGTAGACATCATGCTATCCTACGGTGCCCTTCGTTCTCGTGCAAACGTGAGGGGCACCCACTGTAGGGTGTTGCAATATGTTGATGGTTCTCTTATGGTGGGTTGCGGGAGTGACAGAAGCTTAAACCCGAGTAAGTGGGGCATGATCTATGGGAGTAAAGAGGAGTTGATACTTAATGATATGGTTGGGTTTCACGACCTAAATGATTTTTCGTAGTTGCGGATGCTTGCTAGGGGTCCAATCCTAAGTGCACATAATCCAAGTAGAGAAAGTATGTTAGCTCATGCCTCTCCCTCATATAAAATTGCAAGAATGATTACCGGTACTTGTTATCGATTGCCTAGGGACAAATAACTTTCTTGTTGACAAAAAACCCTTCTACTAAACACCTAACTTTTATTATCTTGCAAAGTACTTCTAGTTTTATTCTTGCAAAGTAGTTCTAGCATCACACCTACAAAATAGTTTCATACTTGTTTTTGGTAAAGCAAACTCAAGTGTGCATAGAGTTGTATCGGTGGTCGATAGAACTTGAGGGAATATTTCCTCTACCTTTAGTTCCTTGTTGGGTTTGACACTCTTATTTATCGAAGAAGCCTACAAACGATCCCCTATACTTGTGGGTTATCAAGACCTTTTTCTGGCGCTGTTGCCGGGCAGCAATAGCGTGGGGTGAATATTCTCGTGTGTGCTTCTTTGCTTTATCACCAAGTAGTTTTTATTTCCTGTTCTAAGTTTTCTCTATCTTTAGTTATGGACATGGAACACAAAACACCAAAAAAATTAGTGGTACTTGCTACTCATGGAGATGGGGAACCTCCTAAAACCCTCGATGCTCATTATGTGAAAGATATTATGCACTACTTTGATAATCCTGAGAAAACCCCATTCAACATGATAATGGAGTAATGTTGGATCAACGTGAATACTTTAGGGATTATCGCTTGACACGAAAAGGGAAACTTTTATGGGATCAAATTTATATGTTGCATTGGTATGCTTGAGATATGATTTTACTTGTTGCTCTAGGATGGACACTCCACATATTCCCTTCTCATGCAAATTTAATGATAATGAAACCTTGGCTTCTTATGCTAATGGTATATATGATTACTATGATGTGGAATGAGTAGAAGAATTTGTTGCTTTTAAGGGTGCTTATGAAATTGAATCTTTGTTTGAAAAGTTTGAAGCTTTTCATGATGATGTTTATAGACCTAAAATTTTTTCCATCCTTAAATATTGCTATGATAATTATAAATACAATTCTGATATTGATGAATTTATTAAGAAAGTCTCCCCTGACCAAGAAGAGACTATATTTTGCAGAAGTCTATGGAATACGGAATTGATGAAACTGTGAGCTCATTGGATGAAAAAGATGATGAGAAGAGCGAAGAATAAGAGGAGGAAGAGCGGATTAGCTACCCGTGCCCACTTTCTAATGAGAGTAACTCTTCAACTCATAGATTGTTTAATTTCCCTTCATGCTTACCAAAGGATGAATGTTATGAGAATTGCTATGATCCCCTTGATTCTTTTGAAATATCCCTTTTTGATGAACTTGATGCTTGCTATGCTTGTGGCCAAGATGCCAATATGAATTATGCTTATGGAGATGAACTTTCTATAGTTCCTTATGTTGAGAATGAACTTGTTGCTATTGCACCACACATGATAGTCCTATTATCTTTTTGAATTCTCACAACTACACTATATCGGAGAAGTTTGTACTTATTAAGGATTATATTGATAGGTTGCATTCTACCACTACACATGATAATTTTGATGAATATAATATGCATGTGCTTTCTGCTCCTACTTGCAATTATTATGAGAGAGGAACTACATCTCCGCCTCTTTATTTTTTCCAATACGAAAGAATTGCAAGAAACTGCTTATACTATGCATTGGCCTTTACTTGATGTGCATGAATTGTTCTTGTATGACATCGATGCATAGGAAGAGAGTTAGACTTTGTCATTGCATGATATATGTTGCTTTGTGCTCACTACTAAATGCCAAATCATTGTTAATTAAAATTGACTTTGATATACCTTGGGATCCGAGTGGATTCATTACTTGAGCACTTTATGCCTAGCTTAATGCCTTTAAAGAAAGCGCTGTCAGGGAGACAACCCGGAAGTTTTAGAGAGTCATTTATTTCTGTTGAGTTCTTTTATAAATTTTAAAAAGAAAAAATATAGAGGGGAACTTAAAAGTTTTTCAAAAAGAGAAGCGATTGAAAGGTGGTGCATTGCAGAAGTGAGCGTCGACCTTGAACACTTGTGTTCATGCTCATGGAAACAATGTAGAATTTTTCATGGAATCTTCTCACAAAAATAATTATCCTGTTGTACAATTCCATTATAAAAATAATGTGCCAAGGTTTGCCTTTAGGATGATTAGATTGCTTGTTGGTTTGTGCGGTGCAAAACAAAAAACTTTGGCTGTAGTGCGTGATTTTACATTTTTTACTGGAACATCAAATGGTTCTGAAATTTTTTGTACTGGCTTGCTATACAAATTTGTTTATTTCTTCCTAATGTTTCAGAATTTGTAGAGTTACAGAAGTATGGTGGATGTTCAGATCTTTACAGACTGTCCTGTTTTCATAGATTGTTGTTATAGATTCATTATTTGTGTATGTTTGAGTTCTTGTTGAAGCCTCCTTGACTTGGGGCCATAGAATTGTGATAGCAGACAGTGGGTAATGTTTGATTATAATTATACAATAATTTTAGAGAATTACATGATGGGATTTCATTGATCATATGCACTAATCCCGCTAAAAGTTCGGTTAAGTTTTGCATGGCTGAAGTGTTCGAAGATTGAGGAGGTCTCGATGTGAGGAGAAGGAGGAGAGGCAAGAGCTCAAGATTGGGGATTCCCAAGGAACCCCAAGTAAATATTCAAAGATACTCAAGTGTCTAAGCTTGGGGATGCCCCGGAAGGCATCCCATCTTTCTTCAACAAGTATCTGTATGTTTTCGGATTCGTTTCGTTCACATGATATGTGCAAATCTTGGAGCGTCTTTTGCTTTTAGTTTTCATTTTTCTTTTATGCACAATGCTGGTATGAGATAGTCCATGGTTGATTTATAGAATGCTCATTGCACTTCACTTATATCTTTTGAGTATGGCTTTATAGAATACCTCGTGAGCTTCACTTATATCTTTTTAAAGTTTGGATTGTCTGTTTATCTTCAGATAGAAAACCATTGTTTGTAGAATGCTCTTTTGCTTCACTTACATTTATTAGAGCATGATGTTTTGTATAAAGAATTAAACTTTCGTGCTTCACTTATATCTATTTAGAGAGTCAACATGTATTGGTCAATTGCATGGTTAGTCATAAAATCCTACATAAAACTTATGGATCACTGAATATGACATGTTTGATTCCTTGCAATAGTTTTGCGATATAGAGATGGAATATGTGGGAGGTACTAGTAAACGGTTGTGGTTAGTAAGAATATTGGTGTTAAGGTTTGTGATTCCCGAAGCATGCCGTATAGTCTCTCGTTATGCTATGAAGTTGGAGCATGATTTATTATTGATTTTCTTCCTTATGAGTGGCAGTCGGGGACGAGCGGTGGTCTTTTCCTATCAATCTATCCCCGTAGGGGCATGCATAGTAGTACTTTGCTTCGAGGGCTAATAAACTTTTGCAATAAGTATATGAGTTCTTTATGACTAATGTGAGTCCATGGATTATACGCACTCTTACCTTTCCGCAATTTGCTAGCCTCTATGGTACCGTGCATTGCCCTTTCTCACCTCGAGAGTTGGTGGAAACTTCGCAGGTGCATCCAAACCCTATGATATGATACGCTCTATCACACATAAGCCTTATTATATCTTCCTCAAAACATCCACCATACAACTTCCACCGCTTCTGTTTGATGACTTGAGCATTCATTGTCATATTGCTTTGCATGATCATATAGCTGACATAGTAGGTGTGGCTCAGCCACCATTCGTCATTTTTCATACATGTTACGCAAGATCATTGCACATCCTGGTACATTGCCAGAGGCATTCATATAGAGTCATATTTTTTCATAGGTATCGAGTTGTAATTTTTATTTCTTTTGAGTTATAAGTAAATAGAAGTGTGATGATCATCATTATTCATTTTTAAAGAAGTGGCCCAGTGAGGAAAGGATGATGGAGACTATGATTCCCCCACAAGTCGGGATGAGACTCCGGACAATGAGAGAAAAAGAAAAAGGGAAAAAGAAAAAAAGAAAGAAAGAAAATAAATAAATAAATAGAGAAGGGGCATTGTTAGTATCCTTCACCACACTTGTGCTTCAAAGTAGCACCCTGTTTTCATATGGAGAGTCTCCTATGTTGTCACTTTCATATACTAGTGGGAATTTTTCATTATAGGATTAGATGCACACCCACTTAGTTTTCATATTGAGCTTTCGTACACTTATAGCTCCTAGTGCATTAGTTGCATGGCAATCCCTACTCCTCACGGTGATATCAATTGGGGGGCATCTCCATAGCCCGTTGGTTAGCCGCGTCGGTGTGAGACTTTCTTAGTTTTTTGTCTTCTTTATATTTAGCCATATCATCATACTCTATTCCATCCGTAGTGCTATATCCATGGCTTGCGCTCATGTATTGCATGAGGGTTGAAAAATTTGAAGCGCGTTAAAAAGTATGAACCAATTGCTTGGCTTGTCATCGGGGTTGTGCATGATAAATACTTTGTGTTAAGAAGACAAAGCATGACAAGACTATATGATTTTATAGGGATAACTTCTTTAGCGTTGATATTTTGAAAGACAGGATTGTTTGTTGGGAGGCCTGAGTATTGATGTCTTTATGTTTAATTATAGAATATTACTTTGAATCACTTATGTATTAATATTCATGCCATGATTAGATATATGATCAAGTTTATGCTAGGTAGCATTCCACATCAAAAAATTATCTTTTTTATCATTTATCTGCTCGAGGACGAGCAGGAATTAAGCTTGGGGATGCTGATATGTCTCCATCGTATCTATTATTTTTTTATTGTTGCATGCCAATATTATACCACTTTAACATACTTTTGGCAACTTTTTATATGATTTATTGGACTAACCTATTGATCCAGTGCCGAGTGTCAGTTCCTATTTTTTGCATGTTTTTTGTATCGCAGAAAATCTATATCAAACGAAGTCCAAATGAAATAAAATTTCACAGAGAACTATTTTGGAATAGATGTAATTTTGGGGAGTTGGAATCACTGCAAACGGAGGCCCACACAGCCCACAAGACACGAGGATGCGCCAGAGGCCCCTGGCGTGTGGTGGTGGGATGTGCCCTCCTCGAACGTCGGTTGGAGCCCTATTTCGGGCGTAAGGAAGCTTATATCCGGAAAAAAATCGTGTGAAAATCTCATCGCAATCGGAGTTACGGATCTCCCGAAATATAAGAAACGGTTTTTGGCCAGATCAGGGGAGCGCGAAACAGAAGAGAACAGAGAGGGAGATCCAATTTGGAGGGGCTCCCGCCGC
The DNA here is from genome assembly GCF_002162155.2 of Triticum dicoccoides. NCBI lineage: Eukaryota > Viridiplantae > Streptophyta > Magnoliopsida > Poales > Poaceae > Triticum > Triticum dicoccoides. The sequence continues at coordinate 507,426,244 of NC_041389.1, forward strand.
TCCGCCGCCATGGAGACCATGGACTAGAGGGGGAGATCTCCTCCCATCTAGCGGGGAGGCCAAGGAATAATAAGGAGGAGGGGGCTCTGTCCCCCTCGCTTCCGGTGGCGTCGGAGTGCCGCCGGGGCAATGATCGGGACGGCGATCTACATATCTTGCTACCGTCAAGACCAACTCTCTCCCCTCTATGCAGTGGTGTAACACCTCTTCCCCCCTCTGTAATCTCTACTTAAACATGGTGCTCAACTCCATATATTATTTCCCAATGATTGATGGCTATCCCATGATGTTTGAGTAGATCCGTTTTGTCGTGTGGGTTAATCGTGATCTTGGTTGGTATGATTGTATATTTTATTTATGGTGTCATCCTACGGTGCCCTATGTTCTCGCGCAAACTTGAGGGGCCCCAACTATAGGGTGTTGCAATATGTTCATGGTTCACTTATGGTGGGTTGCGAGAGTGACAGAAGCTTAAACCCGAGTAAGTGGGGTATGACCTATGGGAGTAAAGAGGACTTGATACTTAATTCTATGGTTGGGTTTCACGGCCTTAATGATCTTTAGTAGTTGCGGATGCTTTCTATGGGTCCAATCATAAGTGCATATAATCCAAGTAGAGAAAGTATGTTAGCTCATGCCTCTCCCTCATATAAAATTGCAAGAATGATTACCGGTACTTGTTATCGGTTGCCTAGGGACAAATAACTTTCTTATTGACACAAACCCTTCCACTAAACACCTAAATTTTATTATCTTGCAAAGTACTTCTAGTTTTATTCTTGCAAAGTAGTTCTAGCATCACACCTACAAAATAGTTTCATACTTGTTTTTGGTAAAGCAATCGTCAAGCGTACGTAGAGTTGTATCAATGGTCGATAGAACTTGAGGGAATATTTGTTCTACCTTTAGATCCTCGTTGGGTTCGACACTCTTATTTATCAAAGAAGGCTACAAACGATCCCCTATACTTGTGGGTTATCAATCGCGGTCTCTTCGCCCGACATCACCGAGGAATCCGACGACCATTACTGGTGGCAGGCACTCAAGCAGCGGGCTAGAGTATTCGGGAATGTCTCCGCCGCCGGCTACGACATTTAGATCATCAATAGCGATGGCCTGAGGCGGGCTATGTCACAGGTTAAGTGGCCCACCCCAACCACTCGGGTTCAACCGTCGTCGATCTCATCCATGGCCCCCCTGCTGGTCTCCTCTGGCTCGCTGTCAACAATTTTCCATCCTACATCGCCATCAAGCCCCTTTTGTCATTTCTGAAGGACATGTTTTGTGATGTTGGCTTGGGATCCACAACTTCCAAGTCATACCTCATCGACAGTAACCACGAGGAGGGCACCCTCTCTAGCTCTTCCAAGGGGAAAGAGCCCATCTGCTCTTCCAAGGGGAAGGCGCCCGTCTGCGACATCAGGGAGGGCACCCTACAACCATGCTCTTCCAAGCGGAAGGAGCCCATCTGTGACAACATGGAGCGCATCCAGGGTCCGTGCTCTTCCCACGGGAACGAGCCCATCTGTGACAAGTGAGGAAACCCATGATTTGTTTTGTCGTGCCTCTTCACAGGGGGAAACCCATGATTTGTTTTGTCGAGTCCCTTCTGTAGTATAGTGAGAATATTTCCAGATTTAATTGCTATATCTGGTTGTTTGCAGTATGCCTTTATTTCAGTTGTTCACAATGTGATGCTCTATATGTGCAATTATTTACTCTGCTGTACATTTCATAAATCCAGTTTTAAACATATGGATAGGAATGCATATATTTGCTTGTTGTTAAGCCTGTTATAGCTAGCATATGCCTCTTTTAAAGTTTTTTGATTGTTCGGTTGTTTGTAGTTAGCATATGTCCAGTTTCAAATGCTATCTTTGGTTGTTCATAGTATACCTTGTTTATTCCAGTTATTCACAACGTGGTGTTCTATATGTGCAAGTATGAAGTGTACAGTTCAATTTCATCAGTACCGATTTCAACAATACCACTATGAATGACTACATTTGGTTGCTGCATCTTGCAGTTAACACGCTTTTCCATTTTTATTTAACAATTACCAGTGTACTTAGACCGGCAGAATACCAGTTTGAATGAATATGTTTGGTTGTTGTTAAATGTTAGACATGTTGCAGTTAACACACCTTTCCAGTTGTTTTGCTTTACTAGCGTGCTTAAACCTACACACTGAAGCTATCTTTTGGAGATTATTTTGTCTGCCATGGATAATTTTGGTTGATGTTTAGTCTGTTGTGCTTAACATGCTTCTCGATGTAACTACACAGGACAATTTTGGGAACAACTACTATTTCCCATCGAGGTTAGTTTCATCCCATGGCTTATATATGCTCACTGTTCAGGATATCGGTAGTTGGTACCATATAGGTTGGGGGCTGATAAGGGACTAATCAGTGAATCAGACTTTTAGCTGGATATATCTGTAACCCATTTATCATTAGGTTAACTAGGGCCATATGTAATATATCTAAGGCTACATAGCAACAAGAAAGAGTGTTATGTTAATGTTCAGATGATGTCTAGATATACGTAGAAGAGCAGCAGCAGCAGCAACAACAACAACAACAACAACAACAACAACAACAACAACAACAACAACAACAACAACAACAACAACAACAACAACAACAACAACAACAACAACAACAACAACAACAACAACACAGCCTTGTTTGGATACTCAACTTAGCTAGAGGTTAGAGTTAGTTTCTAGCTCATGACTAACCCTGAACTAACTCCATCCAAAGAGTTGTTTGGATGGCAGGGTTAGATTGACAATAAATGCACTAGGAGAACTAGCTCCAATTAGCACCTCTTGGGTTGGATAGTTATTTTGGGTGGGTTATAGATGCTACTAGCTCAAACTAGCCCTCATGTTTAGATATACTTTAGGGCTATTTGAGCCCGAACTAGCTCAAACTAACTATAACCCATGGATACAGCACCAGTTAATCAGCCGATAATTTGTAAGAATGCACTAAACTCCTTCCGGGCCATAATATAAGATGTTAATTCATATAATATGTGAGTATATTGGATGTTATAAGATATTATAAAAGAGTGTTGTACTACATCATTGTGCAATTGTTGTTTAGCTTCTAATATTAACTTGGTGCTTTTAGTACATATGTCATTGGTAAAGACCCGCGCTTGGACCCTTTCTGCGTATGGGGCAATGAGATATCGATGAACCAGCATCAAGTGAGGAAGATGATAAAGATTGTTAGTAAAATGGGTCCAAAGATGACAATTAAACTATTTGTTTACACTTTATCCAAGAAAACAGCTAACTACAGGATGGTATGTAAGAACTCTGTAGCCTTCTTTTTACTGCACATAATGAGTTGTGTTAGATGACAATGTCTGAATCTATTTCCTTTGAAGTGGTTGCCAAAGCAGTTTACTCAAGATTACCTCTCAAACTACATGATTGGTGGGCATGCAAAGATTAAAGTATTTCTACCAGAACATGATGATTATCTAGATGTTTTCATGAAGACCGTGAAGGATGGGCGGTTGGCCATCAGAAGGGGTTGGACTAGAGTCGTGGGTGCCTTCTGCATGGAGGAGGGCACAATAGGGGCATCATGATTCACCTTGTTCAGCAACCAGAATGTATTTCACCTCTTTCTTTACCGTCATTAATAGTACAAGTTGAGTGAGTCCTGGATAAGGGGGTATCCGGACAGCCGGGCTATATACTTTGGCCGGACTGTTGGACTATGAAGATACAAGATAGAAGACTTTGTCCCGTGTCCGGATGGGACTCTCCTTGGCGTGGAAGGCAAGTTTGGCGATCCGGATGTAGATCTCCTCCTTTGTACACCGACTCTGTGTAAACCTAGCCCCCTCCGGTGTCTATATAAACCGGAGGGTTTAGTCTGTAGGACTCATCATGAACAATCATACCATAGGCTAGCCTCTAGGGTTTAGCCTCTCTGATCTCGTGGTAGATCCACTCTTGTAATACTCATATCATCAAGATCAATCAAGCAGGAAGTAGGGTATTACCTCCATCGAGAGGGCCCAAACCTGGGTAAGCATCGTGTCCCCAGTCTCCTGTTACCATTAGCCTTAGACGCATAGTTCAGGACCCCCTACCCGAGATCCGCCGGTTTTGACACCGACATTGGTGCTTTCATTAAGAGTCCTCTATGTCGTTGCTGCAAGGCTAGATGGCTTCACCAACCTTCAACCACGTTGTCCTAGGCGAGACTTTTCTCCCCGTACAGATTTTCGCGTTCGGGAGCTTCGCACTGCGGGCCAATTCGCTTGGCCATCTGGAGCAGGTCGATAGCTACGCCCCCGGCCATCAGGTCAGGTTTGGAAACCTAAACTACACCGCCGACATTCTTGATAAGCCACAAATGTAGGGGATCGCAACAGTTTTCGATAAGTAAGAGTGTCGAACCCAACGAGGAGCTAAAGGTAGAATAAATATTCCCTCAAGTTCTATCGACCACCGATACAACTCTACGCACGCTTGACGTTCGCTTTACCTAGAATAGGTATGAAACTAGAAGTACTTTGTAGGTGTTGTTGGATAACTTTGCAAGATAATAAAGAGAATGTAGATAAAAAGTAGGGGCTGTTTAGATAAAGATGCAATAAAGTAAATATAGCGAGTGTGGAAAAGTGGTGGTAGAAGTAGTGGAATTGTCCCTACGCAATTGACTACGTTATTAGACCGATAGCAAGTATTATGTGTGAGAGGCCCTGCTAGCATGTCATCCCTGGCTTGGAATTCTATGCACTTATGATTGGAACTATTAGCAAGCAGTCCACAACTACTAACGTTCATTAAGGTAAAACCCAACCATAGCATTAAGATATATTGGTCCCCCTTCAATCCCATATGTATCAATTTCTATGCTAGTCTGGAGCTTCTGTCACTCTTGCCCTCCAATACATAGTCCTATCAACATACAACTAACCCTATGGTGTGATCCATGCACGAGCTCATATGATGGGCACCATAGGACAGCAACATAACCACAAGCAAATTAAATCAATCATAGCAATTCATCAACCACCAATAGGACAACGAAGATCTACTCAGACATCATAGGATGGCAACACATCATTGGAAAATAATATGAAGCATAAAGCACCATGTTCAAGTAGGGGGTACAGCGGGTTGCGGGAGAGTGGACCACTGTAGATAGAGGGGGGAAGGTGATGGAGATGTTGGTGAAGATGACGGTGGTGTTGGAGAAGATCGCGGTGATGATGATGGCCCCCGGCGGTGTTCTGGCGCCACCGGAAGCAAGGGGGGGGAGAGCCCCCATTCTTCTTCTTCTTCCTTGACCTTCTCCCTAGATGGGAGAAGGGTTTCCCCTCTGGTCCTTGGGTCCCATGGCTTGGGAGGGGCGAGAGCCCCTCCGAGATTGGATCTATCTCTCTGTTTATGCGTTCTCTGATTCTACCCCTTCACTATTTCCTTTATATCTGGAGATTCGTAACTCCGATTGGGGTGAAACTTTCGCCCAGATCTTTCTCATAAAATTAGCTTTCTTGTGCCAAAAGAAGAGCGTCAATTGCCTTACGGATGGCCCACGAGAGCCCAGGGCGCACCCAGGGGGGAGGGCACGCCCCCCTGTCTCATGGCCACCCCGGACACCGTTTCGCGTTGATTTTACTTCCCAAAAATCATAAATATTCCAAAAAAAATCTCTGTCCATTTTTATCCCGTTTGGACTCCATTTGATATTGGGTTTTTGCGAAACAAAAAACATGCAACAGACAGGAACTGGCACTGGGCACTGGATCAGTATGTTAGTCCCAAAAAATAGTATAAAAAGTTGCCAAAAGTATATAAAAGTTGAATAATATTGGCATGGAACAATCAAAAGTTATAGATACGACGGAGACGTATCAGACATCCGCGGAGACTTGATCTTCGACGGATTCGGGCATGTGTCAGGAGCGCCAAACAATCACGACGTGCATGACCTAGATTGGCAGTCAGACGGTATTCGAAACATCGCACCTCCTACCGCTCTGGACTTCGCTCCAGAGTGGGTCGTGCCCTCCGGGGACGGGTGGATGGACCCTGCCCCGGAGGCCGCACACTCCTCGGCGTTGGAGCCGAACACAGACTCTTCTCCTAAAGGGATATGTGTCTCCGGACATCCGGACTCACCTCCGGCCGTGTGTTCCGGACCGCGCGCACTCGTGCCCATTGAATCTAACTGGGCTCCAGTCATGGAGTTCGCTGCCGCGGATATCTTTCAGCACTCACCCTTCGGAGACATGCTGGATTCATTAAAGTCTCTCTCTTTGTCAGAAGGCTCCTTGTCGAACTATGTCCGGCCCGTGTGGGATACGGAGCACGAAGAAAATCTCGACCCACCCACCACCCACTTTATAGCCATTGTCGATGACCTAACAGACATGCTTGACATCGACCCCAATAACATCGACGGTATGGACGTCGATGCAGGGGAAGATCCGGAACCACCACCCACGCGGCGCTGGACTGCCACTTCATCACACGATGTCTACATGGTGGACACCCCCAAAGAGTACAATACTGACAAAAAGGACACAGTAGAGGATAAACCCCCAGGCAAAAGCAAAAACAACGGCACAGGCGCCGCCTTAGGTCCAGTCACAGTAAAAATAGCGATAACAACCCAAGACAGGATGACACTCCGGTTGATTTCGAAGGCAACAACGACCATGGGGATCCAACGATGGAGCAGGATAAACCAGGCCAGGCCAAACACAGCCCGGAGCAGACGCCCGATCACAATTTAGAGGGCCGAACTCATCATGCTACCTCCAAAGAAGATAACAATCTGGTTGACGATGCGTTCATCATCCTGGAAGAACATTCAAAGCAAGACAAACTCCGTAGAGAACTCCTGGCCACAGCGCGGAGCATGAAGAAACAGAAGCAAAGACTTAAGGCCGCGCAGGATACGCTCAACCGACGATGGAATAAGGTGCTGGACACCAAAGGAAAACATGGCAATAATCGCCACACAAAGAGCTACCGAAATCGCAAACTGCTATCCGAATTCGACAATGAAGCCGCAGCACCCGTTCGGCCCAAAAATAATACGGCTACTCAGCCGGACCAACCACCTCATAGTCGCGATAGAGCAGCCACTGATACCGCACGCGATTTACGAGAGCTCCTGGACAAAAAGGCCAGTGCGGCCAGGTCCATCTATGGGTCCAGAGGACAGGCTCCGACGCGGGATTATGGTCACCACAATGATCATGCCGATCGAATACCAGTCCGGAATCAACACCAGGAGCAACAACAGTCGGCAGTCGGCCGTGACACGGCCAGATACAGAGGGGCTGCACACCCCCTATGTTTCACGGATGAGGTGCTAGATCATGAATTTCCACATGGATTCAAACCCGTGAATATAGAGTCATACGGAAGTTTTTATCCTTCACATGCACATGGCTCGTGGGGACGACCTCTATGCCATCAAATACCTCCCCCTCAAGTTAAAAGGACCAGCTCGTCATTGGCTGAAAAGCCTCCCCGAAAGCTCAATTGGAAGTTGGGAGGAACTTGAGGATGCTTTCAGGGCCAACTTTCAAGGGACCTATGTCCGGCCTCCAGACGCGGACGATTTAAGTCACATAATACAGCAGCCTGGAGAGTCAGCCCGGAAACTTTGGAACAGATTCCTCACTAAGAAGAATCAAATTGTCGATTGTCCTGACGCTGAAGCCTTAGCGGCCTTCAAACACAGTATCCGAGACGAGTGGCTTGCTAGACACCTCGGCCAAGAAAAGCCGAGAACGATGGCAGCCTTAACAAGCCTCATGACCCGATTTTGTGCGGGCGAGGATAGCTGGTTGGCCCGTAAAGGCACCAGCGACCCAGGCACATCCGAAATCCGAGATGGCAATGGGAAGCCTCGGCACACCAAGAACAAACGTCGGAATAACGATAGTCCGGATAACACAGCAGTCAACGCCGGATTCCGGGGCTCTCGACCAGGTCAAGGAAAAAAGCCATTTAACGGCAGTAAAGAGGAACCATCCGGCCTGAACAAATCCTGGACAGATTGTGCCAAATCCATGGCACTTCCGACAAACCTGCAAATCATACCCACAGAGAATGTTGGGTCTTCAAGCAGGCCGGCAAGTTAAACGCCGAACATAAGGGAAGGGAAACACCAAGCGAAGACAAGGATGAGCCTCGCTAGCCGAACACTAGGGGCCAGAAACAATTCCCACCGGAAGTCAAAACGGTAAACATGGTACACGCAACTCACGCAGAGTTCGTAGCCCCCCAATCTAACCCCTGGGCAACATGCCCGATCACTTTTGATCACAGGGACTACCCGGCCAGTATCCGGCACGGAGAATCGGCTGCCTTGGTGCTCGACCCAATAATTGACGGATACCATCTTACCCGCGTCCTAATGGACGGCGGCAGTAGTCTTAATTTGATATATCAAGACACCATCCGCAGGATGGGGATAGACCCATCCAGAATACATCAAAACAACGCCACCTTCAATGGAGTAATTCCAGGCATCGTGGCCCATTGCTGGGGCTCCCTCCTGTTAGAAGTAACATTCGGTTCTCTCGGCAATTTCAGACACGAAAACTTACTCTTCAACATCGCTCCCTTCAACAGCGACTATCATGCATTGCTTGGAAGACTGGCCTTCGCTTGCTTTAACGCAATACCAAACTACGCCTGCCTTAAACTCAAAATGCCCGGTCCACGCGGCATCATCACGGTTAGCGGAAACACAGAATAGTATGCGGCAGTTCCCGCTGCCGGACTCTAGGCGGCCTCTCCCACCGGAACGCATGACCGGTCGTTAAGACCACGGACACGGTTAGACAAGTCCAATACACCATTTTTCACAATGGCTCGGATAAACCTGATCCAGGGGCTGTACATGTGTCGCCATAAATAATATGAGGGGCTGCAAACATGTAACACAAGCCCACAATTTGGCTCGCCTTGTTAACAGGCCGGATCTCAAACATTCCTCGAGCATAACTAACTTTTCGCACGTTTCTTTTTCGTTCTTACAGACACTACCAGTGTGACACCCTTCGAGGATACGGCACAACGGAGACACAGGCGCAGACGTGCAGCAGGGCCCCACCCACAGGTTTCTCTTTAGATTAAGCCCCTGCGTAAACCTTCTTTACTATCTCTTGTTGCTCAACGTCCCATGGGTATTTTATACACCTGTACGGGACACTGGCATTTTAGGCTTTTTTGCCACGACAGATCAATGCGCGTACCTAGAATCACAGGGTCAAGGGCATTGTTTAGCCCAATACATTTTATAAAGTCCGAATACCTTCGGGAGTGTTCGGCGTCATGAGTTTGGCCTTATATGCATCAGCTCCGAATCATGTCTTTGGTCAAATGTTGGGTTAGCCCGGCTCCTGCGTTTGCTGCCTTACGTTCCGTTCTATCGGCTAAGGCAGCCAAAGGAGAACTACTGCGATTGTGCCCTGGTTATTCCAGATGAGCACCTCAGTAGAGAAAGCCGAAAACTGACTGTCATGATATAGCAAGAGACTGGTCAACCACTCGAGGACTCATCGGAATCTATAGGATTCCTCCGCATTAACGAAGGACCGGTCTACCGGTCAAGTACGCGCACCGTATCCGGATGCACGCGGAAGTACCAGGGGCTATATAGTAGCCCCACCTTTCAACACCTATGGCTAAGCGAAAGTGATACAGCTATATAGTCCGGTTGCCTAGTTCGATGTGCGATCACCTCCTTAATGGATCAAGACGTTGGATCAAGTGTGTTTCTGCCTATCTTCTCGAACACCCCCGCATTATGCGTGGGGGCTAAAGCCGATGACTGCTAACTTTCACACTATTTGAATACATAAACAGCCAGGAGACATTATAATACTTTCAGGCAAAAGTATAAAACACAGCCTCCATAATTAAACACATAATTGTTCATAACTAATAAGTTCGTCATTCAAACATGACATTCTTGGAACACTGAGACTCTATTCTACGCGCACCTTCTGTGACCTGCTCAAAGTAGTGCTCAGCTGGGTCTTGGCTTCCAGCCGGACCCCGGGTTGCAATGCGGGTGGCTTCCATATCCGCCCAGTACGTTTTCACGCGGGCAAGAGCCATCCGCGCACCCTCTATGCACGTCGATATCTTCATGGCATCAATCTGCGCCCTGGCGCCAAATAATCGTTGCACCAGACCAAAGTAACTGTCCGACTTTGGCTCCTTCGGCCACAAATGGTCTATTACAGACCTCATTGCAAGGCCGGACAGCCTATGGAGCTCGGCTATGGCGGCCATCTTCTCACTCAAGGGCAAGGAGTGCGCTGGAGCATTAAATTGCGACCACAACAGCTTCTCCATTTTGCTATCCTCATGATCCTTGAATAACTTGGCCGCATCAGCCGCACTCTCCGTCAAGTCTGCATACTCATCTACGGCGCTCCATAGCTTATCCAACGAAGCATACTTCAGATCTAAAAACTTCATCCGCAACACATAAGGACTTCCAGCCGCGATTTCTCCGGCTTGTCAAAGTTCCTCCCTTGCGTCTCTAATCTGAGAACGCATCTCTTTAGCCGAATCCATCGCCTTCTTCAGGTCGGCCGCCTTTGTTTGATTCTCCTTTTCAAGAACCTCATAATGGCCAGCGGCGTCCCTCAGCTCCACAGCCATCTCGGCTATTTTCTCCTCGCTTCGGAGACGAGTGGCATGTTTGGCTCTTAATTCTTCGGCTGCCTTTAGAGCAGTCGCATTGCTAATCTGGGCTTGTTCCTTGGCTAGAGCAAGCTCCGCCCTCAGGGCCTCAACGGCAGCAGCTCTGCCTGCAACTACATAACACCACATTACTATTTCAAACCTTATTGCAAAAATAGATGTGGATATAGGAAAGCATACTCTACGACTCCTCGAAACGCTTGTTAACAAGCATGATGTCGGCCTCCACAACGTCAATCTGCCGCCTCAATTCAGCGCATTCAGCGGCCTGGTCTATTGCCGAACCCTTAGCAACCTGCACATCAATACAGGTGCGATCATAATCTGGGAATGTGATCCTCCGTTTGCCGCCATGGGCTGGCATTCACAGTCTCAAGGGCTACTATCTATACAGAGCGCATGTATCACGTGCGGTTCAACTAAAAATTGCGGCTTACCTCAAAGCCTTTGAGCAGGCTCCTAAATGCTTCGTTTAAACCGCCGGCGGCAGAGGAGATTTTCTCCAACACCGTACCCATTAGGGTACGATGACCCTCCAAGAGATCAGCTGACTCCAGGAGGCTCGTCAGCGTGTTCGGCCGGACTCCGGACTCTCCCGGACCCTTTTCGTTGTCCGCCATGGGAGTCGAACGCGCTGGGCTCAAGGCGGCCGAAATGTTAGCTTCCGGCCCCATCGGATCCGGACTCCTCCGTGACGATACCTCAGGGTCGCCTGCCCCACAGGGCAGAGAGGTGGGTGGGGTTTCACTCTCCATCATCTCTGGAAGAAGATCCCCCGAGGACGAACCCTGTTGAGACAAACTGCGGGCCGGACTACAAAAATAGGTCCTGGTTATTACTCTCAGAGGTAGAAGCAATAAGATCCTTGCTTAATTAAACTTACAGCTCGGTGGAGAGTTGGCCCATTGGCGGGTGTTGTACGGCGAGGACGCCCTTCGAAGCAGGGTCCTTTGGCGAAATTCTTTTCCCTTGTTTAGGCGCCCCCGTCTCCAAATCTTTGGAGGTGGCCCTTTTCTTCCTGCGGGAGGAGGAAACCTCAGAGTCGCCTTCCCGATTCTCCTCCTCTATGGAGGCGCTGATTCCCCAGGTTCGGATGCACAGTGTGTGAGGCCCACTCTTGGCCTCCCCGCTCTCCCCTTCACCTTTCTCTGGTGGCACCCGACTAAGTGTCCTTTCGAGAATCCGGGCCATTGCCGGGCCGGGCAAACCTTCGGGAAGAGGGGCTGGACACCTGATCCTCTCCGCCTTTCTAAGCCAATCCTGGTCGCGGACAGTGTTTAGAATAATGCTATGCCAAATATAAGCGAGGTGTTCGGTTATGGGGTTACTTACTTGGGTATCAAGGCGATTGCAGCTCAGGCCCATGTCCTCGGTGATGTCCGGACACTTTATTCGTGGTCCAAAGAATAACTTATACATCCCTTCGGGTGTCATACCGAAGAAGTGTTGAATGGTCCGCGGACCTTCCGGATTGAATTCCCACATCCGGAGAGGCCGGCGTTTGCACGACAGGATCCGCCGGACTAGCATTACTTGGATTATTTTGACGAGACTAATGTTCCTCTCGAGGAGCTCCCGAATGTGGCTTTGAAGCATTGGTACATCGTTCGCAGGCCCCCAGTTTAGTCCCACATTGGCCCACGATGCCAGTTGAGGTGGAGGGCCCGAGCGGAAGGCGGGCGCGGCCGCCCACTTTGAGCCTCGGGGAGCTGTGACATAGAACCACCTCTGTTACCATAAATCAGATACCTCCGGGCCACGGGGCATCAGCGTTCCTGCTTATTATGGCACCTCCGCACTCTACGTGTCGCTCCTCAATTATCTTTGTCTTCACATTGAAAGTCTTGAGCCATAAGCCGAAGTGGGGGCCAATGTCAAGGAAGGCTTCACACACAACGATAAATGACGAGATGTGGAGAATGGAATCCGGAGCTAGATCGTGGTAATCTAGCCCGTAGTAGTGCATGAGCCCCCTCACAAAGGGATCAAGAGTGAGACCTAAGCCCCGGAGGAAGTGGGAGACAAATACGACGCTCTCGTTGGTCTCGGGAGTGGGGATAACCTGTTCGGGAGCAGGAAGCCTGTGCTTGACATCGGCGGTCAAATACCCAGCCTCCCTGAGCTTCGCAATATCCTCCTCTGTGACAAAGGAGGCCATCCATCGGCCTTGATGGTCAGATCCGGACATGATTGAAGATCCGGGGTGCTTAAGCTTGGACTTTGGGTGTTGGAACTCAGGGCGCGAGATGTGCGAGCAGGAAGATAGAGGGATAGGCCTCGGCCCCTTTATAAAGGGGGAAGAATATCAAGCGTCCCCGAACGTGGTCGTTCGGGACTTGCCTAAAAACACGGGGTCATGCCAACAGGCACGGTTGGATTACCCATACCCGTATTGATGAGAATCCTGCAATAAGGGGAACACGGTCTCTGCTCTGACAGGACGTGCCAAGGAAACTGCCTCATGGTGTGTGCGGTAGCAAGTTGTAAGAAAGGTTCGAATAAAAACCGGATCGTGGCTTGATGTCACTTTTTGAAGAATTGTCAGCAGATTAGATCCGTGGACTATTATTATTCTCTTTACAGTGGTATATGGAATGTTATCTTGCAGAGCCGGACATGGTCCTTGTGTTCGGAAATTATCTTGGAGTATTCGGAGATGGAACCCGCCTTGCAATGTCGAAGACAATCTATGCGCCGGACTCATCATCATTGAAGCCTGGTTCAGGGGCTACTGAGGGAGTCCTGGATAAGGGGGTATCCGAACAGCCGGACTATATACTTTGGCCGGATTGTTGGACTATGAAGATACAAGATAGAAGACTTCATCCCGTGTCCGGATGGGACTCTCCTTGGCGTGGAAGGCAAGCTTGGCAATCCGGATGTAGATCTCCTCCTCTGTAAACCGACTCTGTGTAACCCTAGCCCCCTCTGGTGTCTATATAAACCGGAGGGTTTAGTCCGTAGGACTCATCATCAACAATCATACCATAGGCTAGCCTCTAGGGTTTAGCCTCTCTGATCTCGTGGTAGATCAACTCTTGTAATACTCATATCATCAAGATCAATCAGGCAGGAAGTAGGGTATTACCTCCATCGAGAGGGCCCGAACCTGGGTAAAAATCGTGTCCCCAGTCTCCTGTTACCATTAGCCTTAGACGCATAGTTCGGGACCCCCTACCCGAGATCCGCCGGTTTTGACACCAACACACGTATAAATTGTAGTTCATCATTCTTTATTTGGTTCTTGTGTAATTCCTGAACATATGTACCTATGAATCGAATAATGCATTGGTTGTTTGAACCTGATGGATATGAATAAAGTTGTGCCATACATTCTAATTCATCAAACCCGATACAATTTTAAATAGCAGCAATTAAATTACGGTGAAATTACGCTCTACAGGTCGTTACGGCACACACAGTCGGTAAAACACAAACGTTTAAGATATACACCATAATCCGAGACGGTTCAAGAGAGGAAATGTGTGCAAGCATGCACACAGTTGTCGTTTGCAAAGCGTGTGCCATGTCAGACAATATCACGAACGGTGCAGGCAAACTAAACGTTTGTGTTAGTTGCCTTATTGTACACCATGAACTATTTTTGATGAAGTATGCATCGTAAATATTGCACCATAGAATAGCGTGTGCGATAGTTGTCGTGTACGATGATGTTACGACGGTCTGACATTTTGTAATCCTGTCCGACACTCATACAATGACTAGCTAATCTTCTTAATTAGTTATCGCATACGGTTTGGGAAAAGCAAATACGTGTGATTTTATGCCTATCATACATGTTCTATAATAGTGAACCGTTTGTGATGGGCCGCACTTCCTAATAGCACCACAGAATACTGACTACGATGGCAATGCGAGCACAAACGAGTAGGAGTATTTTATATGCATCTTGGCTCTCTATCCCTGACAGTTTCTGGGTTGTGTGGGAAGGACCCCCTATCATCATCACTCACTAGGCGATGGTTCCAAATGCCGTCGCGGAAAGGGGTTAAAATTGTTTGTATAGCACCGACGCGTACCAGTGCACAAAGAATTTTGGAGGCGACGGTTTGCTAGAGCCAACCACGTGTGAATGATGCAACAGGCAAAATGAAAGTCATTGCACACGGTTCCAATTATGGGAACCGTGTGTGATTGACGTACTACCTCCGTCCTGGTTTATTTGTCCCCTTTGTAAATTTTGACCAAATATTTAACTAAGAAATGTTTAGGCATGTCACCAAAAATTATATCATTGAACACTATGCTCAAATACCCATCCAACGATATAATTTTTTGTGACATGCATAAACATTTCTTAGTTAAATATTTGGTTAAAATTTGGTAAAATTTACAAAGAGGACCAACAAACTAGGACGGAGGTAGTACGTCGATCACACATGGTTCCCAGAATTGGAACCATGTACAATGACTTTCATTTTTCCTATTGCGTCAATCACACATGGTTGGCTCTAGCAAACCGTCGCCTCCAAAATTCTTTGTGCACTGGTATGCATCGGTGCTATACAAACGATTTTTAACCCCTTACCGCGACGGCATTTGGAACCATCGCCTAGTGAGTGACGATGATAGGGGGGTCCTTCCCACACAACCTAGAAGCCATCGGGGATAGGGAGCCAAGATGCATATAAAATACTCCTACTCATTTGTGATCGCATTTCCATCGCAGTCGGTATTCTGTAGTGCTACGTTTACGATATGCGGCCCATCACAAACGGTTCACTATTATAGAACGTGTATGATAAGTATACAATCACACATATTTGCTTTTCGCAAACCGTATGCGATAACTAATTAAGAAGATTAGCTAATCGTCGTACGAGTGTTGGAAGGATTACGAAATGTCAGACCGTCGTAACATTGTCGTACACGACAACTATCGCACACGCTATTCTATGGTGCAATGTTTATGATGCATACTTCATCAGAAACAGTTCACGGTTGTGAATCGTGTACGATAAGGCAACTAACACAAATGTTTAGTTTTCCTGCACCGTTTGTGAAATTGACTGACATGGCACACGCTTTGCAAACGACAACTGTGTGCATGCTCGAACACGTTTCCTCTCTTGAACCGTCTTGGATTATGGTGTATATCGCAAATGTTTGTGTCTTACCAACTGTGTGGGCATACCCATCCAAAGATATAATTTTTGCTGACTTGCACTAACATTTTGTCAGTTAAACCTTTGGTCAAAATTTAACACAAATTACAAAGGGGACCAATAAACCAAGACGGAGGTAGATTCCATCAACCGAACTGATTGCATCCATATCCCATGGTTAGACATATGTAAACATAGATTAAACATACTCATACATAGGTAATAAGCGTACACGTACACAAGCATAGTTCAACCATAAGTACATAGTTGAACTGTCATTAAGCATACTCAAGCGTACATAGTTTGATCCCACATCTCATCTCACATGCCGGCACGATCCTGAAGATTCTCCAGGTACTCGTCGTATGTGTCGTGCGCTACCCTTTGAGAATACTTCTTGAAGGAGCCAATGGCCCGTCCTCTTGCATGCACCAGAACAGTTAGATACGCGTCATGAAGCTTGTGGTTGCAACATGGGCATTGATACGTCTCCAACGTATCTATAATTTTTTATTGTTCCATGCTATTATATTACCTGTTTTGGATGTTCATGGCCTTTATTTTACACATTTATATCATTTTTGGGACTAACCACCAAACCGGAGGTCCAGCCCGTATTGCTGTTTTTTTTGCCTATTTTAGTATTTCGAAGAAAAGGAATATCAAACAGAGTCCAAACGGAATGAAACCTTCGGGAGCGTGATTTTTGGAATGAACGTGATCCAGAGGACTTAGAGTGCAAGTCAAGAAGCAGCCGAGGCGGCCATGAGATAGGAGGGCGCGCCCACCCCTCCTGGGCACGACCCCTATCTCGTGGGCCCCTCGGGCGTCCACCGACGTACTTCTTCCTCCTATATAAGCCTACATACCCCGAAAACATCCAGGGAGCCACCGAAGAAATATTTCCACCATTGTAACCTTTTGTATCCGCGAGATCCCATCTTGGAGCCATCGCCGGCGTTCTGCTGGAGGGGGAATCCACCACGGAGGGCTTCTACATCAACACCATAGCCCCTCCTATGAGTTGTGAGTAGTTTACCACAGACCTTCGGGTCCATAGTTATTAGCTAGGTGGCTTCTTCTCTCTTTTTGGATCTCAATACAATGTTCTCCCCCTCTCTTGTGGAGATCTATTCGATGTAAACTCTTCTTGCGGTATGTTTTCGAGATCCGATGAATTGTGGGTTTATGATCAAGTTTATCTATGAATAATATTTGAATCTTCTATGAATTCTTTTATGTATGATTGAGTTATCTTTGCAAGTCTCTTCGAATTATCGGTTTGGTTTGGCCTGCTAGATTGATCTTTCTTGCCATGGGAGAAGTGCTTAGCTTTGGGTTCAATCTTGCGGTGTCCTTACCCAATGACAAAAAGGGTTGCAAGGCACGTATTGTATTGTTGCCATCGAGGATAAAAAGATGGGGTTTATATCATATTGCATAAGTTTATCTCTCTACATCATGTCATTTTGCTTAATGCGTTACTCTGTTCTTTATGAATTTAATACTCTAGATGCAGGAAGGAGTCGGTCGATGTGTGGAGTAATAGTAGTAGATGCAGGCAGGAGTCGGTCTACTTGTTGCGGATGTGATGCCTATATACATGATCATGCCTAGATAATCTCATAATTATTCGGTTTTCTATCAATTGCTCGACAGTAATTTGTTCACCCACCGTAATACTTATGCTATCTTGAGAGAAGCCTCTAGTGAAACCTATGGCCCCCGGGTCTATCGTTTATCATATAAGCTTTCAATCTACTTTTATTTGCATCTTTATTTTCTGCATCTATATTATAAAATACCAAAAATATATTTATCTTATCATATTATCTCTATCAGATCTCACTTTCACAAGTGGCCTTGAAGGGATTGACAACCCCTTTATCGCATTGGTTGTGAGTTCTTTGTTTGTTTGTGTAGGTTCGTGGGACTTGTGAGGAGCCTCCTACTGGATTGATACCTTGGTTCTCAAAAACTAAGGGAAATACTTACGCTACTGTGCTGCATCACCCTTTCCTCTTCAAGGAAAACCAACGCAAGCTCGAGACGTAGCAAGAAGGATTTCTGGCGCCATTGCCGGGGAGGTCTTCGCTCAAGTCAAGACATACCAAGTACCCATCACAAACTCATCTCCCTCGCATTTACATTATTTTCCATTTGCCTCTCGTTTTCCTCTCCCCCACTTCACCCTTGCCATTTTATTCGCCCTCTCTTTCCCAATCTCCTCTCTCTTTCGATTGCCTTTTTTTTGTTTGCTTGTGTGTTGGATTACTTGTCGCCATGGCGCAAGATAATACCAAATTGTGTGATTTCTCCAATGCCAATAATAATGATTTCCTTAGTACTCCGATTGCTCCTCTTAATGATGTTGAGTTTTCTGAAATCAATACTGCTTTGCTGAATCTTGTTTTGAAAGATCAATTTGCCGGCCTTCCTAGTGAAGATGCCGCTACTCATCTAAACAACTTTGTTGATTTGTGTGATATGCAAAAGAAGAAAGATACGGATAATGATATTGTTAAATTGAAGTTATTTCTGTTTTCACTTAGAGATCGTGCTAAAGTTTGGTTTTCGTCTTTGCCTATATTATTGATTCTTGGAACAAGTGCAAAGATGTTTTGATCTCTAAATATTTTCCTCCCGCTAAGATCATCTCGCTTAGGAACGATATTATGAATTTTAAACAACTTGATCATGAGCATGTTTCCCAATCTTGGGAAAGAATGAAATTGATGATTCGCAATTGCCCTACTCATGGTTTGAATTTATGGATGATCATACAAAAAATTTATGCCGGATTAAACTTTGCTTCTAGAAATCTTTTAGATTCGGCCGCCGGAGGCACGTTTATGGAAATCATTTTAGGAGATGCTACAAAACTTCTTGGTAATATTATGGCTAATTATTCTCAATGGCACACCGAACGACCTACTAGTAAAAAGGTGCATGCTATAGAAGAAATTAATGTTTTGAGTGGAAAGAAGGATGAGCTTATGAGATTGTTTGATACTTAGAGTTCTTATATTGATCCCAATGATATCCCTTTATCTACCTTGATTGAGAATAATAATGAATCTGTGGATGTAAATTTTGTTGGTAGGAATAATTTTGGAAACAATGCTTATAGAGGAAACTTTAATCCTAGACCGTTCCCTAGCAATTCCTCTAATAATTATGGAAATTCCTACAATAATTCTTATGGTAATTTTAATAAGATGCCCTCTGATTTTGAAAATAGTGTGAAAGAATTTATGGTCTCTCAAAAGAATTTTAATGTTTTGCTTGAAGAAAAATTGCTCAAAGTTGATGATTTGGCTAGGAACGTTGATAGACTTTCACTTGATGTTGATTCTCTTAAACTTAGATCTTCTTCTCCTAAGCACGATATCAATGAGTCTCTCAAAGCAATGAGAATTTCCATTGACGATTGCAAGGAAAGAACTACTAGATGGCGTGCTAAGAAAGTTAGCTTTGTAAAGGCGTGTTCTTCTAGTTTCCATGAAAATAATGATGAAGATCTTAAAGTTATTGATGTGTCCCCTATTAGATCTTTGTTTTGCAATATGAATCTTGATAATAATGGGACTGGAGATGAGTCAACTTTATTTAGAAGGCGTCCCAATAGTTTGGAGTTTTTAGATCTTGATGCTAAAATTGGTAAAAGTGGGATTGGAGAGGTCATGACTTTAAATAGTATTGAACCCACTATCTCGGATTTCAAGTAATTTGATTATGATAATTATTCTTTAGAAAGTTGTATTTCCTTATTGCAATCCGTTGTTAATTCTCCCCATGCTTATAGTCAGAATAAAGCTTTTACCAAGCATATCGTTGATGCCTTGATGCAATCTTTTGATGAAAAACTTAATTTGGAAGTTTCTATACCTACAAAACTTAATGATGAGTGGTAACCTACTATAAAGATTAGAATTAAAGATCATGAGTGTTTTGCTTTGTGTGATTTGGGTTCTTGTGTTTCCACGATTCCGAAAACTTTATGTGATATTCTAGGTTTCCATGATCTTGATGATTGCTCGTTAAATTTGCACCTTGCGGAGTCCACCATTAAAAAGCCAATGGGAAGAATCAATGATGTTCTAATTGTTGGAAATAGAAATTTGGTGCCCGTTGATTTTGTCGTTCTTGATATAGATTGCAATCTTTCTTGTCCTATTTTCTTGGTAGACCTTTCCTTAGAACGAGTGGTGTGATTATTGATATGAAGGAAGGAAATATTAGATTCCAATTTCCATTAAAGAAAGGCATGGAACACTTTTCAAGAAAGAAAATCAAATTACCTTAAGAATCTATCATGCGAGCTACCTATGAATCAAGTGCTAAAGATGACACTACTTAGATCTATCTTCGCTTTTATGCCTAGCTAGGGGCGTTAAACGATAGCGCTAGTGGGGAGGCAACCCAATTTTCTTTGTGTTTTTCCTTTTGTTTCTGTTTAGTAATAAATTTTGCATCTACTTTCTGTTTAGATGTGTTTTCATGTTTTATTTAGTGTTTGTGCCAAGTAGAACCTATAGGATAACCTATGATGATAGTTGATTTGATTCTGCTGAAAAACAGAAACTTTGCGCTCACGAGAAAAAATTCAATAAATCACAGGAACGAGCTTTTGCATTGATTATTTTTTCTTATGTTCAATAAACAAATTTTTTAGGACTTCCTATTTTGGTAGGATTTTTAATGTTCCAGAAGTTTGCGTTAGCTACATATTGCTACAGACTGTTCTGTTTTTGACAGATTCTGTTTTTCGTGTGTTGTTTGCTTATTTTGATGCATCTATGGCTAGTATGTAAGGGTATGAACCATAGAGAACTTGGAATAAAGTAGGTTTAACACCAAAATAAATAAATAATGAGTTCACTACAGTACCTTATGTGGTGGTTTTGTTTTCTTTCACTAATGGAGCTTATAAGATTTCCTGTTGAGTTTTGTGTTGTGAAGTTTTCAAGTTTTGGGTAAAGCTTTTATGGACTATGGGATAAGGAGTGTCAAGAGCCTAAGCTTGGGGATGCTTATGGCACCCCAAGATATTCAAATATAGCCAAAAGCTTAATCTTGGGGATGCCCCCGGAAGGCATCCCCTCTTTTGTCTTCGTTCATTGGTAACTTTACTTGGAGCTATATTTTTATTCGCCACATGATATGTGTTTTGCTTGGAGCGTCGTGTATTATATTAGTCTTTGATTTTTAGTCTACCACAATCATCCTTTCTGTACACACCTTTTGGGAGAAGCCTACTTGATTGAAATTTATTAGAATATGCTACGTGCTTCGCTTATATCTTTTTAGCTTGATAGTTTTTGCTCTAGTGCTTCACTTATATCTATTAGAGCATGGCGGTGGATTAATTTTGAAGAAATTGCTAGTATCTCATGCTTCACTTATATTATTTTGGGAGTCTTTTAGAACAGCATGGTATTTTCTATGGTTACAAATTTGGTCCTAGAATGATGAGCATCCAAGTTGGGTATAATAAAAACTATCATAGGAAGTGAATTGGATGCTATGATCAATTTGTTGCTTGATAATTGTTTTGAGATATAAAGGTAGTAATGTTAGGGTCATGCTAGTGGATAATTATGAAACTGAGAAATACTTTTATTGAAGTTGGCAAGTCCCGTAGCATGCACGTATGGTAAAAGATATGTGACAAATTTGTTGCATGGGGTGCTCTTTTGATTGTCTTCCTTATGAGTGGCAGTCGGGGACGAGCAATGGTCTTTTCCTACCAATCTATACCTCTAGGGGCATGCGTAGTAGTACTTTGCTTCGAGGTCTAAGTAGACTTTTGCAATAAGTATATGAGTTCTTTATGACTAATGTGAGTCCATGGATATACGCACACTCATCCTTCCACTTTGCTAGCCTTTATTATGCCGCGCAACTTTCGCCGGTATCATGAACCCATTATTTACCTTCCTCAAAACATCCACCATACCTACCTATTATGGCATATCCATAGCCATTCCGAGATATATTGCCATGCAACTTTCCACCGTTCCGTTTATTATGACACGTTTCATCATTGTCATATTGCTCTTTGCATGATCATGTAGTTGACATCGTATTTGTGGCAAGGCCACCTTCATAATTTTCATACATATCGCTCTTGATTCATTGCATATCCCAGTACACCGTCGGAGGCATTCATATAGAGTCATATTTTGTTCTAGCTTTGAGTTGTAATTCTTGAGTTGTAAATCTATAAAAGTGTGATGATCTTCATTATTAGAGCATTGTCCCAGTGAGGAAAGGATGATGAAGACTATGATTCCCCCATAAGTCGGGATGAGACTTCGGACTTTATAAAAAAGAGAGGCCAAAGAAGCCCACCAAAAAGAAGAAAGAAAAGAAAAAAAAAGAAAAGAAAAAAAGAAAAGAAAAAAAAAAGAAAAGAAAGAAAAATGAGAGAAAAAGAGAGAAGGGACAATTGCTACTATCTATATTTCCACACTTGTGCTTCAAAAATAGCACCATGATCTTCATGATAGAGAGTCTCCTATGTTGTCACTTTCATATGCTAGTGGGAATTTTTCATTATAGAACTTGACTTGTATATTCCAATGATGGGCTTCCTCAAAATACCCTAGGTCTTCGTGAGCAAGCGAGTTGGATGCACACCCACTTAGTGCTTTTTGTTGAGCTTTCATATATTTATAGCTCTAGTGCATCCGTTGCATGGCAATCCCTACTAATCACATTGATATCTATCGATGGGCATCTCCATAACCTGTTGATACGCCTAGTTGATGAGAGACTATCTTCTCCCTCCTTTTATCCTCACAACCACCACCATATACCACCATAGTGCTATGTCCATGGCTTGCGCTCATGTATTGCGTAAGAGTTGAAAAAAAGCCGAAGCATGTTAAAAAGTATGAAACAATTGCTCGGCTCGTCATCGGGGTTGTGCATGATGGGAGTATTTTATGTAATGAAAATGAAGCATGGCCTAACTATATGATTTTGTAGGGATAAGCTTTCTTTGGCTATGCTATTTTGATAGGACATGATTATTTGTTAGTATGCTTTGAAGCATTATTATTTTTATGTTTTGTAAGCTTTTATCTTGAATCATTTGGATCTGAACATTCATGCCACAATAAAGAAAATTACAATGAGAATTATGCTAGGTAGCATTCCACATCAAAAATTCTGTTTTTATCATTTACCTACTCGAGGACGAGTAGGAATTAAGCTTGGGGATGCTTGATAAGTCTCCAATGTATCTATAATTTTTGATTGTTCCACGCTATTATATTACCTGTTTTGGATGTTCATGGGCTTTATTTTACACATTTATATCATTTTTCGGACTAACCTACTAACCGGAGGTCCATCCCGTATTGCTGTTTTTTTTCCTATTTCAGTATTTCGAAGAAAAGGAATATCAAACGGAGTCCAAACGGAATGAAACCTTCGGGAGCGTGATTTCTGGAACGAACGTGATCCAGAGGACTTAGAGTGCAAGTCAAGAAGCAGCCGAGGCGGCCACGAGATAGGAGGGTGCACCCACCCCTCCTGGGCGCGCCCCCCCTGTCTCATGGGCCCCTCGGGCATCCACCGACGTACTTCTTCCTCCTATATAAGCCTACATACCCCGAAAACATCCAGGGAGCCACCGAAGAAATATTTTCGCCACCTTAACCTTCTGTATCCGCAAGATCCCATCTTGAAGCCGTCGGCGGCGTTCTGCCAGAGGGGGAATCCACCACGGAGGGCTTCTACATCAACACCATAGCCCCTCCGATGAGTTGTGAGTAGTTTACCACAGACCTTCGGGTCCATAGTTATTAGCTAGATGGCTTCTTCTCTCTTTTTGGATCTCAATACAATGTTCTCCCCCTCTCATGTGGAGATCTATTGGATGTAAACTCTTTTTGCGGTGTGTTTGTCGAGATCCGATGAATTGTGGGTTTATGATCAAGTTTATCTATGAATAATATTTGAATCTTCTCTGAATTCTTTTATGTATGATTGAGTTATCTTTGCAAGTCTCTTCGAATTATCGGTTTGGTTTGGCCTACTAGGTTGATCTTTCTTGCCATGGGAGAAGTGCTTAGCTTTGGGTTCAATCTTGCGGTGTCCTTACCCAGTGACAGAAAGGGTTGCAAGGCACGTATTGTATTGTTTCCATCAAGGATAAAAAGATGGGGTTTATATCATATTGCATGAGTTTATCCCTCTACATCATGTCACCTTGCTTAATGCGTTACTCTGTTCTTTATGAATTTAATACTCTAGATGCAGGCAGGAGTCGGTCGGTGTGTGGAGTAATAGTAGTAGATGCAGGCAGGAGTCGATCTACTTTTTGCGGATGTGATGCCTATATACATGATCATGCCTAGATAATCTCATAATTATTCACTTTTCGATCAATTGCTCGACAGTAATTTGTTCACCCACCGTAATACTTATGCTATCTTGAGAGAAGCCTCTAGTGAAACCTATGGCCTCCGGGTCTATCCTTTATCATATAAGCTTTCAATCTACTTTTATTTGCATATTTATTTTCTGCATCTATATTATAAAATACCAAAAATATATTTATCTTTTCATATTATCTCTATCAGATCTCACTTTCGCAAGTGGTCATGAAGGGATTGACAACCCCTTTATTGCGTTGGTTGCGAGTTCTTTGTTTGTTTGTGTAGGTTCATGGGACTTGTGAGGAGCCTCCTACTGGATTGATACCATGGTTCGCAAAAACTGCGGGAAATACTTATGCTACTGTGCTGCATCACCCTTTCCTCTTCAAGGAAAACCAACGCAAGCTTGAGATGTAGCCGGCATCGATAGCCGTCGTTCCAGGTCCTAATACGCCTTTTATGCTTTCCCGCATAAAGCTCCCTCAGGATTTGCCTCTTGTACCTCCTCTAGCCATCTTCATCCTTGCTGTCCACATCGTGAGACAACACCTATACAAATAGTAAAAGAAATTTGGCATCAAATCAATGTTTACATGCCGTGAAGTAGGATTAGGAATTTATGGCTATTTATTTATACATATCTAGAGATTATGGTTCGATTTTAAGCACAGTCATCTATATACAGACAAATCTTGAAGAAAATAATGGCACAAAATTTACGTAGGTCATTCAAAATCAATTGTCAAGTCCTGGCTAGGAATTATTAGCATGATCACTAACCCTAATCAGATTACTAGCAGAAACCATTTGCACAGATGAAACAACTAATCACTTATCACTTGCACCATTCAAACAATAAATATACTACACGGATCTAACGAAACTTACTCAGATTTCATGGATTGGGAGAACATAACCATATGATTTCTATTCCAAAAAGGGGGAGGCAGGAGTAACCAGAGAAACCTTATGATCTATTTGACACATAAATGGGTATAGATGACTAACCAGCTGTCCGTCGTCGTCGGAGTCATCGCTGGAGTGGTCGTCGGGTTCGTCACCAGAGTCGGTGTGGAAATCCGCCTTCGGTTGTGGAAGCTCGACGCCGTCGACGATGTCAGGGTGCAGCGATAACTCACTGGCATTGACGGCAACCTCTATCTCCATCTCCACACTGTGGTCCGGTGCTTTAGCAGCCCTGGCGTCGCCACTCCCTCCGATGGGGCGCTTTGGTGGCATCCTCATACATTGACGGCTTTGAGGACTGAGAGCAGCGTCGAGGATGCAAGCAGAGAGAGAGGTTTGTGTGTGTGGCGAGGATGCGGGGTGCGGCCGCTCGGGCGCACCATTGATATGGAGTAGTGGGAGTTGTGGGACAGAGGCGGGTGGCGGTCAAACCGATGGATCGCCTCCCGGTGAGCCTGCGCACCGGACTGCTGGCATGCCTACCAAAGTTTCACACAGCTACTCGCGCGCCCCAATGACACTGCACAGCGAGCACGCCTCCGTCAATTCACACACCTGCACGCATGCCTCCTGGTCTGCCTGCACGGTGGACTTCTCGCATGCGTCCCGTCAACTCACGCCTGCTCGCACGGCACACAGGTCGCGCGGCGGCACGTATATTGTTTTTCTATTTGGATGATTAATGCTACCGCTTTATTTCTTAACCAAAGCATGGCACGTATCCATTGTTGGTCTAACGCTCACAGTTCGAATAAACAATTCATTTGGGATATTGGTTCCCAATTATTAATAGTCTCCCATTTGTAATTAGATAAAGATTACATCAAAATTGGTCTCAAATTTGACAAAAAAAGTACAATGCCACTTTGTATTGGTGTCCATATGACAGCACGATAAGTTTCAGGAACTTCAAATAAGTTTTGGATGTACTAGAATTTAAAAATCAAGATTGTCAATGTTTGAAATTTGTTGCACGAGGAGTTAACATGCACCCAGTGAGGCACATGTGTTTTTGCTATCCATTTAGATGCACAGTCACGTGTGCATGTAGCTCAAATTTAATTTTTGCACATTATACCCGTAGAAAAGAAATCAATTAATGTACTAAAACTTCTTAATGATCTCTGGGGGTTTTCGAAATTAAAACGCCCCTCCTTTGGTAACATATGTTCACCGCAGGATAACTAATTTAACATGCATCGTAGTTGCGGTGGATTCGCGGTGTGTGTGGGGGTGTGTGCGTATGGAGGTGGCGGGTGGCTCGCAGTACACTACGAGTTGTGAGCCACCGAGTGGGTTGGCCATTTTGTTAGGAAGACCGGTGCCACATCAGAGTCGTGAATTCGTTATTTAAAAAACTACACAACCCTTTCATACATACATGTTTTGGCCGCATGCAGTCGATGGTTGTCCTACATGACACTCGATACTCGCGTCTGACGCTTTCTGTGGGCCCGCGAGGTCGCCGTCCATCACTTTGAAGAACTACCAGCAGTGAGGTTAATTTGATCAGCAAGGTAGACTCTTTTTTGTTTGTGTTATGGTGGTATATAATATGCCTCGAAGAGGTGGGAGGGGACTAGCATATATTCTATATGTACATGTCCGTGAACAAGTACACCTCACTCAGTGTTGAGACTTTTCTGTTTCGAGGCATGTGCCACATCAAAATTGTGAAATTGGCTATTCAAACATCACACAACACCTCTTTGGGCCACATGCATGCACGCGGTGGTTATCCTAGCTAGGACACTCACATGTGACGCTTCCATCTGTGGACCCACGAGGCCATCGTCGATGCATGCATGCATCACTTTGACCTACATCGGGAGAGGTTAATTAATTTCACCATCGATGAGGATTCTTTTGGGTTGTACATATTACGGTAGGAGCATATAGTATGCATCAAAGAGGGGGGAAGGGGACCATCATATGTAGTACGCTTCATGAACCTCGCTCTGTGTGGGTGCATGGTTTACGGTTTTTGAGGCATGTGGCACATCAAAGTTGTGCATCTTGGGTATTCAACATATATATATTTGGCCAACATGCAAAGCGATGGTGGTTGTCCTCTCACACCCACTTAAGAGGTTATCAGCGATATCGATGCTTTCCATCTATGGGCCCACTTGGTCCATCACTACTTTTTGCCTCACAATGAGAGAGGTTAATTTGACTTAGGAGGGCATTATCTTTTTGCTTGTAATACGGTATATATATATATATATATATATATATATATATATATATATATATATAGGTCATGCCCTGGGATGACATGCATGATATAGTTTGAGCACACACACACATGCATGTGTACGCATGAATCCCTCCCATCGAGTCGAAGTGGCTAGTACAATGACACGTCATGAACCGATCTTGCTCTGTGTGGGGAGTGTACGATTTTCGAGGCACGCGCCACATCAATGTTGTGAAATGGTATTCAAACATGCATGCACGCATCACCTCCATACATATGCATGTAGTGGTTGCCTTCGAATGGTACACTCCCTCACGTGGTTATCGGCGACAAGCCTATATATTCATGGGCCTGCGTGGACATCCATGATCACCTTGACCGACAACAAGATAGGTTACCATGGCGGATTCTTCATTGGGTTCATGTTATTGTAGTATAGGTCATGGTGAGATTTAGACCTAATTAAGTTTGAGCACATATACTATGCACGCATGCATGCATGAATCCCCGTCGTTGGCTTGAAGTGTGGTGTAACATACATATGCATCATCAACCTAACCCTCACTCAGTGTGGGGATTTCTAGTTCGAAATCACTGTGCCACATCAAAGTTGTTCCATTGTGTACTCAAAAACACACCTCTCCATACATATGTTTGGGCCACACGCATGCAGTGGTTGTCTTCAGGGACTAGCTACTTGCATGATTATTGGCGAACTAGCCCATCTCCGGGGTCGCATGGACGGCCATCACTTTGACTAACAAGAATAGAGAAGTTGTACAACCAAGGTGGATTATTCTTGGTCCATTTTACGATCCATCTTTGTGAGATATGCCTCTCTGGCCCACAGATTGAATGTGTGTGGGGGGGCTGCTACTTCGCACTTTGCTAGGTGAACCTTGGTTGGGGGGGCATGCATTCATAGCTTAGGATTCCCTTCGTGCCAACACGAGGGGGGATTATAGCTACTTCGCACTTTGCTAGGTGAACCTCGTTTGGGGGGCGGCATGCATTCATAGATTAGGATTCCCTTCATGCCGACACAAGGGAGGGGGTCTGCTAGCTACTTCTCACTTTGCTAGGTGAACCTCGGTTGAGGGGAGGGTCCATGCATTCATAGCTTAGGATTCCCTTCGTGCCGACACGAGGGGGGTGGGGGCAAGAAATATCATGCACTTTGCGAGATAGGTGCCACATTGAAGTTGCATTTGGTATTTGAAAATCAAACCACCCTTTTCATACATAAATTTGGTCCACATGCAAGTGTGTTCGTGTTCTGACCCTATCCCGTGTCATTTTTCTCCAAATTTATGAACATTAGACAAGTTGGATAACACAACAGACACAGTTCGCTCAAACTAACCGTGTGCATTGGGCTCCACGAGGCTTCCCCTCTCAAAAATATCTACCCGCCTGCAGCTTTTTTCAGTTTGATAACACACGGTTATTGTGTTTCGACCGTGTGCGATGTTTCTTGTTCCCAATCCCGCCTGCATCCCTCAAAAATATCTGTCCGCCTCGAGGGTCTTTCTATTTCATAACACACGATTGTTATCTCCGGACCGTGTGCGATGCACCATCATCAAAATTTTCAATAGCCCCGGCATTTCACTCCCGCGTTTGACTCCCGCGTAGTAAATTTTCAGTACCCGCGTCATTTCCTCAAAGACCCCCCCCCTCCACACACACACACACACACACCTCCCTCGCTCGAAACCCTAGCAAGGTCCCCACCGCCGCTGCAAGGCCTCCATTCTCAACATCTGCCAGTTTTGCCCCGTGCAGCTTACCCACCGATCTCCATACCCATGCTGCCCTGAGTTTATTAGATGATGCCTGCCAAACGCCCCCTTTCCTGCAGATCCCCATCCCCATCCCCACTCCAGAGCATCGCAGCCTAAGCCCGGCTATGCTTCCCGTGGAGCTCGAGGAGAGACTAGCCCAAAATAGGTGCATCGTGGTCTCTTCGCCCGACGTCGCCGAGGAAGCTGACGACCATTACTCACGGCAGGCACTCAAGCAGCGGGCTAGAGTATGCAGGCATATCTAGGCCGCCGGCTACAACATCAAGGTCATTGACAGCGACGGCCTGAGGTGGGCCATGTCACAGGTTAAGTGGCCCACCCCCAACACCTCGGGTTCAACCGCTGTCGGTCTCATCCATGGCCCCGCCACTGATCTCCTCTGGCTCGCTGTCAACAGTTTGCCATCCTACATCACCATCAAGCCCCTTTTGTCATTTCTGAAGGACACATTCTGCAATGCTGGCTTGGGATCCACAACTTCCAAGTCAGACCACATTGACGGCGACCACGAGGAGGGCACCCTCTCCGGCTCTTCCAACGGGAAAGGGACCATCTGCTCTTCCAAGGGGAAAGCGCCCGTCTGCGACATCAGGGAGGGCACCCTACAGCCGTGCTCTTCCAAGGGGAAGGAGCCCATCTGCGACAACATGGAGCGCATCCAGGGTCCATGCTCTTCCCACAGGAACGAGCCCATCAGTGACAAGTGAGGAAACCCATAATTTCTTTTGTCGTGCCTCTTCACAGGGGGAAACCCATGAATTGTTTTGTCGAGTCCCTTTTGTAGTGTAGTGAGAATATGTTCATTTTAATTGCTATATCTGGTTGTTTGCAGTATGCCTTGTTTATTTCAGTTGTTCACAATGTGATGCTCTATATGTGCAATTATTTACTTGAAGGAAATGTGCCCTAGAGGAAATAATAAAGTTATTTGTATTTCCTTATTTCATGATAAATGTTTATTATTCATGCTAGAATTGTATAACCAGAAACTTAGTACATGTGTGAATACATAGACAAAACATATTGTCCCTAGTATGCCTCTACTTGACTAGCTCGTTAATCAAAGATGGTTATGTTTTCTAACCATAGACATGTGTTGTCATTTGATGAATGGGATCACATCATTAGGAGAATGATGTGATGGACAAGACCCATCCGTTAGCTTAGCATCATGATCGTTACAGTTTCATTGCTACTTCTTTCTTCATGACTTATACATGTTCTTCATACTATGAGATTATGCAACTCCCGAATACCGGACGAACACTTTGTGTGCTACCAAACATCACAACGTAAAAGGGTGATTATAAAGGTGCTCTACAGGTGTCTCGAAGGTGTTTGTTGGTTTGGCATAGATCGACATTAGGATTTGTCACTCCGTGTTTCGGAGAGGTATCTCTGGGCCCTCTCGGTAATACTCATCACTATAATAAGCCTTGCAAGCATTGTAACTAATGAGTTAGTTGCGGGATGAAGTATTAATGAACGAGTAAAGAGACTTGCCAGTAATGAGATTGAACTAGGTATGATGATACAGATGATCAAATCTCGGGCAAGTAACATACCGATGACAAAGGGAACAATGTATGTTGTTATGCGGTTTGACCGATAAAGATTTTTGTAGAATATGTAGGAGCCAATATGAGCATCCAGGTTCCGCTATTGGTTATTGACCGGAGATGTGTCTCGGTCATGTCTACATAGTTCTCGAACCCATAGGGTCCGCTTGCTTAACGTTCGATGACAATTTGTACTATGAGTTATGTGATTTGATGACCGAAGTTTGTTCGGAGTCCCGGATGAGATCACGGTCATGACAAGGAGTCTCGAAATGGTGGTGACGTAAAGATCGATATATTGAAAGGTTATATTTGGACATAGGAAAGGTTCCGAGTGATTCGGGTATTTTTCGGAGTACTGGGTAGTTACGGGAATTCACTGGGAGAAGTAATGGGCCTTATTGGGATTTAGTGGAGAGAGGGGAGAAGGACCAAGAGGTGGCGCGTGCCTCCCCCTGCCCAAACCGAATTGGACAAGGGGTGGGGGCGCAGCCCCCCTTTCCTTCTCCCTCTCCCTCTCTTTCCTTCTCTCCTACTCCGAATAGGAAAGGGAATCCTACTAGGACTTGGGAGTCCTAGTAGGACTCCCTATGCTTGGCGCGCCCTCTAGGCCGGCCGCCTCCTCCCTCCCTCCTTTATATACAGGGGAGGGGAGCACCCCAAGGACACATAAGTTGATCAAATTGATCTTTTAGCCGTGTGCGGTGCCCCCTCCACAGATTTCCACCTCGGTTATATCGTCGTAGTGCTTAGGCGAAGCCCTACGCCGGTAACTTCATCATCACCGTCACCACGCCGTCGTGCTGACGGAGCTCTCCCTCGGCCTCAGCTGGATCTAGAGTTCGAGGGACGTCACTGAGCTGAACGTGTGCAGATCATGGAGGTGTCGTGCGTTCGGTACTTGATCGGTAGGATCGCAAAGACATTCGACTACATCAACCGCGTTACTTAACACTTTTGCTTTTGGTCTACGAGAGTATGTGGACACACTCTCCCCCTCGTTGCTATGCATCACCTAGATAGATCTTGCGTGATCGCAGGATTTTTTTAAATTACTACGTTCCCCAACATTATTGTGTTGTACATTTCATCAATCCAGTTTTAAACATACTGATAGGAATGCATATATTTGCTTGTTATTAAGCCTGTTATAGCTAGCATATGCCTCTTTTTAAGTTTTTTGATTGTTCGGTTGTTTGTAGTTAGCATATGTCTAGTTTCAAATGCTATCTTCGATTATTCATAGTATGCCTTGTTTATTCCAGTTATTCACAACGTGATGTTCTATATGTGCAAGTATGAATTGTCCAGTTCAATTTCATCGGTACCAGTTTCAGTAATAGCACTATGAATGACTACATTTGGTTGCTACATCTTGTATTTAACACGTCTTTCTATTTTTATTTAATAATAACCAGTGTACTTAGACCGGCACAATACCAGTTTGAATGACTATGTTTGCTTCTTGTTAAATGTTAGGTCGGTTGCAGTTAACACACCTTTCCACTTGTTTTGTTTTACTAGCGTGCTTAAACTTGCACACCGAATCTATCGTTTCAAGATTATTTTGTCTGCCCTGGATAATTTTGGTTGACGTTTAGCCTGTTGCGCTTAACATGCTTCTCGATGTACGTACACAGGACAATTTTGGGAATGATTGATGTTTTCCATCGAGGTGAGTTTCATTCCATGGCTTATATATGCTCACTGTTCAAGATATCGCTAGCTGGTAAAATATAGGCCGGGGGCTGATAAGGACTAATCAGTGAATCGGACTTTTAACTGGATATATCGGTGAATCACACAACAACAACAACAACAACAACAACAACAACAACAGCAACAGCAACAGCAACAGCAACAGCAGCAACAGCAACAGCAGCAGCAGTAACAAC
>NC_041389.1:507459750-507460019 GCF_002162155.2 Triticum dicoccoides
CAACAACAACAACAACAACAACAACAACAACAACAACAACAACAACAACAACAACAACAACAACAACAACAACAACAACAACAACAACAACAACAACAACAACAACAACAACAACAACAACAACAACAACAACAACAACAACAACAACAACAACAACAACAACAACAACAACAACAACAACAACAACAACAACAACAACAACAACAACAACAACAACAACAACAACAACAACAACAACAGCAACAGCAACAGCAACAGCAGCAGCAACA
>NC_041389.1:507464189-507547174 GCF_002162155.2 Triticum dicoccoides
ACAACAACAACAACAACAACAACAACAACAACAACAACGACAACAACAACAACAACAACAACAACAACAACAACAACAACAACAACAACAACAACACCAACAACAACAACAACAACAACAACAACAACAACAACACATAATACAAGATGTTAATTCATCTAATATGTGAGTATATTGGATGTTATAAGATATTATAAAAGAGTGGTGTACTGCATCATTGTGCAATTTTTGTTTAGCTTCTAATATTAACTTGGTACTTTTAGGTACATATGTCATTGGTAAAGATCCACGCTTCGACCTTTTCTGCGTATGGGGTAATGAGATATCGATGAACCAACATCAAGTGAGGAAGCTGATAAAGATTGTTAGTAAAATGTGTCCAAAGATGGCAATTAAACTTTTTGTTTACACTTTATCCAAGACAATAGCGAACTGCAGTATGGTAAGTAAGAACTCAGTAGCCTTCTTTTTACTACACATAATGAGTTGTGTTAGATGACAATGTCTAAATCTTTTTCCTTTGCAGTTGTTGCCAAAGCAGTTTACTCAAGATTACCTCTCAAACTACATGATTGGTGGGCATGCAAAGGTTAAAGTATTTCTACTAGAACACAATGATTATCTAGATGTTTTCATGAAGACCGTGAAGGATGGGTGGTCGGCCATCACAAGGGGTTGCAATAGAGTCGTGCGTGCCTTCTGCATGGTGGAGGGCACAATATGGGCATTCCGCTTCACATTGTTCAGCAACCAGAATGTATTTCGCCTCTTTTTTTACCATATTTAATAGTATAAGTATACAACTATGGTTCATCATTCTTTATTTGGTTCTTATGTAATTCTTTAACATATGTACCTATGAATCGAATAATGCATTGGTTGTTTGAACCTGATGGATATGAATAAAGCTATAGCTACATTCAAATTCAAATTCAAATCCAGTACAATTTGAATTAGCAGCAATTAAATTACGTTGAAATTACGCTCTCCAGGTCGTTACGGCACACACCGTTGGTAAAACACAATCATTTGCGATATACACCATAATCCGAGACGGTTCACAGAGAAGAAACGTGTGCAAGCATGCACACAGTTGACGTTTGCAAAGCGTGTGCGATGTCAGACAATATCACAAATGGTGCGGGCAACGTTTGTGTTAGTTGCCTTATCATACACGATTCACAACCATGAACTGTTTTGATGAAGTATGCATCGTAAACGTTGCACCACAGAATAGCGTGTGCGATAGTTATCGTGTACGACGATGTTACGACGGTCCAACGTTTCATAATCCTGTCCGACACTCGTACGACGATTAGCTAATCTTCTTAATCAGTTTCGCATACGGGTTGGGAAAAGCAAATGTGTGTGATTGTAAGCTTCTCATACACATTCTACAATAGTGACCGTTTGTGATAGGCCGCGCATCGTAAATGTAGCACCACAGAATACCGATTCCGATGGAAATGCGAGCACAAATGAGTAGGAGTATTGTATATGCATCTTGGCTCCCCATCCCCATGGTTTCTGGGTCGTGTGGGAAGGACCCCCCCCTATCGCCATCAATCACTAGGCGACGGTTCCAAATACCGTCGCGAAAAGGGGTAACCGTTTGTATATCAGCGATGCGTACCATTGTATATTTGCCTTTGCGATCTATTTTCCTTTCCTTTTATTTTCAAATCTATTAAACCAAAAAATAAAAAAAATACCTTGCTACAATTTATTTTATTTGGCATTTGATCTATCATATTTACAACTCTCTCGCGTCTGTTGGCCTACCTTGGGCGCCGCTACCCGAAAAGGATTGACAACCTCTTTTACACGTCGGGTTGCAAGTATTTGTTATTTGTGTGCAGGGGCTATTTACGTTGTGTTGCTTGGTTCTCCTACTGGTTCGATAACCTTGGTTTCATCACTGAGGGAAATACCTACCGCTGTTGTGTCGCATCGTCCCTTCCTCTTTGGGGAAATACCGACGTAGCTTCAAGCCGCATCAATGGTATCTAGACCATATCTATTCCAAAGAGTAATCCCCACATGAAAAATGCGAATAAGAAAGGTAGTAGATTGCTTTCAAGTAGATCTATTTTGGGCATTGCAAATTCTATACCAGGCACCTTATAAATTTTCTCCCTCCATTTGTTTAAAATTGAGGACTTCATCATCGGGAGTGCTAACAATGATGGGAGGGCTAGCCATGAAAGCAAGACAAACGATCTAACGCACGAGCAAACAAAAGGCAAACGAAGAAGACGAACAAAAGAGGGGCGAAGAAAAAGGAAATCTTTTCGAAAATTGTTTTAGAAGTGGGGGAGAGGAAAATGAGAGGCAAATGGCGAATAATGTAATGCAAGATATGAGAGTTTATGATGGGTACTTGGTATGTCTTGACTTGGCATAGAGTGGCAACGGCGCCAGAAATTCTTCCCGCTACTTCTTGAGCTTGCGTTGATTTTTCACTTGAAGAGGCAAGGGCGATGCAGCAAAGTAGAGATAAGTATTTCCCTCAGTTAGAGAACCAAGGTAGACAACGCACAAATCACCAATACCTACACAAACAATCAAACAACTTGCACCCAACGCGATAAAGGGGTAGTAAATCTCTTCACGATCACTTGCAAAAGTGAGATATAATAGAGATTGATCAAATTAAACTAATGATAAAGTAAATATTTTGGGGTTTTTGGTTTATAGATCAGAAAGTAAAAGATTGCAAAATAGTAGATCAGAAACTTATATGATGGAAAATAGACCCCGGGGCCATAGGTTTCACTAGACACTTCTCTCAAGATAGCAAATAATACGGTGGATGAACAAATTACTGTCGAGCAATTGATAAAAAGCGCAAAGTTATGATGACATCTAAGGCAATGATTAGGAAATATAGGCATCACGTCCGTGTCAAGTAGAACGAAACAATTCTGTATCTACTACCATTACTCCACACATCGACCGACTCTTGCCTGCATCTAGAGTATTAAGTTCATTAAGAACAGAGTAACACATTAAGTAAGATGACATGATGTAGAAGAATAAACTCAAGCAATATGATGTAAACCCCATCTTTTTTATCCTTGATGGCAACAATACAATACGTGCCTTGTTGACTCGTCAAGTCGTTTATTGACCAGCGCGATGTCCGCATCCGCAACGTCGAGTTGCCGCTTCAGCTCGGCAGCTCCATCAGTCCGGCTGGCCACCGATCGTTCCACCACCTGCATAGGAAAGGCGACATTCTATAACTGAGATTATGATCCTCGGCACGCTGTCACTTTCGACAGCATACCAAGTCTCAGGGGCTACTATCTATACAGGGCGCACTCCATGTGCAAAACTGTCAAAAGGTATGTCATTTTTTGCGTACCTCAAACCCCGTCAGCAAGCTTCCGACGGCCTCATACAACCCGCTCTCGGTGGATGAGATCCTTTCAATCACCATACTCATTAATGTGCGGTGATCTTCTGACATAGACGCCCTCTCGAGCAAATCCTGCAGCTCCACTGGCCTCGTAGGTCGGAGCCGGACATTGTCGAAGGTTGAAAGTACCCGAATCTGGAGCCTTGGGTGTTGGAACTCGGGGCGAGGGGCGGATTCGATTGAGGGTTGAAGAAAAAGAACGGGCCTTAGTCTCATTATAAAGAGGGAGAATACCAAGAGCCGTCCACGTGACCGTTTGGAACCCGCCTTCGATGGAGGGGGCGTGGCAACGGGCGCGGTTGGGTTACCCACGTCCGTATTAATGAGAATCCCGAAATAAGGGGAACACGATCTCTGCTTCGACAAGACATGCCAAGGAAACCGCTTCGCTAAACGCGCTGAGGTGGTACAATAAAAACAATTCGAGTAAAGGCTTGGTAGTGGTGTGACGTCACGCCACAAAATACGTCAGCAGATTGAACTTGTGTAAATATTATTCTCTCTACGGTGGTATATGGAATTTATTTTGCAGAGTCGGACACTATCCTGGTGTTCACAATCTTCTATAAATTATTTGGGGAAGGAACCCGCCTTGCAACGCCGAAGACAATATGCGCGCCGGACTCGTCGTCATTGAAGTCTGGTTCAGGGGTTACTGAGGGAGTCCTGGACTAGGGGGTGTCCGGATAGCCGAACTATCATCATCGGCCGGACTCCAAGACTATGAAGATACAAGATTGAAGACTTCGTCCCGTGTCCGGATGGGACTTTCCTTGGCGTGGAAGGCAAGCTTGGCAATACGGATATGTAGATCTCCTACCATTGTAACCGACTCTGTGTAACCCTAACCCTCTCCGGTGTCTATATAAACCGGATGACTTTAGTTCATAGGACGAACAACAATCATACCATAGGCTAGCTTCTAGGGTTTAGCCTCCTTGATCTCGTGGTAGATCTACTCTTGTAATACCCACATCATCAATATCAATCAAGCAGGACGTAGGGTTTTACCTCCATCAAGAGGGCCCGAACCTGGGTAAAACATCGTGTCCCTTGTCTCCTGTTACCATCCGCCTAGACGCACAGTTCGGGACCCCTACCCGAGATCCGCCGGTTTTGACACCGACACCCCTGTTGTCACTGGGAAAGGACACCGCAAGACTGAACCCAAAGCTAAGCACTTCTTCCATTGGAAGAAAAACCAATCTAGTTGGCCAAACCAAACCAATAATTCGAAGAGAATTACAAAGATACCAAATCATGCATAAAAGAATTCAGAGAATATTCAAATAATATTCATAGATAAGCTGATCACAAATCCATAATTCATTGGATCTCGACAAACACACCGCAAAAAAAGATTACATTGGATAGATCTCCAAAAACATCGAGGAGAACATGGTATTGAGAATTAAAGTGAGAAAAGAAGCCAGTTGGTGGTAGGAAATCAGATTGAGAGGGAAATCAATTGGTGGGGTAACCGAAAGATAAAAAGAAAATAATACAATTCCAAAGAAGAGGATAGGTCTGCACAGTAAATAAAAGAGAAAATGCTAATATGACACGTTGGTGACGTTGAGGGCCGCATGTTGAGAGAATTGGTAGTAATGATGATCAACTTTTTAAAAATGTAAGATATGAAAAGGGCAACGATTCCGGCGGGGTTTTCTTTTTGCGTGGGTCAGCCAATGCATTGAAGTAGCAGAATGAATTAAATTTGAAGAGGTGGCTGCGTGCAGTTAAATTCGAAATTCGGTGGGGATGCATGTGGTGCTACTCCAAATGTAGGGGCACTCACAGTGCTGGCACGAGCGTAACTCACGTGACGCCAATCTAATTACTGTGCTGAAACCCCTGGGGCGGCCTGCTGGCTCGCTGCATCGTCTGCACCGGCAACTGCAAGTACAGGGCTGCCTTGAATGCCGTTCCCGAGACGAGAGGCGAGCCTGTCCCCGCCCGCCGGGGCGCCCGCCTCCGTCCTCCACGCTGGCGCATGCGGTGCGAGGGAATTCCGCCTCGCCGGGCATGCGATGCATGTAGGAGTAGGAGTAGGAGTAGGAGTACAGGCATATGGGAGGCGCAGGCGGCCAGGGTTTCACGTGCCCCCGCCCCGCCAGCGGACGGATACATTCCCCATCATTGCTCTTGCTTGCAGCGGAACCCGCATGTGCTGCCAGACATGCGAGGGAGGGAGGGAGCAGGCCAGCCGCCAGCGAGCGCGACGCTTTCCCCCTGGCCCGGCGATAGCGCGGCGGCCACCGCCGTGTGACGACCGACGAGTGACGCCGACTCTCCGGTCCGGTGGTGATGCGTCGACCTAGTACCTAACATGACACCATCCGTTTCAAGTGTGCATCAGCTGGACATTCCTATATATTCACGCTGCCATACTCTACCAGCAAAGATCGAGCAAGCAGAAACAAACGCAACCGTACGTACGTACGAGCCAAAATCAGCCGTCTCACCATCGGCTTGCATTTGCACGATGACGACGATGCATGCGGGCGAACTGGCGATCGCTGTAGCGCGTGCCAAGAAAGTCCGGCGAGTCGCGCGGGACTTGATTTCACGGGCGAGCCGGACAGGCGATGTAGCTAGCTCCACACCCTCTCTGTTCCGACGTGCCGCGCCGGCGGTGACCGCACCGAACCGGATGGATGGGGACTGGGGAAGCACGTGCGCTCTTGTATCTTCAAGTGTAAGATTCAAGCTCTCGTGGCTGCAACCCACTACTGTAGTCTGATCTGTACGCGGCAACCACATCCACTGGCTAAGGCTCTGCATGCCATCGTGCAGTGACTCGGTTACACGTACGTACCTAGCTATGCAATCGACCACCCTGGACTGGACAAGAAACAATTTGCCATGTCGGCCTAATTAGGCTCACATGTTTAGCTACTCCCACTTGAGAGTACGTACACGAATCATCAGTTTTAAAGAAACCTTGGAGTTGGAAAAGTACGTACCAGCTCCAGCTGATCAACCTGCAAGCTGCAACTACAAGTATAGCCATGTATATATATAGGACTAAACAAATAAACATGGGAGCATCTGATTAGCCACAGCCTTTGCAGTCAGCAACACATGAGATGAGGGTGAGATTCTCAGGCCTCATGATCGATCCCAAGAGGCAAGGGCCGCCACAAAAATCCACAGGGTCCTCTTTACATACTCATATTTAAATTGCCCTTTGCTCTAATTGTGCAGGAATATTCAGACTGCCTGTAAAGGCCACACCACCACCTCCCAACCTGCAAGCTAGCTAGCTGCAGCTTCCCTGCAGGACAAAGAGAATATAAAAGACTGGATGAGCAGATTAGCCGGTAGTTTAATCCAGCCCGCTCAGCTTAAACAGACGCATGAGAGGCTGAGAACACATGATGAAACTTATTTTAGTGTCGGCACTGAACTGGCAGTCAAAGAATATTGGCCATAAATCCAGCGATCCGTACGTGCACGCTCTGGTAGCTCCCCGGCCCCTGTTAACCGACTTGTTAATCGCTAATCATGCATGCATGCATGAGAACTTGCACATGCATGTTCTAGCTAGTTCCTCCCCGTCTTCTGCATGCTGGGTAGCTTAGCTAATCCAAGATGCTCATGCTCCCCGATCAGCCACGGGTAGGTTGGCTGCGTCCGCGCCAAATGACCCCAGCTAGCCCTCGAATAATTAATCGGCCCATTGGCAGCCTAACGGGCCGGTAAAGCACGTAGAGGCCGTACGTACCCACAAAGTGACTGCAATGATGATGGTGATGATGATGATCTATGTACAAATTAATCTGGGGCGGCTTGCACTTTAATCAGACACTGGCTAATTAAGCTCGCTAGCTAGCACTTGAATTCTGCGTAGTACTACTACTAGTTAGTAGTGCTGGTTAGTAGTCTGTTAGCGGCAGTACTATGTGCTGGGTTGGTGCATGGCATGATGCATGTTACTAGCTAGGAGCTGGAGTTCGCGTATAGTACAACGAATATGTGCGGTTCGCGCTCTAAGCTGGCGGCAGCCAGTTGAGTGGATGCCGATGCACATGCATGCATGGATGCAAAGTACTCGTGCGTGTGTTTTGGAGTTAGACAGGCCGTCTCTGTCGGGAGCGAGCGAGCGAGCAAGCAATGCCGTCCGTCCGTCTATCGGCGCCCGCCACGACTAGCCAGTGCACGCGCCCTCCCGTCCCGTGGGCGGTGCATGGATGGACCGGACAGGCCACTCCCCGGCCCGCGCGCCTAACGCACGCGTGCTCATTCGCCCCGCGCGCGGTGCGCGACCAGCCAGACTAGATTGGTGTGGTGTGGTGGCTGCCAGCTACGGGCGGCGTCGTCCTGGCCCAACCCAGCCCAGCCCCAACGGAACAGAACAGCTCAACGACGCTACGGAGGAGGACCATGCGCTGCGCGCGTGCATGCATGGGCGGACGGACGTAGGCGAGCGGCCAATGGCGCGGCGACAGGCGCGGCGGCACCGGGCGCGCGACGTACCGACCGGCGGATGGGCGGTCGGTCGCTCGATGATAAAGGCCATGCCCCGGGTCACCGCTCGGCCAGTGATGTATGCGCCTGCCTGCCTGCGTGCAGTGGGGGTGGGGATCCGCGCGCACATGCACCAAAAGATCGCCTAGTGGGGGTCTGGGGGACTCCACTCCTCTTCCTCTCGCCCGCGCGCGCGCAAAGCCCCCAGCGGACTACGAGAGTGACGCAGCGTCTAACACATGCATGGTGGCCTGCCCTGCCATGCAGCAGGACTAGCTCCATCCATTGGTCGATCGACAACCTGTAACGTGAGGACGATACCTAGAAACGCACGCACGCATCATGCCGCTGTACGAATAAGCCCCTACGCACGTACGCACGCACGCCTGGGGTGTGTCTTATCGCGATCGATGGATGCCCTCCCTCCGTATTGAGCTAGAGTGGTGATGACATGGACGAATCGAGGTTTCAGTAGGTTTCACGAGAAACAGCCCAGCCCAGGTAGTACGTACGTACGTACGTACGCACGTCGTCGTAGCATTTCCAGCAGGGCGACGGAGCTGGTATACACTTATTACCATTAACCCAGTGCAAAGTAAAGCTTGTCGCACGCCAATGATGAGCGAGTTGTGATCCCGGCCGGGGTGATGGCATCAATGCGACAGGCCCGCACGAGCGGGCCGGTGCGCTGCGCTTCAGACCATGCATACACTTACGTGTCGGCATCCGCCAGGCCGACCGACCGTGTCCTCTCCTCTCTCGGCCACTTTCCACTGCATCCCCCACCGCCCACGCGCGCACCAGAGCGCCTCCCCGTCCGTGCTCCTCCTGCGCCAGAGCCAACAGCCAAGCACATCAACTAACTAGTGATCCATCAATTACCCAAACGGGGGCGACGCGGACTGGATCTATCCCTCCCCCACCCCCGGCCGGCCAGCCACCAACCGGCGAGGCCTCCCGGACGTACGTACGTACCAGCGGACAGGACTGTGGTGGCTCCGAGGGACCATGCATGAGCATGAGCATGACACGACGCATCAGTGCCACTGGCGGTGGTTACGCTACAGGGGAGGGTTGCTTAAGGCTTGGGTAGCTAAGCTAGCTAGGGACCCGTCGATCCATCCATCGATTTGGAGTTAATGTCATTGGCAGCTAACTATAGTATGCAGCTAGTGCTAGCTGTGCCTGATTAGCAGCACGGCGGCACTGTTGGCATGGCCAGAGGCCCCAGCTCAGCCGTGTCGTGCCCTGGGGGGAGAAGAGCAGAGCACCCGATGATTTGACCCGGGGGCCGTGTCGCCTGCGCCCCGGCTAGCTGCTGTATCCATGCCCCGCCGGGTCTCCCTCCCGCTCCCACGCCCGCTGCATGCGTCGCGTACGTGCGTCCATCTCATCGACCGATCCATCGCGTGACCAGCCATCTTAGTCTAGATTATTAGGCCAACTTCACCGTGCGACCCCATTTTGTCCGGTCCCGTCCGTTTGAGGTAAAACGAACAAATCGGGCGGCCCAGCGCGCGACGGTCCGGACTCATCTTATCCTTTTGTGTCAGGGCCGACACATTTCGAGCGCAAACTTGCGCCGGGTTTGGATCCCGGCGGACGGCAAACGGAGCACGCGCATCCGTGTCGGGGACGCGTGGCAGGCGGCCACCTACCTCCCATCCGCAAACATCAATGCGCACGGGTGGATGGCCCCACCTGTCATCCGGCCATCGAACGGTCGCCGTCCTTCTTAAATGGGACCCGTGGACCGGTCATCATCCTCATCACTTCCCACTCCGGCCCCTCTCTGCCCCCTCGAAACTCGACACGCCCAAACCCTAGCCACTCCCCGTCCTCGAACTCGCCGACCGGCAGCAGCCATGGGGCTATGGAACTACGGCCGCAAGGGGAAGCACGACCGCGAGGACGGCTCCTCCTCGGGCCACCGCCGCGGCTCTGTGAAGAGGGAGAAGCCTGCGTCACCGCCGCGCTCCTCCCTTTAGCCCCCGCGCCGGCCCCCTTCACAATCGCCCCTAGGCCCACCGAGCGCGACCGGCAGTACCTCAGCGCGGACGTATGCCGGCGCTACTGGGAGACGAGGACGCCGGTCCCGTGGAGCGACGTCCACCTCCTCAACAACTGGCATCTCTCCGCCGACCGAGTCCCGATCCCGCCGGTGCCGACGAGCGGCCGTGCGCGCCGCGATGAGATCGAGCGCCGCCGCCGCCTCCTCCTCGACGACCTGTACTACGACGACAGGTACGCCCCCGATTCCGCGCTCTGGGACACATGGCTCCAGGACGAGCACGACATGCGTCGCGCTTCCTACTTCGTCGGCACGGTGTCGGGACCGCGGCGGCCAAGTCGAGAGGTGCCCGGGCGTACGCGGGTGCGCGGCCTCACGCCCACGCCATCGCCTTCCCCGTCTCCGTCACCACCTCCACCTCCTCGCATGACAGCGCAGGAGGAGGCCCGGCTCATGCAGCGTGTCATGGAGGACTCCATGAACACGCACGACGAGCGCCAATGGGATGGCTTGGAGGAGGCCATGGCACTCTCTGCCGCCGGCGACGTCGCCTTCCTCGAGCTGCAGATAGTGGCCGTCGAGGAGGAGGAGAGGAGGGAGGAGGAGATGGAGGAGGAGTGTAACATCCCAAATTTTCAATTTGGCATGTTATATATTAGATCATCATTGCATATCATATTTTCTTGCATTTTGGTTGATCCTTGAAATTCTACGCAACTCAAGGACCCGCGGAGAGAGTTGGGGATTTCATTATTTTCAAATTTGAGTTTTCTCAAATTTTGAAAAGGATGATCGTTTGGTTTTAATTATTTTTCTATCCCTATATTTCGTTTACAAAATAAAAGAGAGGGAATAAAATGACTTTCCCAAAATAAATGAAATACTGGAGGAAAAATATTAAAATCAACTTAGTATTTTTATTTGGAAGTTTTATTGCAATTTTATTTGAATTAGAAAAATTGCATGTTTTCAAAAATTGCATTTTAGGCCAAGAAAATGTTCATCTCGTTCTAAATATTTTATTTAGAGAATGAAAATTTGTTTTGCCATTTTTAGATTTTTATTTATTTTCTAGGATTTATTTAACTTTCGAAGGAATTGTTTTAAAAAAACTATACGCGCGCCCGACTGGGCCAGCGACCCAGCGGAGCCACGCCGGTCTCCCAGCGCCCCCCCTCGCCTCGCCGTGTCGCCGCCGGACTCGGGGAGTCTGACCCCCAGCCGACGCCCGTCGTTGCCCCTTGCCCAAGCTGACGCCCCCCGGCCTTTATATAGCCACCACCCCGCCGCCTCACCACCACCCACCACCGCGCCGCCCCGCACCCACCAACGCCGCCACTCGCCGCTAGCGCCGCCCCCGCCCCTCGCCCTGAGCCGTGCAGCCGCCGCAAGCCACCGCCGCCGCCGGCGGCGTTAGCCGCCGGAGCCCCGCAGCCGTCGTCGTCTCGTCGGACCCCGACGAGGTAGTCCACCGCCGCCACCGCCGGTTTTCGTCGAAAAATCGTTTGTTTTTTTGTAAACTCTAGGTTTATTTTTTTAGATCGATTTTTTTCCGGTTTAGTTTATTTAGCGGATGTTCGTCCGTACGTTTGTTTTAACGAACGGTGTTCACCCATTAGCCGCAGACAGCGAACGTTCATTCGTTAGCCTGTTTATCAGTTTTCTTTTTCCAGGGTTTTTCCGCGATTATTTTCGATCGCGATTTCAGCCCAAATCTTAGTTTTAGTTTATCTTTTTGCTCGTTTATCGGAATCAGGCGATTCAAGCACCTAGATCTTCGTTTCTAAGCCCTCTTTCTGTTTAACCAAGTTGAACAAGATTTTGGTACTGTAAAATTTGACCTAAGT
The DNA here is from genome assembly GCF_002162155.2 of Triticum dicoccoides. Classification (NCBI taxonomy): domain Eukaryota; kingdom Viridiplantae; phylum Streptophyta; class Magnoliopsida; order Poales; family Poaceae; genus Triticum; species Triticum dicoccoides. The sequence continues at coordinate 507,475,939 of NC_041389.1, forward strand.
CCAGATTAGTAATCGGATCTTGTTTCATTCGCAGTTTGATTTTCGTTGCTTTGTTGGATTTGTTTCTTTTTGCAAATCGGAGTTCTTAAGTTGAATTTTCTGGTTAGATCTCTTTTTTGAGTTTTACCCGTGCTTTAGTTTGAGTGCTTATTTGTATGCTTGTTTGTTTGTGATAGAGTACCCGGAGTGCGAAGCGTGCTACTACGAGTCTCTAGGTTTCACGGATCATCAGCAAGGCAAGTAACACTATGATCATACCTTTTTACTACCCAGTTTTATTGCATTAGATCAATCCTCACACATTGCATGTTTAGGATCTGATTAATATGTGGGTTTTGGGAAGTAGATGAGGTAGTACCTATTAACTTGTTTATTATCAAACCTTTGGGAGTTATTTCTACGTACTGCTTATATTGCTATGCTATGCTAGTAGACGTGGATTGGGTGAGTGTATCCATGACAGATGTGAGGTTTGTTAATTTATGGTTAACTTAAGGCGGCTACTTAAATACATATCTGGGTGGACTGAGGCACCTGGGGAACCCAGTGTTGCCTGTTTTTCTGAAAATCCTGGGGTACCGTGTGATTTTTCCTATGGATCGCCACCCAGGCTCAAATGGATCATAAGATTATTCATGCTAGAAACTTCCGTGTGCAGCCACAAGCTATTATGGGCTCTAGCATAGTTGATTAAATCGTGTGAACTCTTACAGTGGTAGACTAGCAGATGTATGAGAAAGTAGGTGCAACTGTCTACCCATCGTAAGGTGCTAACGCTTCTGAAAGACTATGTCTCGGTCATCCATTTCTCAAACATCATGTAGTGCGAAAAATTCAACGGAAGAGATCGAGTCTTGTGGGGAAAAGTGCGCAACCTCTGCAGAGTGTATAAACTAATCATGGTTAGCCGTGTCCCAGGTTATGGACATCTTGAATATCTGGTTCTTGGATCGGATTATCATGTGGATCTCATCACTCTTAATATAATTTGATTGGGTTAATGATGATGCTTAATTGGGATTGAGTTGGGTGAACCTTCTCAATGTTTAACAACCACCATGATAGTTAAATAAAATGTATTCCTTTGTTAAGGGGAAAATTTGACTTTATGCAAAACTGTAACCATAGAGCTTTACACCAACCATATTGCATGTAGTGATAGCAATTATTCTGTTCATTACTCTATGTGTTACACTGCCAGCATATTCCATATGCTGACCCGTTTTCGGGCTGCAACGTTCATGTTGCAGACTTTTCAAACGACGAGTAAGGTGCCTTAGGTCGTGATCTTTCACTCAGCTATGCCATTGGAATTGATGGACTCACTTTATCTTCCAAGCCTTCCGTTGTTATCGTTTTTAGATGGCCTTAAGCCATATTATTGTAATAAGTTCTCTTTTGAGACATTCGATGCAATAAGTGTGCGATTGCTACTCTGTTATAAATCCTCGAGTACTGTGCGTGTCAGCATTACCGATCCAGGAATGACACTGATGCACAGAGATCAGACTGTTTGAGGTCTGGTCGCTACAAGGAGCCGATGGTTGCGTTCCACCCGGGCCTGGTGGGCCAGCAATGGAGCTAGTCGTGCACCGCGCCGGAGATGGCCGTGAGCGTGGGGGCGTGAACTGGTTCTCCACGCCGCCGCGGTCACCGGAGCAGGAGGCCTCCCCACGGGAGGAGGTGGTGCAGGCACCTCCGGCCTTCCAGGCTGCCCCGTCTACCACGTGCCGCCGTCCCACCTCTGGACGCCGCCGGCCTACATCGACCTCGTCAGCGACGACGACGACACCGGCGGCTAGTGAAGACGGCGAGGGCCATGACATCGACGGGCGCGGCTGGAGCGCATGGCGGCGTTTTTTATTTTATTTTTTATGTTAATTATGGCACTGGGCCGTTATGAACTGCTAAACTGGGCCGTTTTATGGCCGTGACCCCCCTAACTAAGTTTTATGTTTATTAAACTGCGCTTATTTACTTTTTTAGTCATTTTATTTACGTTTTTCTGTTTTTTTAAATCATGTACAACGTAGACGTGATTTGGGGTGCGGCCGCGCGGTGGGCGCACGCATGACCCAACGGATAAGACCGGACACGGGCGAACTCATCGGCGCCCCATAGGGACGAAATCCGGCCAAACCGGACGTCCGTTTGGAGTTGTGGGGTGGAGTTGGCCTTACTCCTCCTCCTCTACTGTTCCCTGGGCATCCGACGGTGCCTTGGCTCTCTAAACACTGTAACGTTGTGCGCCAACTTTACTTGCCCCTTGTAGCTCCTCATAAGCTGGATGCCCGGCCGCACTAGATTATTGCTCACTCCCATCTCTCCGAAACATGCTGCCCGAGTGAGTATATGCTTGCATGGAGTGTTCAGTTGACCCAGGTAGAGTAGGTAGGTAGGTACGTGCCAACATCTCGAGCCAATCGAAGCGCGTAGTTATTGATCGCTTGCAGTTTTGAGCATCTCACTCGGCCTGGCTTGGCCCTTCGTCACCCCATCCACCCAATTTGAATTTCCAAGAGGATCTCCTGAATCCAATATATTCAGGCCCCCGCCAGTGATCTTGGAGCAGCTCAGGAGCTAACCCATACATTATTGATCCCGTGATCTTGTAAACAAGTCTTCCTCCCGTTGAAAAACTTGCCACTCCTCGGTCCCGGGCGATTATCTCTTGCTTCAATGCAGGTTTTTGCTTGTTGCTGCTTTTGTCAATTGTACGCTGATCGATGAGTAATGCAGCTAATGACTCAAATTTGGACGCTTCCTGGAGAGTTAATCAGGGTGCAGGTTTGATAAGACGGGACCGGAGAGTCCCCTGTCATTGTTAATGCGGAGTGATCCGCAATCCTGCCGGATCTGCTCTAAGAGGTCGCTCCAGTAAGTTGGCGTCAACTATGACGCCACTCAAGTGGGCTGCACTCGTTCTGCATCCCAAGATCTTATCATGCAATTTCTTTTCGTACGCGTTCGTGCTTGATTGTACTCCTACGATGCATGCTTCGTTTTAGTCTCGGTATACAGTCATTTCTACGCGTTCGTGCTTTGATTTGTTACGTAAAGTAAGCTGCTACCTCTCGGTATCGTACGTCGTTCCACGAATTTGGCGTCTCGCTGCCCAATGTAATAGCTACAGGTCGCAGATTGGACGTGATCGTGTAGGTTGTTCAAGCGACATATCGTGAGGCCGTGTGAGTTTGTGACCCGTGAATTAGTAGTGATACGTGATTTTTTTTTTTGAGAAATACGTGATGATGCTGTAGCGTCCTCTGCGATGTCGAGCTGTAGCCGTAGAAATGGAGGACCTACGACGAGTGCTTATTATACCGTCCGTGCTTTTGCATTTCTTTTTTTAGAGAACATTTTGCAGTTCAGTCTTGCTACATCTCAGTCGACTCAGACTTACTCTCAGTTGATGCTATATTCATGAGGTCTTACATTAAGATTTTCACAATTTTTCATATAGTTTTTTATTTTTTTTATTTTTTACATGTTATGTCACTTGACTGAAAGGCCACTCCCTCTGCAGTTTTATGCCATGTCCTGTGCAGAAAGAAACATTTCACCACCAAAGCTATTTATCACCTATAGTGAGGCAAGGCTCCAGCACGGCTCTGGAGCGGCGCTACTCGACCAGATTAGCATTGTAGCCGCGGACCTATGTGGTTTCTTATCGGGTTCCTTTTCACTGCATAGTTTTTCATTTTCTTTGTTATTCAATTTTTTTAACATATGTCTACATTTTTTCATATACATTCTACATTTTGTGTATACATCGGGTATATTTTGTATACATATTTAACTTTTTCAAATACATTATTCAAAAAATCGTAGGCATGTTTTGATGTGTATTATTTTTTACATACACATTGTATATTTTCTTGTATACATATAAAACATTTTTATACATGTTTAATATTTTTCTAATACTCCCTCCGGTCCATATTACTTGTTGCTCAAATGAATGTATCTAGAACTGAAATACATCTAGATACATCCATTTGAGTGACAAGTAATATGGATAGGAGTATATAATTTTGAAACTTGTGAACATTTTTGAAAATGTAATGTATATATTTTCGAATGCTACTAAATACTTTGACAAAATTTAGCATGTATTTTTTCAATGCATGGATATTTTTAATATGATGAACATTTTTTTGAATGGTATCAACATTCTTTAAGTTACACAAAGAAAAACATTACACTGTGAGTAAGATTTTAAAAGTATGCAATGAACGATTTTAAAAATTTAATTAAAGTGGTTTGGAATATGTATATTTATCCTGTATACCAACAAAAAGAAGAAGAAAACAAGCAAGACAAACAAAACAAATGACCATTGTAGCAACTAAGGACATGTACAATGGTGGCATATGGATACATATGCCCCATGATAAAAAGTAGCTTGAGCATCTATATTGATTTTTTTTTCTCCCCAACGCAAACTACTATTGGTGGGCCTCGTCAAAAACTAGAAAGTAGACTCCACTACATATGCATCTCTACTCTTCGCTTCAACTTTTTCAGCTTTATGCACCGGACCACATTTTTTCTCCTCAAGCACCCGCCTCAAGCGGAGGATCCCGCTTTTCCATCCGAACCTACTTTTTCTATCATCCGATCCTACATGGCCTGCCGGGCATCACGCTGGGGCTATGCATTGGCCATGCCCTAATGGGGCGGCCAACAACCACGTTGGAGGCGAGACGGATGGTATGCTTGCTGCGGGCGAGACATATTCGCACCAATATTTCACGCCAACGGCACAATGGGCGCTCTGGTTAGAAGATGTCCACTTGGGCTAGTTCGGTTGTTCATCAAACCCAGTTGTAAGTGAACCAGCCACCATGAGTCCCACTTAAGTGTCAAATAAGTGGACAAATGCCAACAGCTCCCTATATCAGCCCCCCACAACGAAGTCCAATAACCATAGATCTTTAAAAAAATGTATTAGAAATTCAGATTTAAAAAAAATAAGTGCACAAATGCTAACAGCCCCTATATCAGCCGCCCAAAGTGAATTCCAATAACAATAGATATTTAAAAAAACATATTAGATATACAGAATGTTTATAAAATGTGTTAAAATAAAAATTAAATCAAATATGGAAATTATAGAACAATATTGGTAAAATATCAATTAATTATTTAAAAAAGGTTCACCATGCATTTAGAAAATATTGCCGCGTCATAAAAAATTCTACAATATCTATAAAAAATAGTGAATCGCCTGTTTCAAACTATTTATCCAATCTTATTTTTTATTGATTATTTTAAAAATATACATAATATTCTAAAAGTGTTCATCATGTATTTGAAAAATATTCATTGTATATTTGAAAATATATTCTATTCTAGGAAATTAATCATGTATTTAAACCAAGGTCATTGGGAGTTCGAAAAACATTCATGTATAAAAATATATTTGAAAATACAGACGAAAGAAAACCAGAAAGCAATACGAAACCGAAGAGAGAAAAACAATGGGAAAAAGAAGCAAAAGCAAAAAAAAATACATAAAACCGTAAAAAAATGAAAAATAAAGAGCGATGAAACAAAATGAAACTCAAACAAGAAATAACCTACTGGAACAAACTGGAACTTGGAAACACCAATATAAAAAAACAAAGGACCAGATCTAATTAATCCCGGCCATCAAACCAGGTCCATCCAACGATACTTCAATTGTTAGTGCTTAACATGTTTAATATGTAATTAATATTATATCAAATATAGCGTTAATCACATAATTAACATGCAAATAATATCATACCTAATATTCAGGTACAATTAATATACTGCCTAATATTAAGGTGCATTGCACATACACATTTAGTGGTGACAGAAAAAACCAACGAAGCAGACAAGAATTTGGTTGATGGGTGGCCCATAAACGTGGTCCGTGTGAGTTTGTGTGTGTGTGTGTGTGTGTGTGTGTGTGTGTGTGTGTGTTTTCTTTTCTTGACAAACTTGTCCCAGTGCGTTTGATTTACTATTGGTCGCTAGAAGCGTCTGGTGTCACTATGTAGCTTATAACGGATGGAAACCCAGCTCGCATGGAATAGTCTTACAGTGGGTCGGCATTATCTTTAAGAATATAATTTATTATTTCTAATGTATATTTTGTAAAGAATATTTTATTCACTAATTTTATACTGATAATTTATATAGTAACTGAATAAGCACACATATTGCAAAACTAAATGCCCATGTGCCTTTTATATTATAAACATTATTGTATGTGATAATAGTTGTTCAGTTGTTGCAGGAAAAAGTCTATTTTAAACCTTGAACTTGTAGAAGTTCGGCGGAATGAACCCCCAAGTCAAAATCCCAGTCGATTGAACCCTGAACGCTATAATCCCGGTCTAAATCGAACCTTCGGATCATTTCCCAAACAGGGATTGCTGACGTGGACCGGGATTGCGGAGGAAACACTCGCAGCGCCCGTGGATGGGCCGGCCCAGTTCACGGCAGCGCGTGCTGCGCCTTGTTGCTTCCATTTTTCGTTCGTTATTTGCTTTTTCTTTTTGGTTTTCCTTTAGTGGTTCTGCTTTCTTTTCGTTTTTCTTTTTTTATTTATATTTACATTTTTTTCTTTTTTCTTTTTAGTTTTATTCTTTTCTTTTCTTTTTTTACATATTTATATTTATATTTTTTTTTTATTTTTTCTTTTTTATGATTTCTTTTTTCTATTTCCATCGGATCATTTTCCTATTTATATTACAAAAAATTTCATCACGCATTATAAAATGTTCATTGTATATTAGAAATTTCTCAATGAATATAAATTCTTCGCTATGTTTTTGAATTTTGTTCAGTGGTATATTACCCAAATATTTAATGTGTATTTAAAAATGGTCATCATATATTTAAAAATGTTCATTATGTATAATTTAAAATATTCATTGTATATTAAAAAAATTCAATGGATATTACAAAATCTTCAGTGCAGAATATTTGCAAATGTTCAAAAGCAGTTCGATACATACTGTTTTTCAAAATCGATTATTTTTTCAAAATGCCCTGGTGGTTTGTTTTTCAAAATTGATTATTTTTTCAAAATGCCCTGGTGGTTTTTTTTCAAAATCGATTATTTTTTCAAAACAAATGAACTTCTCTGTAATTCATGAGCTTTTTTCAAAATGTTTCAAAAAATAAAAAAAAATCGGTACAGTATTACGCGGCTACATGTGTACTTATAAAGTTCTCCTTGCTATTGATTGTTAGCGCACAGTAGGTGAGTTGGTTATACGGGCTAGTTTGATGTTCTCATCGCGCGAGTTCGATCCTCGCTCTCTACATATTTTGAGTTGTTTTTTTTGCTTTTTTGGCGCGAGTACCAGGAACCGGCCCAGGGAAAGTTACGAGGTCCCAGTGTGTGCACGATCCTCCGAACTTTTTTGGAAGTGTATTTTCGCGCGAGTACCAGGAACCCGCCCAGCGAAAGTTATTTCAGAAAAAAAAAACGGCTCAGTGAAAGTTACGAGCTCCCGAGGGTGTGCGCCTTTTGGAATTATTGTTATTGAAGGGAAAATTAATTTAGCGGGCCGGCCCATCAGACGAATCCCGGTTCAAATGATATCAGGGTTTGATTTAGACCGGGATTGCATAGTTTAGGGTGCAATTGACCGGGATTTTGACTTGAGGGTCCATTCCGTCTAACCTCTATAAGTTCAAGGTTTAAAATGGACTTTTCCCGTTGTTGCAACAAAAAAGTCCACTATACGATTTTTTTGCTTTAATGATCCTTTTTAATAAAAAAATAGATTTGGTAAAAAAACCTTCTATATTCTCAAAGAGATGTTCATATTATGAAAAACAATGTTCATGTATAACAAAAATATCTACAGATGTAACAAATGTTCATTTATTTATTTAAAAGTTTTTTGTATGTGATTTTTTACATATATTTAAGAAATAAATTAAATGTGTGAAAAAAACCTTTCATTATGTTGTATGGTTTAGCTTAATTAGTTGTTAGCTGCTATCATAACGAAGATCATACAACTACACAAAATTGTCATTACATTTTCATTGCTCTAGTGGATTTTTCATTCAATGATCATTTTAATTTGTAGCAGCTACTTGGTTGTTCCAAATTGGAGGAGATGTGCCTACATCGCAAAAGAGATCGACTCGACGGGGTGCAAGGTTGGCTTGATGAGGAAATGGCAAAACACAGTCAACATCAGCATAACGACGACATCGACATGCCGAGGTGATAGTGCGGTCGTTGTCAATTTACCTGCATACATAAAGCAATGCGAGTCGAAAAAATAACTTTGCATAATTAGTTTACACAAAATAAATAATTAAAAAGATAAGGCCTGGGCGCCGACGGCGGCTTGGCGGAGTGGTGGCACGGAGATGTCGAAGGAGGTCAAAATTACGCGGGACGATGATGTTGGCGCACGAGGCGATGTGATGAGGTTGGAGCCATCAGGTTGGAACCTGCAAAGCGATGAGGTCGGCACGATTTGAAAACGGCGCGACCGTGGTTAGCAGTCGGATTAGAGTCAAACTTTACATGCATGTGCTTGAGAACATAAAACATCACCCAAAAAAAATCTCCTTAATAAGAGGTCGTATGATAGGCCGCTCATGGACAAAGATGAACTCGGGTCTGATTTGTTTCGTGTGAAAAACAAATTCACAAATTGAAGCATTTCTGAAAGGACCACGATGTGCCTGGAGGTGGGGGGGGGGGGTGAATAGGCGTTTTAAAAACTTCTACGGATTTGGCTATATCCTGATGCGGAAATAAACTAAGCGGATACTTTTCAAGCACACATCCTAAATATACTAGGCTCAACTAAGTGTACCAACAACTTATTCTAAATAAGATGAGCACAACAAGGATACTCGTAAGCACAGGTAAGTTACACAAACTTACTCAAGATATCACACGATATGGAAATGAAAGATACAAGATAGTAATTCACACTAAGCACAAAATAGAACATTAGTAGCAAGTATGAATTGTGTTAGAAAGTGTTGGCCTAAATAATCTCTATGATATGGTAACCAACACAATATAATGAGGACAACAAGGATACTACCAAGCACAAGTAAGTTACACAAACTTACTTAAGCAATATCACAATATATGAGAGTGAATGACACAAGTTAGCAATTCACACTAATCACAAGATATATCAATGGTAGCAAGTATGAATTGCGAATATATAGTGTAGGGCTAAATAAACTCTACAAGGAAATGGCCACCACAATATAATGAGGACAACAATATATAGTGAATGCACGGTCAAGTGACCAAAGTAAACCACAAGTAAGGAGAAAGGGTTAGGGATAACCGAAGTCACGGAGACAAGGATGTATCCCGATGTTCACTTTCTTGGAGGACAGCTAGTCACCGTTGGAGGGATGGGTGTTACCACGAAGGCAACCAACAGCACGAAGGCTCACCCTATTCTCCTTGAGATATTACCACGAAGGCGATTCCCAACCACTAGTGGTATACCTTGAGGCGGCCTCCAAACCTTGACAAACTTTCCGGGGGACAAATCACAAGTTGATTCCTCACCGGAGTACTCTTACCGCCTAGGAGTCTCCAACCTCCAAGAGTAACAAGATGAAGGGGGAAATGCTCAAGACTTGCTCAAATCATGAATTGCATTGGTCACAAGAGGGAGAGGGAGAGGATCTATCTTTTGATTGGAACAACTCTCACGAACACTTACTAATCTCTCCAGGATCTAAGATTTGGTGTAGGAGAAGTGAGAGGGAGCCACTTGTGTTCTTGGGGTGATTTAGATGAAGTGGTCAACCCTCTCCCGGAGTGGGAAAGGTATATTTATACCCCAAGAAAATAGAGCCGTTTCCCGCAGTTGTTGACTTGCCCGGATGATCTGGACGCATACCCGGATGATCCGAGCAATGCCTGGATGTCCGGGAAGGTCAATATACAATGTGGTGAAGTAGATAACCAGATGTCCGGGTACATAGCCGGATGATCCGAGTGGGTAGCCGGATGATCCGGCTAGCGGAATAAGTTACTGTGATGAATTTTACGAATAACCCGGATGATCCGGGCTGGAACCCGAATGATCCGGGCAAAGCCCGGATGATATGGGAGAGGACCCGGATGATCCGACCAAACCAAACTGCTGCAGCCTTGAAACTGAAACATGCACAACTTTACATCCAGACTCTGATTTTGATGATCTTGGGCTCGTTTTAAAGCTATGGGAAAAAGCCAGGTCCTCACATAGAGAACCACCCAAGTTCAACTAAAATGGAGGATGCAAAATATGCAAAGGTTTTATCATATATATGGGTAACCTATTGGGCTTTGAATTTTCTTTGGTATATAGTATAGGAGTGGAATTATGTAGAGAAGATGTTGACTTGAGCAAATCTACCACGACCCCCTTTGATCCCCTCTTAATAGTGCGGGATCCCTATAACTCAAGAATCATAAAAGAGCTACACTACATAGCTATCAAGAATCCATTCTTGAGTGTATGTGTTCCTTCGGCGGTCATCACTCCACAACACTAACGTCGAAGGAACTAATACCTTTGACTCGAGCCTTTTATTTGAGCTTGAAGTTGAAGTTTCTTCTTTGCTCAAGTTGAATGGCAAGACACTGGTGAAGTCCTCAAGTAGCTCCCCCATACACAATGTGGGAAGCTTTACTTTGTATTTATATTCACACGTCCATCATGTGATCATCCACAAGCTTCAAGCATGTAATCCTTCGGGATAGTTATCTTGAACTTGCCCTTGTCAACCATGATGATCGACACTTGATGTCATTCTCTCATAGACATTTGAAATCTCTCTCTCGACGCGAGCCCATGAGAATCACCTAACTCTCAAAAACATAGACAACACATAGTATGGGCTAGTACACAAAGAGCAAATGACAAATTCTTACCATACCACAAGATCTCATGTGGCACATGATTTGCGCTTGTGTGTTGACCATCTTTGAATTCAATCTTCGATCTTCAGCTTGGTCAACATTTATCTTTGCTCCATGATTGATCTTGATGCGCAACTATATGTATATGTCATTCATTCTGAATCCATTCAATATCCTTCTTGCATCACCCATGGAACAAACTTTCCTATATAACTTGATGTCATTGTTTCTTGATAGGAATTGTCATTCATTATCAAGTCTCAATGCATATATTTATGTTGATGGATTTCATCCACCAATTCATCCAATATTCTTCATGCATTGCAAATGGAACTTTCCTTCAAATGTATATCTAATGCAAACATTAGTCCATTAGGATTGTCATTTAATTACCAACACCACACATGGGGACTACATGTACTTTCAATCTCCCCATTTTGGTAATTGATGCCAATCTCAACAAGAGGGTTTATATAATGATTTTTTAAACAAGCATGCAATTTATCCGAGGATAAATTGTATACATGTGATGGTTGTACTATCATCAAGACACTCCACAAGCATTTGATGATAGTACACCCATAGTATATAGAGCAAACTCCCCCACAATATAAGCATGTGTTAATGAAGTTTGAATGTCATTGCATATATTGGTTGACATAAAATAGGAGAAGATTTCTCTATATACAATACTCATCCATGCAATAAGAATATATAACAAGGGTAAATATGCATGAGTGACAACAAGAACTACAAAACTACAAAAGATATTTATCTTAAACCCTCTAAACTTCTCCCCCATTGGCAACAAATGCCAAAATTCAAGATAAAACATCTAGCAGACCAATATAGTATGAGTTCCTCCTTGATGTGTGCATATCACAAAATGTGAGTGAAAAAAAATGCACATATTCAATGATAAACAATTAAACGAGCTCGGAATCTATAAAATGCAGTCAGATATGAAGAGATGAACTTTTTCATGTAATTTTGTTTTCTAAGTGGCCAATAATAATCATGATATGTATCCACAAAGAAACTCTTATACACAAAAATAAAGGTTGCAATTGATAAGAACATGATATCCACAAGTGAATCCACTATTATACAACTTGAGCCTAGTCATAATAGCAAGGCACATGGCACAAAGCACATGGCACAAATTGATCTCATTTGCATAACACAAAGTGAAGCAAGCAATCAAAAGATCCGATGAGCCAAAAGGATAAAAGAATATTATGATTTGGGTAAAGGAACGTTCTAAGGAAAATAGAGAAGCTCCCCATGATTTGTGCACTATTTAGATTTTTTGTATTTGGATACAAGTGCACAAAATAGGATTATCACTCCCCCAAAATCAATAGGAACACAAAACAATTGTAGGCAAGCATAGATAAGAAAAGAAGCCTAGCATTTGCAACAAACATATGGTTGAGCAACATGTAAATGAGGCAACCTAAGAATAGGCACAACCAAAATGATGTATGTGAGTCACGTCAAAGCACTTGAGAAGACTAGTATAAGGATGAGAATTAAGCATCAACATAGTCTTGAGTAAATGAGATACAAGGTGCAAGACATGTCCTTCCCACACACACAAAGTTAAGAAGGACACACACACATCAAGCAAATGGGTTCACAAGATCACTAATAGCAAATTAAAAATCAAATCTTGTGACAACCCATGATGAAGATAGGAATAGGCTTGTCAAGACAAGCACGAGGACAATAATCTTCACCAAACATGAGTGCACTAAGATGCAAAGAGGTAAGACACGCACTCATACAACAAATGCTTCCACGGAGCCACCAAAGATATAAAAAGAGAATGAAATGGTGGACATGAAAGAATAGGGGTATCAACTAGATATGTAACTTCTCTCACGTGTATAAGATTCTAGGTAGATGACAATCATGATGATATATATCCACAAAGAAGGATGTACACATGAAATAGCTACAAAAGGAAAGAATAATATATCCAAACGAGAGACATAAAATATACCAATGAGTTCTTTGCTTGAAAGTATAGCACATGGCTTAATATAATCATATCGTATATTAATGAAATCCAAACACACAACCATTAAAGACATCACAACTAGCAACAAGAGATCATTGTTGGGATGCTTTGAGAAAGGAAACAAGTATGACAAGAACGAGTCAAGAAATTCATGCCATGATGCAACCTACACAAGGTTGAATGCAAGAAATGTATGCATGAAGTAGATACTTGTTACCGAGATAGCATTGGAATGATGTAGTAGGTAATGGTTCAAGCTTGGCACTAATTTCCTCATAGTGCCACCACCTTCATGAATAAGCCAAGTACCCAATGCTTCTCAAATGTACCTAAAACAATTTAAGTACAATATGGTCCCCAAACTTATTGGGTCTGAAGTATTTAGCATAACTATAAAACATAGGGTAAAAACACTTAAATATGTGCATATCAATATGAATTTGAATTTCATGCACATCTTAGCTATTAAGAATTTGATGGATTTACCATATATATATATATATATATATATATATATATATATATATTGGATCAAATAAAGCAAACAAGGCATGCGAATTACACATAGTAAATACGCATGCATAGGCCTACCAAAATCCAGAGAGATACAAATTGGACAAATGAACACATAACCGTTAATACTTCCAATAACATCACTAGTCATTCATGTTGTCCAAAATGACTCAAAGTGACAAATCAACATATGATAGCGCACAAAGTTCAACATATGAACCAAGGAAACCAATGAGCATATAAGATATGCATTGCACACATATTCATGGGAATATCTCACTCAAGAATATATAGGACACTATAAACAATGAGATAACAAACTACCATAACTCCATAAAAACCAATAAGATGAACTCGAACAAAATGGTGTTTCGAGTTGTCATTCGGTGTAAAAACCAAATAAGTACATGATCATCTATACTAACACAAGCATAACATGAGAGTTTATAAATAAACACAATGCTTGGATAGCATATTATTAACATTCCAACTAGATAGATCATCATGCAAAGCAACAATTGGAATGGCCTTATTCAAATGATTTTCCAAATACGGGTTTTAAGATAATCATGGGCAAAACCGCACAAGAATACCATACTCAAACAAAGCATTTCATGCCACAGGGATATAAGATAATCTCAAATATAAATTCTAAGTGGCAAACTGGCAAACCTCTATCGTTAATATTCACATGAGAAGTGATATGCACAAAGTATATCACTCCCCCATAATGTGATAGTCCATGTATTATCCACAAGAGGCAAATGAAACCCAACTAAGGATAATTAATGGATGAGGATTTGAGTTACAAATGAACTTTACATACCACATAGTAACTAGATAATATTGCACTAACAATACTAGGTGGTATCCTACATATATACACATTTAAGGTTTGTGATATGCGTAAAACATAGCACTCCCCCATAATGTGATGATCCATTAATATCTCAAAAGAGCCAAGGAAGATTCAACTAATGAATCAATAAAGGTTCGAAACCACACATACAACTATATGATGTGCATAGCAACCTACACAAGCTAGATAACACGAATCAAGCATATTAGGAGGCACAACGTATACAAACACATGCTAGGAACAAAACCTAAACATGCATGGGGCTAGTATCTTTCAATGTAGACAATATAAATACAAGTTACCGCCACGAGGAGCATTGGAATGACAAATATGATGATAATTCACTTGACTTGGTTTTAACCATAATGAAGGGTGAGAATCATTTTTCTTCATGAACTAGCCAAGTCTCCAATGCCCTCCACACACCTATTGATCAAGTTAGAGCTTGATGGTCCCCAATCAAGTTGGGTCCTAAGAAATTAGTCACAATAGGCTTGGCAACCCAAATGGTCTTTTCTTTACTCAAACCACTTTGGGTGCCCACAAACTTGGCAAACAAATTGCCAACATTATCCTTTCTAAGTGAATAATGATCATTGACAATTGGAGTCTTAGATACATTACCGTTAGGACATGATGGAGATATGTGTCCCTTCTCACGGCAAATATAGCAACATGTGCTCCCCTTTATCTTCCTCTTTACCTTCTCAACTTGGAGAACATTATCCTGGTTAAGCATGGGAAGAGGCCTTTCATTATCTTGAGATTGAACTTGAAGTCACTTCCCTTGATGCTTCACACTTGAAGCCTTCTTCTTCAGTGGACAAGATATCACATGGTGTCCAACATTCTTGCACTTTGAAGCAAATAATGTTGGCCAAATTCTTGACTTGATCTTGTCCCTTCTTCTTGTTCTTGGACTTCTTCTTGTTGGAGATGAAATCAAGTCGTATTTTGTCTTGAGGGTCCTTTTGCACACTCAAGATATTACCACAATATGTTTACAAGTCTTTCTTCAAACTGGTGACTTGGGCCTTGAGCTCTTTATTTTCCTCTACAAGGTTAGTATTAAGAAAAGAACTAGAGGAAGTAGAAACTTCATTATTAGTGCAACAAGGCATGGTGAGCAATTCATCACAAGATGTACCAATATCATATAGAGAGGAATTGCAAGGACTAGCACATGGAAATAAGGCATTTCGAGTAGAATATGTGCTAATATCCACATGAGACTCACATGATTTTACCTTGGTGACCATAGCCTCATGAGATAACTTTAACCTATCATGAGAGATTAGAAGATTCTCATGAGTGCCTGAGAGCTTTTTATGACTTTCTTCCAATTTCCCATAATTGCTAGTTAGCAAATCAAGTTGAGTCCTTAGCTCAACATTTTCTTTCAATATCGATGCTTCACACAAGATAGAGTTAGTAGCACAAGCATCATTATCAATGAGAGGAGCATGTAGAAACTAGAGACTCCGCATGAGTAGCTTGAAGTTCCTCATGAGACTTGGAGAGTTTGGTGAGCTCTCCTTTGACATCCTTGTAGCCAAGGTCAAGGTTCTCAAAATCCTCTTTAAGTTTACAATGAGTAACTTCAATCTCTTCTTTTAAAGACCTCAAGTCACTAAGACATTGATGAGTTCAAGTTGTTCACTTTTCGCTTGCTCGTTAAGAAATAAGTCATTATATTTTTGAAAGCAAGCAAGAACATCTTGGAACCTTTTATAAGTGTTATTTTTAGCTCTATGAAGAGTTTTCCCAATCTCATAGAGATTTTGAGTTAAGTCATCATCATCTTCCTCATTACAACTATCATCACTATCACTAAGAGAAGATGATACCTCATCATTACCTCTTGCCATGAGGTACATGTGAACAAAGGGTGTTGATACTGATTCTTTTGGAGAAGAGGGATCTTCATCAATAAAGTGTGCCTCATTCTTCTCGATTTTCTCTACATGGTTAGTTTCACAAAGAGAACTCGAGGGAATCAAGGCATTTTGAATATGGCAACACAAACGAGCAAGCTTATCATCACAAGAATTTATGAGTGAATCATTAGATGATATTTCTTCACTCACCATGTCATTACCTTGTGGCACGCCACATGTTGGTGAAGTGGAAGATGTTGAAATGTCCAACCAATCAGAGGTGGAAGCAATAGAGAGCTCTTCATGATATGAAGATGTAGAGAACTCGCCCATTACTTTTTCCCAAATAGAATTGACTCCTATAAGGTTGGATCCACCATATGTAACTTCAAGTTTGGTCCAAGCCTCATGAGCCAATGAACAAGTCGATATTGACTTGAACACCTCAAAGGATATAGCTTGGTGAATGGCACACAAAACTTGACTATCAAGATGCATATACTCAAGTGATGGAGATTGTCTATCCTTTAGATTTGAATCCCCTACAATAACAATCCGCAAAGCATTTGGACCCATGGCCCGAAAGTAACAAAGCATGTGTATCTCCACATAATATAATTTGTGCCATTAAAACAAAATGTGTCATCATGCACTAGTTCACTAGTCGACATCGTTACTCTCTAGGCGGTGAAGCCTAATAAGGAGAGACCTAGCTCTGATACCAATTGAAAGGAACATGATGTCACCTAGAGGGGTGTGTGAATAGGCATTTTAAGAACTTTTATGGATTTGGCTATATCCTGATGCGGAAATAAACAAAGCGGATACTTTTCAAGCACAAATCCTAAATATACTTGGCTCAACTAAGTGCACCAATAACTTATTCTAAATAAGATGAGCACAACAAGGATACTCGTAAGCACAAGTAAGTTACACAAACTTACTCAAGATATCACACGATATGGAAATGAAAGATACAAGATAGTAATTCACACTAAGCAC
Organism: Triticum dicoccoides; assembly: GCF_002162155.2. Lineage (NCBI taxonomy): Eukaryota > Viridiplantae > Streptophyta > Magnoliopsida > Poales > Poaceae > Triticum > Triticum dicoccoides. The sequence continues at coordinate 507,493,104 of NC_041389.1, forward strand.
AAAATAGAACAATAGTAGCAAGTATGAATTGCGTTAGAAAGTGTTGGCCTAAATAATCTCTATGATATGGTAACCAACACAATATAATGAGGACAACAAGGATACTAACAAGCACAAGTAAGTTACACAAACTTACTTGAGCAATATCACAATATATGGGAGTGAATGACACAAGTTAGCAATTCACACTAATCACAAGATATATCAATGGTAGCAAGTATGCATTGCGAATATAAAGTGTAGGCCTAAATAAACTCTACAAGGAAATGGCCACCACAATGTAATGAGGATAACAATATATAGTGAATGCACGGTCAAGTGACCAAAGTAAACCACAAGTAAGGAGAAAGGGTGAGGGATAACCGAAGTCATGGAGACAAGGATGTACCCGATGTTCACTTCCTTGGAGGGAAGCTAGTCACCGTTGGAGGGATGGGTGTTACCACGAAGGCACACCAACACCATGAAGGCTCACCCTATTCTCCTTGAGATATCACCACAAAGGCGATTCCCAACCACTAGTGGTAGACCTTGAGGCGGCCTCCAAACCTTCACAAACTTTCTGGGGTACAAATCACAACTTGATTCCTCACCGGAGTACTCCTACTGCCTAGGAGTCTCCAACCTCCAAGAGTAACAAGATCACGAGGGAAATGCTCAAGACTTGCTCAAATCACGAATTGCTTTGGTCACAAGAGGGAGAGGGAGAGGATCTATCTTTTGATTGGAACAACTCTCAAGAACACTTACTAATCTCTCTGGGATCTAAAATTTGGTGTAGGAGAAGTGAAAGGGTGCACTTGTGTTCTTGGGGCGATTTAGATGAAGTGGTCAACCCTCTCCCGGAGTGGGAGAGGTATATTTATACCCCAAGAAAATAGAGCCGTTTCCCGTAGTTGTTGACCTGCCCGAATGATCTGGACTTATACCCGGATGATCCGGGCAATGCCTGGATGTTCGGACAATGCCCGGATGTCCAGGAAGGTCAATATAATGTGGTGAAGTAGACAACCGGATGTCCGGGTACATAGCCAGATGATCCGGGCAATTCCCGGATGATCCGGGTGGGTAGCCGGATGTTCCGGCTAGCGGAATAACTTACTGTGATGAATTTTACGAAAAACCCGGATGATCCGGGCTGGAACCCGGATGATCCGGGCAAATCCCGGATGATATGGGAGAGGACCCGGATGATCCGGCCAAACCAAACTACTGCAACCGTGAAACTAAAACAGGCACAACTTTTGCATCCGGATTCCGATTTTGATGATCTTGGGCTCGTTTTAAAGCTATGGAAAAAACACAGGTCCTCACATAGAGAACCACCCAGGGTCAACCAAAATGGAGGATGCAAAATATGCAAAGGTTTTATCATATATATGGGTAACCTATTTGGCTTTGGATTTTCTTTGGTATATAGGATAGGAGTGGAATTGTATAGAGAAGATGTTGACTTGAGCAATATATCACAAACCCCTTTGATCCCCTATTAATAGTGCGGGATCCCTATAACTTAAAAATCATAAAAGATCTACACTACATAGCTATCAAGAATCCATTTTTGAGTGTATGTGTTCCTTCGGTGATCATCACTCCACAACACTAATGTCGAAGGAACTAATACCTTTGACTCGAGCCTTTCACTTGAGCTTGAAGTTGAAGTTTCTTCTTTTCTCAAGTTGAATGGCAAGACATTGGTGAAGTCTTCAAGTAGCTCCCCCATACACAATGTGGGAAGCTTTACTTTGTATTTATCTTCACACGTCCATCATGTGACCATCCACAAGCTTCAAGCATGTAATCCTTCGGGATAGTTATCTTGAACTTGCCCTTGTCAACCATGATCATAAACACTTGATGTCATCCTCTCATAGACACTTGAAATCTCTCTCTCGACGCGAGCCCACGAGAATCACCTAACCCTCAAAAACATAGACAACCCATAGTATGGGTTAGTACACAAAGAGCAAATGACAAATTCTTACCATACCATAAGATCTCATGTGGCACATGATTTGCGGTTGTGTGTTTACCATCTTTGAATTCAATCTTCTATCTTCATCTTGGTCAACATTTATCTTTGCTCCATGATTAATCTTGATGCACAAATATATGTATATGGCATTCATTCTGAATCCATTCAATATCCTTCTTGCATCACCCATGGAACAAACCTTCCTATATAACTTGATTTCATTGTTTCTTCATAGGAATTGTCATTCATTATCAAGTCTCAATGCATATATTTATGTTGATGCATTTCATCCACCAATTCATCCAATATTCTTCATGCATTGCAAATGGAACTTTCCTTCAAATGTATATCTCAATGCAAACATTAGTCCATTAGGATTGTCATTTAATTACCAAAACCACACATGGGAACTACATGTACTTTCAACTTCTCGAGTGTTTCTTGGAGTTAACAGTCCCATCAAACTAAAATATCGAGGGGTTGTAGCCATGACAATTCCGCATAAATCTAAACGGTTGGCTCTTCCAAAGGATTTCGTCAACTTGACTCCTTCCAAACTCGCGAGGATTTCATCCAGACCCGCTGATGACCCACAAGTATAGGGGATCTATCGTAGTCTTTTCGATAAGTAAGAGTGTCGAACCCAACGAGGAGCAGAAGGAAATGACAGGCGGTTTTTAGTAAGGTATTCTCTGCAAGCACTGAAATTATCGGTAACAGATAGTTTTGTGATAAGGTAATTCGTAATGGGTAACAAGTAATAAAAGTAACTAAAGTGCAGCAAGGTGGCCCAATCCTTTTTTTAGCAAAGGACAAGCCTGGACAAACTCTTATATAAAGGAAAGCACTCTCGTGGACACATGGGAAGTATTGTCATGCTAGTTTTCATAATGCTCATATGATTCACGTTCGTTACTTTGATAATTTGATATGTGGGAGGACCGGTGCTTGGGTACTGCCCTTCCTTGGACAAGCATCCCACTTATGAGTAACCCCTCTCGCAAGCATCCGCAACTACGAAAGAAGAATTAAGGTAAACCTAACCATAGCATGAAACATATGGATCCAAATCAGCCCCTTACGAAGCAACGCATAAACTAGGGTTTAAGCTTCTGTCACTCTAGCAACCCATCATCTACTTATTACTTCCCAATGCCTTCCTCTAGGACCAAACAATGGTCAAGTATCATGTAGTCTACGTTCACATAACACCACTAGAGGAGAGACTACATACATCTCATCAAAATATCGAACGAATACCAAATTCACATGACTACTTATAACAAGACTTCTCCCATGTCCTCATAAACAAACGTAACTACTCACAAATCATATTCATGTTCATAATCAGAGGGGTAATAATATGCATAAAGGATCTGAACATATGATCTTCCACCGAATAAACCAACTAGCATCAACTACAAGGAGTAATCAACACTACTAGTAACCCAGAGGTACCAATCTGAGGTTTTGAGACAAAGATCGGATACAAGAGATGAACTAGGGTTTGAGAGGAGATGGTGCTGGTGAAGATGTTGATGGATATTGACCCCCTCCCAATGAGAGGATAGATGGTGATGACGATGGTGACGATTTCCCCCTCCCAGAGGGATGTTTCCCTGGCAGAATAGCTCCGCCGGAGCCCTAGATTGGTTCCGCCAAGGTTCCGCCTCGAGACGGCGGAGCTTCATCCCTAAAGCTTCCTTATGATTTTTTCCAGGGCAAAAGACACCTTATACCAGAAGATGGGCATCGGGGGGTGTCGGTGTCAAAACCGGCGGATCTCGGGTAGGGGGTCCCGAACTGTGCGTCTAGGCAGATGGTAACAGGAGACAAGGGACACGATGTTTTTACCCAGGTTCGGGCCCTCTCGATGGAGGTAAAACCCTACTCCTTCTTGATTAATATTGATGATATGGGTAGTACAAGATTGGATCAACCACGAGATCAGAGAGGCTAAACCCTAGAAGCTAGCCTATGGTATGATTGTTGTTCGTCCTACGGACTAAACCTCTCCGGTTTATATAGACACCGGAGAGGGCTAGGGTTACACAGAGTCGGTTACAATGGGAGGAGATCTTCATATCGTATCGCCAAGCTTGCCTTCCACGCCAAGGAAAGTTCCATCCGGACACGGGACGGAGTCTTCAATCTTGTATCTTCATAGTCCTGGAGTCCGGCCAAAGGTCATACTCAGGCCATCCGGACACCCCCTAACCCAGGACTCCCTCAGTAGCCCCTGAACCAGGCTTCAATGACGACGAGTCCGGCGCGCAAGTTGTCTTCGGCATTGCAAGGCGGGTTCCTCCTCCGAATACTTCATAGAAGATGTTGAACACAAGGATAGTGTCCGGCTCTGCAAAATAAGTTCCACATGCCACCGTAGAGAGAATAATATTTGCACCAATCTAATATGCGGACGTATTCCGCAGCGTGACATCACGCCACGGCCAGGCTTTTATTCGAATCATTTTACTGTTCCACCTCAGCGCATTTAGTGAGGCGGTTTCCTTGGCACGTCTTGTCAAAGCAGAGATCGTGTCCCCTTATTCCGGGATTCTCATCAATACGGGCGTGGGTAACCCAACCGCGCTATTAACCGCGGCGCTTGGGAGATAAGCGAGTTTTATTAGGCCGGTGGGGGCTCGTAGTTTCGGCCGCCCATACAAGGGGATAAGAATCCACCCTTTCCATTCACGCCTTCTTCCTCCTTTGCATATTCGTCCCTGCGCGCTCGAGCTCCAACGCCCAAGCCCGCACTTCCCACCTCGACCTTCTCCAATCATGTCCGGAGCAGGAGGTAGATGGATGGCCTCCTCCGTCACGGAGGGGCAAATCAAAAAACTGAGGAAGGCCGGATACTTGTCTAACGACATCGCGCACTGGCTTCCGGATGAGGGGCAACTCATCCCCACCCCCAGGCCCCATGAGAGGGTTGTTTTTCTTCCCCATTTCCTCCGTGGACTGGGTTTTCCTCTTCACCCGTTCGTCCGGGGCTCATGTTCTACTACGACCTGGACTTCCATGATCTGGCCCCGAACTTCATCCTCAACATCTCGGCGTTTATCATCGTGTGCGAGGCCTTCCTCCGCATCCAGCCTCACTTTGGCCTATGGCTGAAGATCTTCAGCGTCAAGCCGAAGGTCGTGGGCGTCCGCCAAGCGGAGTGCGGAGGTGCCATGGTGGGCAAGATAGCCAATGTTACATGGATCGAGGGCGCCTTCGTAGAGACCATCAAAGGGTGGCAATCGGGGTGGTTCTATATCACCGAGCCGCGTGACCCTGAATGGGCAGCGGCCCCCAAATTCCGATCTGGTATCCCCACACGGCTCACATCTTGGAAAGAGACGGGCCTGTCGTGGGGTAATTCGGCGGAAGTGACCGGACTTCAAACCTGCATCAAAGACCTGATCAGCAGGAAGGTTAAACTCGTCAACGTAGTCCAGGTCATGCTCTTCTGCCGGATTCTCCCGTGTCAACGACGGGCTTTCAGCTTGTGGGAGTTCGACCCGACCCAGCACAAGACTCTGTCCCAGCTTTTCGACACAAAGCATGGGGATGCCTGGAAGGTGCTATTCAAGAGCTCCGAGGTCTCCCCTCCCGTCACCGAGGATCGCAGATTCTGCGCCGAGCGCCAAGCCAGCGCGGTGAGCTTAATTTTCCCTTTACGGGGTATTTGTTTTTCATAGATTTGATTCTATGCAGGATCTAAACTCCCATCTCCTTAACAGGACTGGCAAAAAAAGGCCGGACAGATCAACTGTTCGGCTCCCTTGCTCGAAGACCCAGCGGACGCTCGCTTGACAAAGCTGCTGGTTCTGGCACCTCACGTGGTGCCGGAGAAGAAGGCCAAGAAGAAGGCCACGAGGACTCGAAAGAGTTCCCGGCGCCTGGTGGTGTCGGATTCATCGCCCGACAACCCCGAAGCACCCTCCGCCTCTGAGGATGAGGAGGAGGAAGAAGAGGAAGCCTCTCCCCCTCCAACGGGGGAAGGAAAGAAAAGGAAAGCCGCCCCAACTGGGGAGGCCGGAGGGTCCAAGAAGGGGAGAACCCTCCTTCCGGACTACACCTCCGACGCCAAAGACGGTAGGGAGGAATGGCCATCCAGGGTCAAGCCCCTGGCAAAATCGTAAGCATCCGGTCATCCGAATAACTTATGACGCCCCTCCATTATTTGGTATTTTCTGATGCCGAATTTGATCATGCAGTCCGCCCAAGGCTCAGCTCGACGATTCGACGAGCGGCTCCTTGGATTCGTCGGATGTGAATAGCGCTTCACTTCCGACGGCCTCCTCCCCTCTCCCTACGGATAACGCCAAGGTGGAGACCCGAAAGGGACTAAACCAGGAGGAGGTGGTCCTGGAGGCGCTGCAAGGCGACCTCCCAGACTCCAGTCCCAAAGAGGGTAAAGCCCCGGAGGGATCCAAGTCCGGCCCCGGGCCGGACACTGCTCCGGAACCATCAATGGTTCCAGAGTCCGACAGGCGGCGCCTTCATAAGAAGGGCAAGCCTACGACACCGGCGACCTCCGTCCATCCGGAGGCGCCGAACAATTTGCTGGAGGTGCTTAACGGCGCCTCCATCGACGAGGAACACCGCACTGTTATGAGTGCAGTGATTCAGAAGGTTTAGTCCGCCAAGAGCGGGCTGACAGAAGCCTGTACAAGTCTGTTAACAGTCTTTGAGGTATGTGTTCAAAAACATATAAAAATGTTACCGCATAGACAGTAGCCCCTGATGCTCAGTTCGGTGTTCGGAAAGAAAAGCCGAGCTGAGGATCTAAAAAGATATACGTAGGAGTCTAAAAAAAATATGTCAATATGGGAATGCAGGCTGCGCTGCTGACCTCTGCCGCACTGACTGCGGAGGTCAAAGTTTTGAAGGAGAACCTCGAGCGGTCCGAGAACGAGCTCGGCCGTGCCAAGAAGCAGCTCAAGGACAAGGAGGGTATGTAATACCGCATGTAAATGTATATAGAAATACTTGGTTGCAAATAATGACAGGACCAACGTAAATGTTGCAGGGGCCACAGCCGAGGTGGCGACCCTGAAGGAGGCGGTCTCCAAGGCCGAAAATAGTGCGGCCCTGGAGCACATCAAGCGAGAGAAGCAGGAGGCGCGGGTGGCGGAGGTGCGGCAAGAGCTCCAGGCTCTCGTGGAAAAACACGAGAGTTTGGAGCGTGACTCGAAGACTCAAGAGTCCGAGCTCGCCTTGGCTCTTGAGAGTGCCAAGACCGCTAAGGCCGAAGCACAGAAGGCCCTTTAGGAGATCGAGGCGATGAAGAATATAGCGGCGGGTAAGGCATTCTGTATGCAAAGCAAGAATATAAAAGTAAATTATCTGTTACTTACCCGAATCCGGAGCTCTCCAGGAGCGTTCGCCGATCTGCCCTGTAGTGTGTCTGATGCTGCCGCATTCTACCGAGCCGAAGAGGGGAGCTCGACGGAAAAGGTGTTCTGGTCTCAATATGTTGAGGCCGGACATTCGATGCCCCTGAGCGACCAGCTGAAGCAGCTGGTCGAACTCCACAAGGTGGCCGAACAGGCCATGAAGGGCCTCATAGTTCGGCTGTGGCCTAGAGAAGCCATGCCTGGGAGTTACTTCGGTCTGGTGCGGCGGCTGGTGGACGTGTGTCCATGGATTGAGGTCATCAAGCGCTCCGTCTGTATCGAAGGTTCCCGTCGGGCCCTTGCCCGTGCTAATGTGCACTGGGGCAAGCTGGACGCTGAGAAGCTTTTGACGGATGCGCCACCGCCGGGCAAGGAGTATCGCACGCCCGAGATGTATTATAAGGGCGTCCTGAAGGGTGTCCGCCTTATAGCGGACGAATGCTCCAAAGATGTAATTTTTGAGTAGACTCGCATCTGTTATCCTGTATGCTGAAAGCTTTGTTCACATGCGTTAAGCAACGCTTTGTTAATTTAAAATATTAACTTCTGTGCGGCCGTTTATCAAATTTGAGAGATGCAAGTCGTCGGCTTCTACCCCCATGCAACGAGTGCTGGGGTGTTCGGGATAAACCTGAGCGCTCTTGTTCCCATTCTTGGGTCCACCTAGGGAGGTGCTCAGCACAACGAACCAGGCCATCAGACTTATAATGCTTTATCACTCTCACTTAGCCATAGAATTCTATAATTTTAAATTTTGGCGAAGCCCCTAGTATTCGGAAGACCGAGTTCGGGGCGCTATCCACGCCTAGGCCGGATAAATTCGGCTCCTCGCTCTAAGCGGCATAAGTCTTTAAGGACTCGAAAAACCTCGCGAACAGCGACCGGTCTCTCACACTATCATGACGGTCAGTTTTAGCTTTCTCTACTGAGGTGTTAACCTAGCTCAACTAGGGCACAATCGTAGTAGTTCTCCCAGCGCTACCTTAGCCAATATTGCGGAACGTAAGGTACCAAAACATGGGAGCCGGGCAAACCCAACTATTGACCAAAGACATGATTCGGAGCCAATGCATATAGTGCTATAAGTTCGGGGTGCCACACTCATGAGAGTGTTCGGTCTTCTCACACCATGTTATGGGGTGCTTAAGCCCCTGGTGTATTGGCTGTACCAAAGTGTACGGTTGCAGAATGTCATGACTGAACATATTTGTATATAAAAAGTAGATGAGTACAATAATAGATAAGAGCTATGTATTGTTTATTAAAAAAGGGCTGCTATGAAAGCATAACGATACAAGCAGTGCGATAAGCAAGAGATGGGATTATTTGACATGTCCCCCTCCAGGGGCAAGCTGTGGGACTTTAAGTAAAGGAGGTATTAAGCTCGTTATAGAGACCACCTGGACATTTGATGCGGCTTGTTCTCTCCCTGGCTGTTGCATCGTGTGTTCGGCGAGTGTATTGCCGGACAGGCCTTTCAAATAGTTGGGTCCTAAAACTGTATAAAAAGGAAACGGCGAAATAGGGAGCCCCTTATTGCGGTTGAGCCGCATTCTGGGCGTGCCGTAGTTGTGCCCTCCCCTTATGCCCATGGTATCTCCAAGGCATAATTATGTATGCGTGGTACCGATATCACCATCTGGCGAGGGCTGGGGTTGGGGCCGCACTGCTATGCTTGCTCGGAACGTGCCAGCCGGATTTGTTGTAGGTTACTTCGGGCTCTCTTGACGTTGTCCGGACGTTTGACACCTGGATTGGAGAGTTGCCTTGAGAGGCTACTCTGTACTTTCGCCACCATGGACGCCATGTGCTCCTCTGTTCGGAGAGAGCGTTCGGTGTTTCCATTTACCGTGATGACTCCGCAACGTCCTGGCATCTTGAGCTTGAGATATGCGTAGTGCGGCACCGCATTGAATTTTGCAAATGCGGTTCGTCCGAGCAGGGCATGATAGCCACTGCGGAATGGGACTATGTCGAAGATTAACTCTTCACTTCGGAAATTATCCGGGGATCCGAAGACCACTTCGAGTGTAACCGAGCCTGTACAACTGGCTTCTACACCTGGTATGATGCCTTTAAAGGTTGTCTTTGTGGGTTTAATCCTTGAGGGATCGATACCCATTTTTCGCACTGTATCCTGATAAAGCAGGTTCAAGCTGCTGCTGCCGTGCATTAGGACTCTGGTGAGGTGAAATCCGTCGATAATTGGGTCTAGGACCAATGCGGCGAATCCACCGTGACGGATGCTAGTGGGGTGGTCCCTTCGATCAAAAGTGATCGGGCAGGAGGACCATGGGTTGAACTTTGGGGCGACTGGCTCCAACGCATAGACGTCCTTGAGAGCATGCTTCCGCTCCCTTTTGGGGATGTGGGTTGCGTATATCATGTTCACCGTGCGCACTTGCGGGGGGAATCACTTCTGTCCTCTGTTGTTCGGCAACCAGGGCTCCTCCTCGTCATCGCTATGCAGCCCCTTGTCTGTGGTTTTGGCACTTAACTTGCCTGCCTGCTTGAACACCCAACAATCCCTGTTGGTGTGGTTGGCTGGCCGTTCGGGGGTGCCGTGTATCTGGCACGAGCGATCGAGTATCCGGTCTAAGCTGGATGGGCCCGGAGGGTTTCTTTTGAATGGCTTCTTCCACTGACCGGATTTAGAGCCTCTGAATCCGGCATTGACTGCCGTATCTTCAGTATTGTCGCCGTTAATGCGACGCTTGTGCTTGTTGCGATGTGACTTGCCATTGTTGTCCTTGGTATCCGAATTGCCAGGGCTCTTGGTTATGTTATTGCTACGAGCTAGCCAGCTGTCTTCTCCCGCACAAAAGCGGGTCATGAGTGTCGTGAGGGCTGCCATAGATTTCGGCTTCTCCTGTCCTAGGTGCCGGGCAAGCCATTCGTCTCGGATGTTGTGCCTGAAGGTTGCAAGGGCCTCGACGTCCGGACAGTCGACTATTTGATTTTTCTTGGTTAGGAACCGTGTCTAGAATTGTCTGGTCGATTCCTCTGGCTGCTGGATTATGTGGCTTAGGTCATCGGCGTCTGGTGGTCGCACATAAGTGCCCTGGAAGTTGTCAAGGAATGCGGATTCCAGGTCCTCCCAGCAACTAATTGACTCTGCTGGCAGGCTGTTAAGCCAATGTCGAGCTGGTCCTTTAAGCTTGAGCGGGAGGTATTTGATGGCGTGTAGATCATCACCACGGGCCATGTGGATATGAAGGAGATAATCCTCGATCCATACAGCATGATCTGTTGTGCCATCGTATGATTCGATGTTTACAGGTTTAAAGCCCTCGGGGATTTGATGATCCATTACTTCGTCTGTGAAGCATAGTGGGTGTGCGGCGCCCCTGTACTGGGCTATATCACGACGCAGCTCGGATGAGCTTGGTCTGTTGTATTCGGCCTGGCCGTATTTATCATGTCCGGCGTGACGGCTAGCGTCACATGAAGCGGGGCGCCCATGCGATCCGTAGATCGATCTTGTTTGCCTTGCCTTATTCTCTAATATGTCTCGCAGGTCTGTTGCGTCTCCCTGTACTCTGGTATGTTTTGAGCGGTGCCGGGGTGCGGCTTGGGTTGAGAGCCTGAAGGCCTCTCTGTCGCGGCCACGGGGTGGCCGATCGGGCGCATCGTACGCTCGTGATGTAGGTTTAGTTGCTTCCTCCTCAAGTTGGGGTAGCAGCCTGCGCTTTGGGTAGCTCTTGGAGGGGCGTTCGAGTTTATACTCTTCGGCCGCTAGGACTTCGGTCCATCTGTCGGCTAGCAAGTCTTGGTCAGCTCTAAGCTGCTGCTGTTTTTTCTTTAGGCTGCTTGCCGTGGCCATAAGCCTGCATTTGAAATGCTCTTGTTCGACGAGATCCTCTGGCACGACGAATTCGTCGTCGTCGAGGCTTGCCTCGTCTTCGGAGGGAGGCATATAATTGTCGTCCTCGACCTCTCTATCGGCCGCTCTCTCATGAGGGTTGGCTCCTTCGTCCTCCTGCACTGGATCCTGCTGGAGGGGGTTGTCTCCGGCACTCTCCAGCGTGTTGTCATCTCTGGTGCTGGAATCGCCGTTTTTGCTTTGGCGGGATTTAGAGCGGCGCCACTGACGTCGGCGCTTGGGTTGCTTCTTGGAGGGGTCGTCCTCCGTTTTTTCATCGCCATCCCCTGCTTTGGGGGTGTCCACCATGTATATGTCATATGACGAGGTGGCTTTCTAGTTCCCTATAGGTGCTGGTTCTTGGTCATCTCCTTCATCGGTGTCCATACCGTCGATGTCTTCGGAGTCGAAGTAGAGGATGTCGGTTAGATCGTCGACAATGGCTACAAAATGGGTGGTGGGTGGGTTTCGAATTTCTTCGTCGTCCGCAACCCAACCCTGCTGACCATAGTCCGGCCAGGGCTCTCTTGACAAAGAGATAGACTTTAGTAAATCCAAGATATCGCCAAAGGGCGAGTGCTGAAAGACGTCCGCGGCGGTGAACTCCATGATCGGAGCCCAATCGGGTTCGATCAGAAGGGGTGCGGAATATATGGAGTCTGGAGCGGAGTCCGGCACCTTGGAGTCACGGGCCCTGCAAAGGACTAGGCCGGTATTCGGCTCTATCGCCGTAGAGATTGCGGCTCCCGGGGTGGCGTCCAACCGTCCATCCCCGACTAGCGCAGTCGGCTCCGAGCTAATGATCGGAGCGGACACCTGAGCGGCACTCTGGGCGCTGTCAGGCGCCAGAGTTAGATCATGCCCATCAGGACAGAGCGGCACGCTCGGCTGTGGCTCGAATCCATCGAAGATCAAGTCCCCGCAGATATCGGCCGTGTAATTTAAGCTTCCAAACCTGACCTGATGGCCAGGGGCGTAGCTTTCGATATGCTCCAGATGGCCAAACGAGTTGGCCCGCAGTGCGAAGCCGCCGAATACGAAGATCTGTCCGGGGAGAAAAGTCTCACCCTGGACCACGTCGTGGTTGATGATTGAAGAAGCCATCGGGCCTAAAGGTGACGACATAGTGGAACTCTCAATGAAAGCACCAATGTCGGTGTCAAAACCGGCGGATCTCGGGTAGGGGGTCCCGAACTGTGTGTCTAGGCAGATGGTAACATGAGACAAGGGACACGATGTTTTTACCCAGGTTCGGGCCCTCTCGATGGAGGTAAAACCCTACTCCTGCTTGATTAATATTGATGATATGGGTAGTACAAGAGTGGATCTACCACGAGATCAGAGAGGCTAAACCCTAGAAGCTAGCCTATGGTATGATTGTTGTTCGTCCTACGGACTAAACCTCTCCGGTTTATATAGACATCGGAGAGGGTTACACAGAGTCGGTTACAATGGGAGGAGATCTTCATATCGTATCGCCAAGCTTGCCTTCCACGCCAAGGAAAGTTCCATCCGGACACAGGACAGAGTCTTCAATCTTGTATCTTCATAGTCCGGGAGTCCGACCAAAGGTCATAGTCCGGCCATCCGGACACCCCCTAACCCAGGACTCCCTCAGGGGGTGAGGGAGTCCCGGATTAGGGGGTGTCCGGATGGCCGGACTATAACCTTTGGCCGGACTCCCGGACTATGAATATACAAGATTGAAGACTTCGTCCTGTGTTCGGATGGGACTTTCCTTGGCGTGGAAGGCAAGCTTGGCGATACAGATATGTAGATCTCCTCCCATTGTAACCGACTCTGTGTAACCCTAACCCTCTCCGGTGTCTATATAAACCGGAGGGGTTTAGTCCTTAGGACGAACAACAATCATACCATAGGCTAGCTTCTAGGGTTTAGACTCTCTGATCTCGTGGTAGATCTACTCTTGTACTACCCATATCATCAATACTAATCAAGCAGGAGTAGGGTTTTACCTCCATCGAGAGGGCCCGAACCTGGGTAAAAACATCGTGTCCCTTGTCTCCTGTTGCCATCCGCCTAGACGCATAGTTCATGACCCCCTACCCGAGATCCGCCGGTTTTGACACCGACATTGGTGCTTTCATTGAGAGTTCCGCTGTGCCGCCGCCATCAGGAAGGATGCCGCACCCCGTCTTTAAAGACGGCGCTGTTGCTAAAGGAGCTTTGGCTATTGGCCAAACTCTCCGGCTAGGCGGTTTTCTAATGATCGCCTGTTCGGCCGCCGCGCCGACAATGACTTCTCGGGTCATCGAAAGCAATCTCCACGTCAACTCGGAACTCGCCGAGCAGTTAGATCCGATGGAGCTCTCTTCCTTAAACGAGCTCTTGGATCGCATCGCCGCCCTGGGAGTCGCTACAGACTACAATCAGATTGGGCTTAAACTCGATCCAAGAGATATTGACTCTCCCCAGGTCACCCACCATGTCAAAGTGGTGGAGGAACAATGTGGCGAATCTTCACCCATCCTAAGGACCAGATATGTCCGGATTCCCGATCCCTCCAAGCCGGATACCCGTGGAGGGGAGGACGTCACTCAAGCCCTGAACCCAAAGTCAGGCAGCGGGCTAGATTCATTGGACAACATCCAAGAACCCAAGCTTATGAGTTCGGAAACTTCTTGGCCCCTGAGTCTCAGATTGGGCGAGGTTCCGGATTTAACTCCACCCGCCCACCCAAATATAAGGGATCTATCCCAAATTCGGCAAGAGCCCACAGAAACAGTACACCATTACTGGGCCAGATTCCTCCTGGTTATGAACAGGATAGAGGACTGCCGCGAGGAGGATGCAATTTCATTCTTCTGCAATAATTGCACGGACATCGGGTTCCTCAACGCCATAAGTCTCCGTGAAATTACACGCTTCGCTGACTTGGCATCCATAGTACGAAAATATTGTGCAACGGAAAGCGTTCGGAAAACCGAAATAAAATTCTGGGACAATCCGGCCCTGAATACAATCCCAGTCCGAAATAAAAGGGCGCATTATCGCCAGGCACCTGGGCCAAACAACAAAAAACAAAAACCCTCTATAGGGTATGGAACCATACTGGAGGGATGGCTCAATGGACCCTGTAAAATTCATAGTACAGAGGGCGCCACACCAACTCATAGCCTTAGAGCATGTTGGATACTCCGACAGGTGGCCAGAAGTGGCGAGGAGCTCCTAACTCCAGAATCCATAGAGCGCCAGCCCATGAATACCAATACGGTATCAACAGTCTTCGAGACTTTCGCATCAAATAATATGCGGAAACGAACACTCCGCAGCCTTACAGAAGTCTACCAGGTAGCAACAATAAACCCATGGAGTGACACGGCTATTACCTTCAATGCCAGTGATGAACCTAAATTCCGAACAGCCCGAGCACCAGCCGCATTGGTCCTCAGACCAATAGTGGATGGCTTTCGACTTACCAAAGTACTCATGGACGGTGGCAGCGGATTGAACCTCATTTATGAGGAAACCCTTCGAAAAATGGAAATAGATTGGAGCCGCATTGAGCGAAGCAACACAACCTTTAGAGGAATAATCCCCAGTCGGGAAGCGCGTTGTGCAGGAAAAATCACACTGGATGTGGTGTTCGGCACGCCGGATAATTACAGGTCTGAAGAGGTCACATTTCAAGTGGCCCCATTCAGCAGCGGATACCACGCTCTTTTAGGGCGAGAGGCATTCACAATTTTTCAAGCTATACCCCATTATGGGTACATGAAGCTCAAAATGTCCGGACCCAACGGAATCATCACTCTTGCTAGTGACCCGGACATAGCACTCCGCGCCGAAAACAAGACAGCCGCACTGGCCCTTGAGGCACTATCCGAAGCCCTAGCGGCCGAATAACTAACTGCGCTGCGCTCCACGGTGAACAGAGACGACGTGATACTCGATAAAAGATCCAAGTCCACCTCCTTTAAACTGGCGGACGAAATAGTCAAATTCTAAGTCCATCCAACGGACCCTACAAAAATGGCCTCCATCGGGGCGCAATTAAACCCTGATGTAGACGCCACACTATGAGAATTCCTACGGGAAAATTGGAACATTTTTTCCTGGCACCCTTGGGACATGCCAGGAATCACATGCAGGCTGGCCAAGCACAACCTAAACATCCTAAAAGGATTCAAGCCTGTTAAGCAGGCTCTTCGGCATTTCTCTGAACCTAAGAGACAAGCCATGGGAGAGGAGCTAGCCAAACTACCGGAGGCCAGATTCATCAGAGATATAAAACATCCGGACTGGCTAGCAAACCTGGTGATGGTACCAAAGGACAAATCCTGGCGCCTATGCTTCGATTTCAAGGACCTCAACAAGGCTTGCCCAAAGGATCCCTTCCCCCTCCCCCGCATCGATCAGATCATCGACGCTACCGCAGGACACAATTCATTGTGTTTCCTCGATGCATACTTCGGCTACCATCAAATTAAGATGGCAGAGCCAGACCAAGCCACAACGACATTCATCACCCCATACGGCCCATTCTGCTTCAACACAATGCCCTTCGGGCTCAAAAACGCCGGCGCAACATATCAGCGCATGATTCAGGCATATCTGGCCAACCAGATCGGCAAAACAGTGGAAGCATATGTAGATGACGTGGTCATCAAAACCAAGCATGTCGAAACTCTAGTAGACGACTTGAGGCTCACATTCGATAACCTCCGAACATATGACATCAAGCTCAACCCGGAAAAATGCGTTTTCGGCGTACCAGCCGGAAAGTTCTTGGGCTTCATCGTATCCGGTAGAGGAATTGAAGCAAACCCAGCCAAGATCTGAGCTCTGTCACAATTGGATATTCCAAAGGACCTCAAGCAAAAACAAAAATTGACTGGATGCGTGGCGGCCCTAAGCCGCTTCATCTCCCGCTTGGGAGAAAAGGCATTACCCCTTTATCGCCTCCTCTGGCGCACCGAACACTTCGAGTGGACGGATGCCGCCACGTCCGTACTCGAAGAATTAAAAGCCATATTGGAAACAAACCTGGTCCTGGCCGCGCCTAACATCGGCGAACCAATGCTATTATACATTGTGGCAACTCATCAAGTTGTAAGCGCAGTGCTCGTCGTCGAACGAGAAACGGACGGACACAAATCCCCCCTTCAAAAACTAGTTTCCTACGTGTCCACTGTCCTCACTCCATGCAAGTCACGGTACCCGCATTATCAAAAGATAGCGTACGCAGTGTTCATGGCATCCCAGAAGCTACGACACTACTTTCAAGAGTGTTCAATAACAGTAGCCTCCGAAGTACCTCTTAATGATATTATAAACAACCGCGACGCGACGGGCCGGATTGCCAAATGGGCCATCGAGCTCCTCCCGTTCGACATAACCTATAAGCCATGACGAGCTATCAAGTCGCAAGTTTTGGCCGACTTTGTCGCCGAATGGACTGAAGCCGAACTCCCTAAAGAGTACGACACATATTCCAACTGGATTATGCACTTCGATGGCTCCAAAATGTTAGCGGGTATGGGGGTTGGCGTCGTTCTGACGTCCCCAACAGGAGATACAGTTCAATATGTACTCCAGATAATGTATACAGACTCCAACAATGCAGCCGAATACGAGGCCCTTCTACATGGTCTCCGGATGGCAGTCTCCATGGGCATCCAACGCCTTGAGGTGCGTGGGGATTCGAACCTCGCGATATCCCAAATAAATGGAGATTTTGATGCCAAGGATCCGAAAATGGTAGCTTATCACAATGCCATCCTCAAAATATCAGCTCGGTTCGAAGGGCTCGAATTTCACCATATAGCCCAGGAAAACAATCAGGCAGCGGACGTCTTGGCACGCATCGGCACAAAGCGCGATGCAGTCCCCCCCAACATTTTCTTGGAGCGGCTATTCAAGCCATCCGTACAATGGGAAGGGGAATCCGGAAATAATAACCCGGATCCAGCCGCACCACCTGACACCGAACATTCTGACACAATGGGAGGCTCTACCAACGAAGTAACATCCTCAGCCCACGTAATAATGGCAGTCATTGCCCCGTGGACAGAACCATTCTTAGCCTACTTAACTAGGCAGGAACTCCCCGAGGACCAAAACGAGGCACACTGCATAGTGCGGCGATCTAAAGCCTATAGAGTCCACGAAGGAGAGCTTTATAAGAAAAGCACCACCGGAGTCCTACAAAGGTGTATCTCCGAAGAGGAAGGGCGGAACCTTTTGGCTGAAATTCATGCCGGACTCGGCGGGCACCACGCCGCAGCCCGGGCCCTTGTAAGCAAGGCCTTACGTACTGGATTTTATTGGCCTACGGCCCGGGAAGATGCTCAGGACTTAGTCCAACGATGCGTCGGCTGCCAATCATTCACTAACCAAAGCCATATGCCACCCACCACCCTCCAAACTATACCCATCACCTGGCCCTTCGCGGTCTGGGGGCTTGACATGGTTGGACCCCTTAAAGGGGGAACCCACAAGCAAAAATACTTATTGGTCATGGTTGACAAATTCACCAAATGGATAGAGGCCAAGCCTGTCAAGACGACCGAATCTGGACCAGTGATAGACTTCATATCAGGGGTCGTACACCGTTACGGCGTCCCCCACAGCATCATCACTGATAACGGCACAAACTTTATGGCCGACGAGGTAAAACTCTGGTGCAAAAACATGGGCATCAAGCTCGACTACGCTTCAGTCTATCACCCACAAACTAACGGTCAAGTCGAGCGGGCAAATGGTCTAATCATGAGCGGCATCAAACCCAGACTAGTGTGGTCCCTCAAGGAATCTAACACGCATTGGGTAGAGGAGCTCGACTCCGTACTCTGGGGGCTGCGGACCACGCCGAATTGCACTACCGGATTCACACCATTCTTTATGGTATACGACACAGAGGCAGTCCTGCCCTGCGACCTAATTCATGACTCACCTCGCGTGCGCATGTATGAAGAAAGAGAAGCCGAACTCGATCGGTAGGACAGTTTGGACGCATTGGAGGAGGAGCGCGACGTGGCAAAAGCCCGTTCTGCATTCTATCAACAGCAGGCTCGAAGATATCAAAGCAGAGAAGTATGGGCCAAAACTTACAATGTTGGCGAACTAGTTCTACGCCTGCGGGTCAAGAAAAAGGACAAACTCAAGCCCAAATGGGAAGGTCCCTTCATAATCGACCAAGTCCTGACTGGTGGAGCGTACCGTCTGCGAAATGCATCGGATAACCGACTCGAGCCGAACCCATGGAACGTAGCACGCCTACAAAGATTCTACGCCTAGCGCCGAACTCTGTGTTCGTCTCCTTCCTCTATCTATTTTTTACACATTAGCTGCCTTATATTTCTCTCCTTCTCCCTCCTTTTTTCTTACAAGCCTTTAAGGGCTCGCTTGCGCATTGTTCGCACATAATTGACGCGCTACCCGCGCTCATTATACCTGGGGGCTTCTTTATCAGAAGCTCGCATATACGGGCCTCATGCCCAACACAAGTGTCAAACTTCCGCATGTACCTTTTATTCACCATTATATGCATCGATATGACTTAAGTTTTGGCCAAGCTGGGTTGCCTGGCTCCTGTGCTTACCCCTACGTTCCCAATTGTTCGGCTAGGTGGTAAAGGGAGCACCTCTGCGATTGTTACTGCCGGGTCAGCCGGATGTGTACCTCAGACTGGGTGAAGCCGAAAGCTAGCATTCTTAAGGGAATATTCAGTCGGTGAACTAAAAGATGATTTTTCACTTGTTTATTTATCCGCCCCCAGATGCTTTTCTGCTTTTTTCGCAGTCCGGACATGCACTTTAGGGCATGCCTCCCAGGGAAAGGAACCCCTAACGGAACTATTCTCCCTGGAAGATGTTTCTTACTAACCATGTAATATAACATAACTAGTTGGGCACTTGTCTGCTAAAGCACTAATGACCCCTACGCCTGGTCTCCATGCATGCCCCGGTTCTTACATAACCGAGAGGGTATTCGGACACACTCCGGACTATTGGGTACAGAGGTTGAAGCGAAAAGGTCCACAATGACAAATGATCTACAATCCGGCTAGAAGGCATTTTACATGTCATTTTAAATTACATAGTCAATTTGACTGGGTATATTCTTCCTCAATACCATCTAATATGCTTTCCAATTTATAGTCCTGTTGGGAATACTTGGCGGCCAGCTCTACCTGGCCGTACACTAAACTGACAGGGATCTCCTTCCCACCGGGCCCCACAGGTCCGACCTCGGCCATGTGGTTTGTGTCAGCCTTCGTGTACCGTGTCTTCACAATGGCCTAGGCCTCCCTGGCGCCTTGATGGAAGGCCGATATCTTCCATAATCGGAAGCGCCGCCGCGCTCCCTTTAGCTTCTCTGCAAGCTCTCCAAGGCCTGCCGAACTCGTTCGTGCAGTTGTGATAGCTCGGGAAGAAGGTCACCCGTAGAACCGGGCATTTCCTCCTCAGGCCGACCTGTCAGCATACCTACAGACATAACTCTGTCAATCGACTTCCTCACCGAACTCTTTTTCGAAGGTTCATTCAAGCACTTACTAAAAATGCTGCGTCGAAGCCGCCGATTCTCCTTTACGGAGTCCGACAGCTGAGCACGAACATCCTTTAGTTCCTCACCCAGCTGGGTGTTGGCATCTTGAAGCTTGTTCTTCTCTTGTCTCACCGTCGTAAGCATGCTCTCGCCGGCCTTTAACTGGCGCAAGAGTTGCTGCTTGTCCGGATCCACTCCGGCGCCATCTGCACTGTTATTGTCAGAATTGCACACATGCCACACTTCACAACATACTCATCTTTCGAAGCATATATTACCAGAGGGGGTCTCCTTGGCCTTCCCTGTTGCGGCTAGTGTGGCCTCAAGTTGGGCCTTGCACTCTTCCAGCTCCTGGGATAGTTGAGTATTCTTTTCTGTAAGATCCTACATAACAAATGATCCTTAAATCAGTTATTCTAACTGTTTCAAGTCTCGAGGGCTACTGACATATATAACCATCAGATTTTCTCACCCGTATGTCTTTTACATACTACTATGTGGCTCTGGCTAGACCATTTTGAGTGGCACAGAGGTACACATCTCCCGTATTAAAGGCGTCCAACGAAGAACAGTCCGACGACGCCTGTGGTTCATGGCACTCTCCACCTCAGAATTGGTGGCAGACAGCCTGTCCGTGTCCTCTGTCGGAGGAGCGTTCGATGCGTGCCCCGTGTTCACCTCCGCTTCCAGACCCGGCCTTGAAGCCTGGCTGGTGGATATAGTCCGGCGGGTGCTCTTCTTCTTGAAGAGAGCATGAGCATTAGTATGCCTTGAGGGCATAAACCCTGGGCATTAAAATTGCACGCCGTACCATTGCGCCGGCGTCTCGATCCGATCCGCACTTCTTTTTAGCCCGCTGGGCCTCGATGGCCCTTGTTGGCTAGCCGCCGCGGGCTCGGCCCTCCGCCTCAAGGACTTCCCCTGCAGAAAATGCCATTTGTATACGGTGATCAAAGATAAGCACGGATGGATCCTCTTGAAAATACTAGGGACTTCGGTCTCGGTTACCTTTGAGGCTGGAAGTAGTCCGGGATAATCAGCCGTAATGGCCACTAAGGTGTTGTCCTTACTCAATTGATGAGACACTCCATCAATCAGCTCCACAGCCAAGTCCGTGTCCTCTTGGGAGTCCAGATCGAGGGACCGTTCCGGGTCCTCGGGTTGTGGAGGAGGGCTGTTTATCTCCTTTACACCCTGGCGTAGCTCCTGTGTTGGAATTACCAGACTAAATTACTTAACTATGGGAATATGAGACGGATAGACAAGTTAAAAGTATCCGCTTGCCCAACTCGGAGGATTGTACATAGAAAATCCGCCCCGTGGGTTGACACGGAGGAATTCCTCCTCTTCTCCCTTGTACAAAGCGGACAAGATCTCTATTAGAGCGGCAGCTGATTCTGGCCCCTTACGGCCGCACCGGGTGGCGTCGTCCTCCCTGTTGAAATCCCACATAGGGTGGCTGAGGGAGTCCTGGATTAGGGGGTGTCCGGATAGCCGGACTACCATCATCAGTCGAACTATCATCGGCCGGACTATCATCATCGACCGGACTCCAAGACTATGAAGATACAAGATTGAAGACTTCGTCCCGTGTCCGGATGGGACTTTCCTTGGCGTGGAAGGAAAGCTTGGCGATACGGATACGTAGATCTCCTACCATTGTAACCGACTCTATGTAACCCTAGCCCTCTCCGGTGTCTATATAAACCGGATGGCTCTAGTCCGTAGGACAACAACCAGTACAATCATACCATAGGCTAGCTTCTAGGGTTTAGCCTCCTTGATCTCGTGGTAGATCCACTCTTGTAAACATCCACAATATCAATATCAATCAAGCAGGACGTAGGGTTTTACCTCCATCAAGAGGGCCCGAACCTGGGTAAAACATCGTGTCCCTTGTCTCCTGTTACCATCCGCCTAGACGCACAGTTCGGGACCCCCTACCCGAGATCCGCCAGTTTTGACACCGACATTGGTGCTTTCATTGAGAGTTCCTTTGTGTCGTCACCGATAGGCTTGATGGCCTCTTCAATCAACAACGACGCAGTCCTGGGTGAGACTTTTCTCCCCGGACAGATCTTCGTATTCGGCAGCTTCGCACTGCGGGCCAACTCACTTGGCCATCTGGAGCAGATCGAAAGCTATGCCCCTGGCCGTCAGGTCAGGTTTGGAAGCCTTAACTTCACGGCCGATATCCGCGGGGACTTGATCTTCGATGGATCTGAGGCACAGCCGAGCGTGCCGCACTGTCACGACGGGCACGACCTAACTCTGCCGCCGGACAGCACCTTGGAGGCCGCACACGAATCCGCGCCGACCCATAGTCCAGAGCCGATCGCTCAGATCAAGGACGGATGGCTGGACACCGCCTCGGGAGCTGCAACTTCTACGGCGATGGAGCCGAACACTTACCTTGTCCCGCATAAAGCCCATGACTCCGAGGTGCCGGACCCCCTGCCGGACTCCGAACCTCCTGCGCCCCTGCCAGTCGAATCCGATTGGGCGCCGATCATGGAATTCACCGCTGCTGACACACCCTTCGGCGATATCTTAAATTCGCTGAAGCATCTCTCACTATCCGGAGAGCCCTGGCCGTACTACGGCCAGGATGGTCAGGACGCGGACAATGAAGAAATTCAGAGCCCACCCACCACCCACTTCGTAGCCACCATCGATGATCTAACTGACGTGCTAAACTACGACTCCGAAGACATCAACGGTATGGACGACGATGCCGGAGACAATCAAGAACCAGCGCCTATAGGGCACTGGAAGGCCACCTCGTCACATGACATACATATGGTGGACACCCCAAAGGGAAGCGATAACGAGGAACAACGGGACGCGGCAGTGGATAATCCCGCCGACAAACAACCAAAATGGCGACGTAGACGCCGCCCTAAGTCCCGCCTCGATCAAAGCAGCATTCCTAATGACCCAGCGATAGAGCAGGGCAAACCAGCGGACGACGAACAGGACGAACCGGATAATCAACCCCTTCACGGAGCAATCAACAGTCCGGACACAACACCGGAGCATAAGAACCTTCACAAAAGACTCGTCGCCACTGCAAGAAGTTTGAAGAAGGAAAAACGGAAGCTCAAAACAGCGGAATACATACTCAGAATGAAGTGGAGCAAAATACTCAAGACCGCAGACAAATATGGCAATGGCCATCAAACAAAGAGCTACGTGAAGCGCAAGCTACTGCCAGAATTTGACGAGGAAGCCATAGAGCCCTCACAGTCAAAAAATAAAGAGGCCGCCTGGCCGGATAGATGGCCAGACGACAGGCCAAAAGCGGCAAGCGGCACCGCACACAAGCCGACTTATGATCTTGGGAAAACGGACGGCCCAACTAGGTCCATCTACGGGCCAAAAAGGAGGGCCCCAGGAAGTAACACAACACGACAAGTGTTCGAAGACAGCGGCACACCCAAATACAGGGGCGCCGCACACCCGCTATGTTTTACCGATGAGGTGCTGGATCATGAATTTCCAGCAGGGTTCAAACCCATAAACATAGAGGCATACGACGACACAACAGACCCAGGAGTCTGGATAGAAGATTACATACTACACATACACATGGCTAGAGGAGATGATCTCCACGCCATAAAATACCTACCCCTCAAGCTCAAAGGGCCAGCTCGGCATTGGCTCAAAAGCCTCCCAGAAAACACTGTTGGAAGTTGGGAAGAGCTTGAGGACGCGTTTAGAGCAAATTTTCAAGGGACTTATGTCCGGCCTTCGGATGCAGACGATCTGAGTCATATAACCCAACAGCCCGGAGAGTCAGCGCGCAAATTCTGGAACAGGTTCCTTACCAAAAAGAACCAAATAGTCGACTGTCCGGACGCGGAAGCCTTAGCAGCTTTTAAACACAATGTCCGAGACGAATGGCTCGCCAGACACCTCGGCCAAGAGAAGCCAAGAACAATGGCCGCGCTAACAGGCCTCATGACGCGCTTTTGCGCAGGAGAAGACAGCTGGCTAGCAAGATGCAGCACCAGTGACCCGAGTACATCCGAGATCAGAGATGGAAACGGAAAATCACGGCGCAGGAAAGATCAGCGCCGGAATAAAGAAAAAATCCCAAAGGGCACGGCGGTCAACGCCAGATTCAAAAGCTTGCGGCCAAACAATAAAACACTGCCTCTTAAGGACAACATCGACGAGCTATCAAATTTAAACAAAATTTTAGATCGGATATGTCAAATCCACAGTACCTCCGGAAGGCCTGCAAACCATACCAACCAAAATTGTTGGGTTTTTAAACAGTCCGGAAGACTCAACGCCGGACACAAGGGGCTCGATGCGCCAAGCAAGGACGATGACGAACCCCATCAGCAGAGCACCGGAAGTCAAAAGACTTTCCCACAAGAAGTCAAAACAGTAAACTCACTTCATGTGATAGTACGGAAAACCAACACGGCACTCGCTAAGACAAGTGTCGCACGGTCCACCCCAGCGGAACACCGAGATTGGATGTCAAAACCAATCACTTTCGACCATCTGGATTAGTCCAGAAGTATCCGGAACGCAGGATAGACTGCCCTGATATTGGATCCCATAATAGACGGACTGCAATTCACGCAGGTTTTGATGGACGGCGGCAGTGACTTAAACCTACTATATCCGGACACAATCCGCAAGTTGGGATAGACCCTACTACAATTCGGCATAGCCGCACTTCCTTCAAAGGAGTGGTGCCAGGCCCTTACGCCAGGTGCACAGTTTCATTATTACTAGAAGTTGTGTTCGGGTCACCTGACAACTTCCGACGAGAAAAGCTAACCTTTCATGTCGCCCCATTTAAAAGTAGCTATCAAGCATCACTGGGACGGGAAGCTTTCGTCCGCTTCAATGCAATACCACATTACGCGTCTCTTACGCTTAAAATGCCCGGTCCACGTGGCATCATTTCATTAAAAGGTCACCTGAGACCCCGGACACGGCTGGACGAGTCCGGAATAAATAAGCTAGGGGCTACCTAGCCGCACACCCCTTCACAAGGGTTTGTACATATAAGCCATAATGAGCTAGCATAGGCTCAGCTTTATTAATCTATATTTCAATTTTTTATGCACTTTCTCGCACGATTTCTTTAACAACTAAGTTCCTCTCTTTTTACAGATGAACAGCGTGCACACCCGTCCAGGATACGGCACAACGGAGACACAGGCGCAGACGTGTAGTAGGGACCCGTTGCAAGGACTCTTTTCAGACTAAGACCCTACGTAAACCTTTCTTACTGTCTCTTGTTGCTATAATCCCCTGGTTTCTCATTATAACCAGAGTGGAGACTGGTGTTTTGGCATTGGCCGCGCCACAAGAACCTGCCTGTACCTAGACACAAGGGGCTTAGGGCATTGTTTTGCCCGCTATTGTAAAGACCGAACACCTTCGGGAGTGTTCGGCGTCTCGAGTTAGGCCTTATATGCATCAGCTCCGAATCATGTCTTTGGTCAAATGTTGGGTTTGCCCGGCTCCTCTGTTTTGCTGCCTTACGTTCCGTATCATCGGCTAACGCGGCACCAGGAGAACTACTGCGATTGTGCCCCAGTTTGGCTGGGCGAGCACCTCAGTAGAGAAAGCCAAAAACTGACTGTCATGATATAGCGAGAGACTGGTCAACCACTCGATCAACCATGGGAATGTTTAGAATTCCTCCGCTTTGACGAAGGGCCGTTTCCCGGTCAGGCACATACGCGCCCCAAATTCGGAGAGCGCGGTGCCCCCAGGGGCTATGTCGTAGCCCCACCCTCGAACTCCATGGCTAAGTGAAAGTGATAAAGCATTATAGTCCGGTTGCCTCGTTTGCTACGCTACCACCTCCTTTACAGGACCGAGACGTCGGATTAAGTGTGAAAACGCGCTATTTTTTGCGAACACCCCCGCACCTTGTGCGTGGGGGCTGAAGCCGACGACTGCCATCTTTCAGGTTATACACATGTATACATGAACGGCCGCATAGGAGATATTCTATTACTTGAACGCACAAGTATACAAGGCGCTTACATCGTAAATATTGTTTTACATCATAAAAACGTTCATTCGAACGTAACATTTTTTGAGCACTGCGACTCTATTACACGAGCACCATGCAGCACTTCGCCAAAATAGTGCTTGGCGGGTAACCGGTTATCGTCCGAACCCGGGGTCGCAACAGCGGTGGCATCCATCTCTGTCCAATGTGTCTTCACACGGGCGAGTGCCATCCGCGCACCCTCTTTGCAGGCCGACCGCTTCATCGCCTTGATATGCGGCACCGCCCCAAGAAATTGCTACAATAAGCCAAAGTAACTCTTCGGCTCGGGCCTATCCGGCCAGACATGGGTCACTATATCCGTCATAGCAAGCCCGGATAACCTATTTAGCTCAGCCCACTCGGCCAAACGGTCGGTCAGCAGAAGTGAACACTCCGGACTATGGAATTGAGACCAAAACAGCTCTTCCGTCTTGTGATCCTTCTGGCTTCGAAAATGCACAACGGCATCTGCCGCACTCGCTGCTAAGTCCATAAAAGGGTCCTCTAGACCCCACAGTTGGCCCAGCTGAGCATACTTTGGATCCGTAAACCTTCGGCGCAGCAGAAAAGGCTTGCTAGCTACAATATCTCCGGCCTGGCGCAGCTCTTCCTTTATAGCCTGCATTGCAGAGCGGGCATCCTTGGCTTCGGCGGTGGCCTTCCCCAGGTCTTCTTGCCCCGCTAGGCGCTCCTTCCCAAGAGCCTCATTGCGGTCGGTAGCATCTTTTAACTTCACGGCCATTTCGGCCATCTCTTCCCTGCTCCGGCAGTGTGCGACCCTTTCGGCCGCTAACTCCTCGGCCGCCCTCGAGGCCGCCACATTACTCCTTCTGGCCTGCTCCTTGGCTTGAGCAAGTTCGGCCCGAAGGCTCTCCACAGCAGCGGCACTATCTGCACTTCACGCACATGTTGTAAGGAGCTGGCTTCGGCTCCCTTACCAAGTGACCGCACAGTAACACTTACCTTGCGACTCATCAAGTCGCTTGTTGACCAGCGTGATGTCCGCATCCGCAACAACGAGTTGCCGCTTTAGTTCAGCAACCCCATCAGTCCGGCTGGCCCCCGGACGACCCGCCACCTGTATCGGCATGGCGGAAATGTAAACCTGCGATTTTGATCCTCGGCACGTTGTCGATTTCGACAACCTACCGAGTCTCAGGGGCTACTATCTATACAGGGCGCATTCTATATGCAAAACTGTTAAAAGGTGTGTCATTTTTACGTACCTCAAACCCCGCCAGCAAACTCCTGACGGCATTGTGCAACCCGCCTTCGGCGGACGAAATCCTTTCAATCACCATGCTCATCAATGTGTGGTGATCTTCTGAGATAGACGCCTTCTCAAGCAGATCCTTCAGCCGTACACCAGTTGGCGCCGAACTATCCGTCTTTGCCAAACCCGGGGGCTCCCTCTGCGACGACACTTCAGGCTCGTCCTCCCTATCCGACGGCGCCCCGGACGGAGGCGTCTCACTCTCCATCATCTCCAGACGAAGGTCCCCCGAAGACGAGCTCATTTGCGAAGGACGGAGATCCGAACTACAAGGTAAAAACTTTAGTTATCCTCAGAAGCACAAATAGGGATGTCCCTTATTATAAAACTCCTTTCTTTCTACTTACGGCTCGTTGGAGGGCTGACTCTTTAAGGGAGATTGTGCGGCCGGGGCCTCCCCGGACGCAGGACCCTCTGGCGAAGATTTCTTCCCCCGTTTAGGGGCTTTTGCCCCCGGGTCCTCGGAGGCAGTCCTCTTCTCCCCTTGGAGGGAGGGATTCTCGATCCCCCCTCTTTCAAGAGCCTCCTTAGGCGAGGCAGTAGCTTTCCTGCTTTCCCCTTCGCCTTCCTCTGGAGGCGCAACCTCAAGCATCTGAACCAGCACGGAATCCGGCGCGGCCTCGGGGAGGGGGGCCGGACACCATATCAATTTTGCTTCCGCTATCCACTCCTGTTTAGAAGGAAGTTGGTCATAAGGCGAATTATCGAAAGGCAAACAAACGGTATGTCCGGACTCAGAACTACTTACTTGAGTATCCGGGCGATTGCAGCTTAGGCCAGCATCCTCGGTCAATTCCGGACGCGCCTCTTGCGATCCGAAGAATAATTTGTACATCTCCAGGGGTGTCATACCCATGAAGTGTTGAAGAATCCGTGGGCCCTCCGGATTGAACTCCCACAGCCGGAGAGGGCGGCGTTTGCAGGGCGGGAGATGCCTAATCAGCATAACCTGCATTACCACCACCATATCAACCTCCCTCGTTTGGAGATCTCGAATCCGGCCCTGCAGTAGGGGCACGTACTTTGACGGCCCCTAGTTGAGCCCTTGGGTGACCCACGACATCAACCGTCGTGGAGGTCCCGGGCGGAATAAGGGCGGCGGCTTTTGTCTGCGGCCCCTCGGAACGGTAATATAGAACCACTCTTGCTGCCACGGGCTGAGCTCCTCTTGGAAGGAGCCAGCGGGCCACGGGGCATCGGCCCTCCTACTTATGGCCGCCCCGCCGCACTCCGCTTGACGCCCCCCGATCATCTTTGGCGCCACATTGAAGGTCTTCAGCCACAGGCCGAAGTGAGGGGTGACGCGGAGGAAGGCTTCGCAGACGACAATAAATGCGGAAATATGGAGGATGGACTCCGGAGCCAAATCGTGGAATTCCAACCCATAGTAAAACATGAGCCCTCTCACAAAAGGATCCATCGGGAAGCCTAAACCCCGGCGGAGGTGGGATACAAAAACGACGTACTCGTCGGGCTCGGGGGTGGGGATGGCCTGCCCTTCGGCAGGCAACGTGTGCGAAATCTCATAAGCCAGGTACTTGGCCTCCCGCAGCTTTAGCATGTCCTCCTCCGTGACGGAGGAGGGCATCCACCGGCCCTGGAGGTCGGAACCGGACATCGTTGAAGGTCCGAAGCGCTCGAATCTGGAGCTCTAGGTGCTGGAACTTGGAGCGGGGAGAGGATTCGATGGAGGATTGAAGAAAAGAAATGAGCCTTGGTCCCATTATAAAGAGGGAGAATACCGAGAGCCGTCTCTATGACCGTTTGGGACTCGCCTTCGATAGAGGGGGCGTGGCGACGGGCGCGGTTGGGTTACCCACGTCCGTATTGATGAGAATCCCGGATTAAGGGGGAACACGATCTCTGCTTCGACAAGACGTGCCAAGGAAACCGCTTCGCTAAATGCGCTGAGGTGGTAGAGTAAAAAACGATTCAAGTAATGGCTTGGTAGTGGCGTGACGTCATGCCGCAAAAAACGTCAGCAGATTGAACTTGTGTATATATTATTCTCTCTACGGTGGAATGTGGAATTTATTTTGCAGAGCCGGACACTGTCCTGGTGTTCACAATCTTCTATCATTCGGAGGAGGAACCCGCCTTGCAATGCCAAGCAATATACGCGCCGGACTTATCGTCATTGAAGCCTGGTTCAGGGGCTACTGAGGGAGTCCTGGATTAGGGGGTGTCCGGATAGCCGGACTACCATCATCAGCCGAACTATCATCGGCCGGACTATCATCATCGACCGGACTCCAAGACTATGAAGATACAAGATTGAAGACTTCTTCCCGTGTCCGGATGGGACTTTCCTTGGCGTGGAAGGCAAGCTTGGCGATACGGATACGTAGATCTCCTACCATTGTAACCGACTCTATGTAACCCTAGCCCTCTCCGGTGTCTATATAAACCGGATGGCTCTAGTCCGTAGGACAACAACCATTACAATCATACCATAGGCTAGCTTCTAGGGTTTAGCCTCTTGATCTCGTGGTAGATCCACTCTTGTAAACATCCACAATATCAATATCAATCAAGCAGGACGTAGGGTTTTACCTCCATCAAGAGGGCCCGAACCTGGGTAAAACATCGTGTCCCTTGTCTCCTGTTACCATCCGCCTAGATGCACAGTTCGGGACCCCCTACCCGAGATCCGCCGGTTTTGACACCAACAGTGGCCTCTATACTAAAGCGGCTGCACCCCTTGCATAATGCATGTGGCCATGACTTCGATCATGGTCAGTCCGGAATGAGCTAACAACCTTATACGGTTCATCAGGTAAAGGACGTCCCTGTCATCTTCCTTCTGATGGCTCCGTGGGCGCCAGCTTAGGTGCTTCTTCAAAGGAGCATTATTGAACTCAGGGAGGCCGATCCGAACAGGGTCCGGCAGGGGGACGTCTTCTATATAAAACCATTCTGAAGGCCAGTCTTCGGACGTCTTCTTTGGGGTTCCGGATAGATATCCGGTCCCGGCGATGCGCCATAGTTCGGCTCCGCCCACTTGATATATCAACCCCTCATAAGAACGGGGCACAAGGCAGAACAACTTCTTCCACAGTGCGAAATGAGCCTCGATGCCCAGAAACAGCTCGCAGAGGGCTACGAAGCCCGCAATATGCAATATGGAGGCAGGCGTAAGGTTGTGCAACTGGAGGCCGTAAAACTCCAGGAGCCCCCGGAGAAATGTATGAATTGGAAATCCGAGCCCTCTTATCAAATAAGGGACAAGGCATACCCGCTCTCCTTTGCAGGGATTTCTTCGCCCAATATTTTTAATTATTCCAAAACTGAATTTCGTGGTGTTTCAGGACTTTTGGAGTTGTGCAGAATAGGTCTCTAATATTTGCTCCTTTTCCAGCCGAGAATTCTAGCTGTCGGCATTCCCCTTCTTCATGTAAACCTTGCAAAATAAGAGAGAAAATGCATAAGTATTGTGACATAATGTGTAGTAACAATCCATATTGCAATAAATATCGATATAGAAGCATGATGCAAAATGGACGTATCAACTCTCCCAAGCTTAGACCTCACTTGTGTTCAAGTGGAAGCCGATATCGAAAAATATGTCCACATGTTTAGAGATAGAGGTGTCGATAAAATAAAATACGGACATGAGGGCATCATGACCATTCTTAGAACAACAACATAAATATTGTCATATGATTTGTTATGCTAAAGTAACAATCTATTCACAATGTAAAGTATGAATCAGAAACTTCACTGAAAACTAGCAAACTATAATCTCAGTCATTGAAGCAATTGCAATTTATCATAACATCGGAAAGAGTCAATATAAGAGCCTTTCAGAAAGTACACATACTCAACTATCATTTAATCTTTCACAATTGCTAACACTCACGCGATACTTATGGGTATGAAGTTTCAATCGGACACAGAGAAAGATAGGGGCTTGTAGTTTCGCCTCCCAACCTTTTACCTCAAGGGTAATGTCAACAATAATAGTTTATGAAAACCTACATCCAATTGGGTATATATATCATGATCTTTCCAACACATAGTGCTTGCCAAAGGATAAAGTGTAAAAAGGAAAGATGAAGATCACCATGACTCTTGTATAAGGTAGAAGACAAAAATAAAAGATAGCCCCTTCGCAGAGGGAAGCAGAGGTTGTCATATGCTTTTATGGTTGGATGCACAAAATCTTAATGCAAAAGAACGTCACTTTATATTGCCACTTGTGATAGGGACCTTTATTATGCAGTCTGTCGCTTTTATTTCTTCCATACCACAAGCTCGTATAAAGCTTATTTTCCCCACACTAATAGATCATACATATTTAGAGAGCAATTTTTATTGCTTGTAACAATGACAACTTACTTGAAGGATCTTACTCAATCCATAGGTAGATATGGTGGACTCTCATGGCAAAACTGGGTTTAAGGAAGTTTGGAAGCACAAGTAGTATCTCTACTTGGTGCAAAGAATTTGGCTAGCATGAGGGGGAAAGGCAAACTCAAAATGTTGGATGATCTATGACAATATAATTTATTTCGGATATAAGAAAACATAACCCATTATGTTGTCTTCCTTGTCCAACATCTACTTTTTAGCATGTCATATTTTAATGAGTGCTCACAATCATAAAAGATGTCCAAGATAGTATATCTATATGTGAAAACCTCTCTTTCTTTATTACTTCCTATTAATTGCAACGATGACCAAAACTATGTTTGTCAACTCTCAACAACTTTTACTCATCATATTGTATATATGTGAAGTCATTACTCTCCATAAGATCAATATGATCTTTTTATTTCCTTTTTATTCTTTCTTTTTCTTTTATTCCCTCAATATCATAGCAAGATAGCAAAGCCCTCGACTCAAAACTAATCTTTATTATATATAGCTCACGGACTTAATTACATAGATAGGGATCAACAAAAACTCAAAGCTAGATCATACTAAACTTTATTATACTAGATCAAGATATAACCTAAAGGATCGAACTAAGAAAAAGGGTAAAGATAGAAGTGTGATAGTGGTACGATACTGAGGCACATCCCCCAAGCTTGGCAGTTGCCAAGGGTAGTGCCCATACCCATGTGTTTATGCCTCTTTCTTTGGAGGTGGTGATGTGATATTTTTGGCGATGATGCCCCTTCCGATACGGTTCTCCTCCTCGAGCTTATTGACTTTCTTCTTAAGATCATTGTTTCCTTAGAGTTTCCTGATACGTCTCCAACGTATCTATAATTTTTTATTGTTCCATGCTATTATATTACCCTTTTTGGATGTTTAGGGGCTTTACTATACACTTTTATATCATTTTTGGGACTAACCTACTAACCGGAGGCCCAACCCGAATTGCTGTTTTTTTGCCTATTCAGTGTTCCGCAGAAAAGGAATATCAAACGGAGTCCAAATGGAATGAAACCTTCGGGAGCGATCTTTTTGCAACAAATGCAATCCAGGAGACTTGGAGTGGACGTCAAGAAGCAGCCGAGGCAGCCACGAGGGTGTAGGGCGCACCCTAGGGGGGCGCCCCCTGCCTCGTGGGCCCCTCGTGGCTCCCCTGACCGACTTCCTTCGCCTATATATATCTACGTACCCCGAAAACATCCAGGAGCACCACGAAAAACTATTTCCGTCACTGTAACCTTTTGTACCCGTGAGATCCCATCATGGAGCCTTTTCTGGTGCTCCACCAGAGGGGGAATCGATCATGGAGGGCCTCTACATCATCACCAAGGCCTCTTCGATGAGTTGTGAGTAGTTTACCACAGACCTTCGGGTCCATAGTTATTAGCTAGATGCCTTCTTCTCGGGAAAATTTTGTTTTTGCCACTCTAGATTTTGCCATTTTTCCTTTTACCACTCTAGATTTTGACATTTCACTTTTACCACTCTTTGTTTTTGACAATTATCACAATTGCCATTTTGTGGCAAAAACAAAATAATTTTATCTCATTTTTGCCACTCTTAACTTTTGATAATTATCACAATTGGCACTCTAAATTTTTTGCTTTTGCCACGGGAATGGAAATTGTGATAATTGTCAAAAACTAAGAGTGGCGAAAGTGAAATGTCAAAATCTAGAGTGGCATAAGGAAATTTGGCAAAATGTAGAGTGGCAAAAACAAAATTTTCCCCTTCTTCTCTCTCTTTGAATCTCAATACAAAGTTCTCCTCGATCTTCTTGGAGATCAATTCGGTGTATCTCTTTTTGCAGTGTGTTTGTCTTGATCTGATGAATTGTGGGTTTATGATCAAGTTTATCTATGAGAAATATTTGAATCTCCTCTAAATTCTTTTATGTATGATTGGTTATCTTTGCAAGTCTCTTCAAATTATCAGTTTGGTTTGGCCTACTAGATTGATCTTTCTTGCAACGGGAGAAGTTCTTAGCTTTGGGTTCAATCTAGCGGTGTCCTTTCCCAGTGACAGCACAGGCAGCAAGGCACGTATTGTATTGTTGCCATCGAGGATAAAAAGATGGGGCTTATATCATATTGCTTGAGTTTATATTTCTACATCATGTCGTCTTGCTTAATGCGTTACTCTGTTCTTATGAACTTAATACTCTAGATGCATGCTGGATAGCGGTCGATGTGTGGAGTAATAGTAGTAGATGCAGGCAGGAGTCGGTCTACTTGTCACGGACATGATGCTTATATACATGATCATGCCTAGATATTCTCATAACTATGCACTTTTCTATCAACTGCTCGACAGTAATTTGTTCACCCACCGTAATACTTATGCTATCTTGAGAGAAGCCACTAGTGAAACCTATGCCCCCTGGGTCTATTCTCTATCATATAAGTTTCCAATCTACTTTATTTGCAATCTTTACTTTTCAATCTATATCATAAAAATACCAAAAATATTTATCCTATCATATTATCTCTATCAGATCTCACTTTCACAAGTCGCCGTGAAGGGATTGACAACCCCTTTATCACGTTGGTTGTGAGGTTCTTGTTTGTTTGTGTAGGTACGAGGGACTTGCATGGAGCCTCCTACTGAATTTGTGCCTTGGTTCTCAAAAAACAGAGGGAAATACTTACGCTACTTTGCTGCATCACCCTTTCCTATTCAAGGGAAAAACCAACGCATGCTCAAGAGGTAGCAAGAAGGATTTCTGGCGCCGTTGCCGGAGAGGTCTTCGCTCAAGTCAAGACATACCAAGTACCCATCACAAACTCATCTCCGTCGCATTACATTATTTGCCATTTGCCTCTCGTTTTTGTCTCCCCCGCTTCACCCTTGCCGTTTTATTCGCCCTCTCTCTCCCGTTCTCCTCTTTTTATCTTGTCTCTTGTGTGCTCGTGTGTTAGATTATTTAGTTCATTATCATGGCTAGTCCTCCTATCATCGTTAGTACTCCCGATCATGAAGTTCTTAATTTTAAACAAAGGGAGGGAGAAAATCTAAAAGATGCTTGGCATAGAATTTGCAATGCTCAAAATAGATCTAATAGGAAGCAATCTACTTCCGTTCTTCGTCGCAATTTTTGTGTAGGCATTACTCCTTGGAATAGATACATTCTTGATACCATTACCGGAGGGAATTTTTTGGGTAGCCATACTTTTGATGCTTATAATGCCATGTCAAATTTGTTCGGTCCACCACCTCTTTTGGTTAACGAAACTTTTTCAACTTTAGAACATGTGATGTAAAGGCTTGAAATTATTGAAAATACAGTTGCAACTGTCAAGTTAATTGAAAATTTGGATAAAAAGATCCACAACCAAATTACCCAATATGGATCTAAGGTTGGAGTTACTCTGAATTTTTTTAAGGAGAAGGAACCTATAGTTAACGAAAGTATATATCAAGATTTTAAAAGAATCGGTAAACTCGAGGATATTATTACCAGTTTAGGGTCTACCTTTTCATCCATGAAAAATACTCCAACTCCTCCTACAAAAATTGCCAAATTAATGTATGTTCCTAAAAATAAGGGTGAATCTTCTAGTAAGGAAAATGCGGATGTCAAATCAATAAGTGCTCATTCCAACTTCTTTGCCCTTATTAAGGAACCTTTTGCTACAAACCAATATCTTGATTTATTGCCTAAGAGTTTAATCATTACTAAAGAGAAAGAAACTCCTAAGGGTTATAAATGTTCTATTGAGGAATTGAATACCAAAGATGGCAACACATAGATATATTCTCGCTTTTATGCCTAGCTAGGGGCGTTAAACGATAGCGCTTGTTGGGAGGCAACCCAATTTTATTTTTGTTCCTTGATTTTTATTACTATTTAGTAATAAATAATTCATCTAGACTCTGTTTAGATGTGGTTTTATGTTTTAATTATTGTTTGTGCCAAGTAGAACCTATAGGATCATCTTACGTGAAAGTTAATTTGATCTTGCTGAAAAGCAGAAACTTTTGCGCTCACGAGAAACAATCTAATAAATCACAGAAACGTGCTTTTGAGTTGATTATTTTTGCAGTAGATCAATATAAAAATTTCCTAGGACTTCCTATTTTGGTAGGATTTTTTAGAGTTCTAGAAGTATTCGAAATTTGAAGATTGGTACAGACTGTTCTGTTTTTGACAGATTCTGTTTTTCGTGTGTTGTTTGCTTATTTTGATGAATCTATGGCTAGTATCGGGGGTATGAACCATAGAGAAGTTGGAATACAGTAGGTTTAACACTAATATAAATAAATAAATAGTTCATTACAGTACCTTAAGTGGTGGTTTTTCTTTCTTGCACTAACGGAGGTCATGAGATTTCCTGTTGAGTTTTGTGTTGTGAAGTTTTCAAGTTTTGGGTAAAGATTTGATGGACTATGGAATAAGGAGTGGCAAGAGCCTAAGCTTGGGGATGCCCATGTCACCCCAAGATAATTTAAGGACAACCAAAAGCCTAAGCTTGGGGATGCCCCGGAAGGCATCCCCTCTTTCGTCTTTGTCTATCGGTAACTTTACTTGGAGCTATATCTTTATTCACCATATGATATGTGTTTTGCTTGGAGTGTCTTGTATGATATGAGTCTTTGCTTTTTTACTTTACCACAGTCATCCTTGATGTACACACCTTTTGGGAGAGACACACATGATTTGGAATTTATTAGAATACTCTATGTGCTTCACTTATATCTTTTGAGCTAGACAGTTTTGCTCTAGTGCTTCACTTATATATTTTTAGAGCACGGCGGTGGTTATATTTTGTAGAAATTATTGATCTCTCATGCTTCACTTATATTATTTTGAGAGTCTTTTATAACATCATGGTATTTGCTATGGTTATAAAATTGGTCCTAGAATGATGGGCATCCAAGTTGGGTATAATAAAAACTATAATAGGAAGTGAATTGAATACTCTGATCAACTTGATGCTTGATAATTGTTTTGAGATATAAAGGTGGTAATATTAGAGTCATGCTAGTGGAGTAATTATGAATTTGAGGAATACTTGTGTTGAAGTTTGTCATTCCCGTAGCATGCATGTATGGTGAACCGTTATGTGATGAAGTTGGAGCATGATTTATTTTTTGATTGTCTTCCTTATGAGTGTCGGTCGGGGACGAGCAATGGTCTTTTCCTACCAATATATCCCCCTAGGAGCATGCACGTAGTACTTTGTTTCAATAACTTGTAGATTTTTGCAATAAGTATATGAGTTCTTTATGACTAATGTTGAGTCCATGGATTATACACACTCTCACCCTTCGACCATTGCTAGCCTCTCTTGTGCCGCGCAACTTTCACCGGCACAATTCACCCATCATATACCTTCCTCAAAACAGCCACCGTACCTACCTATTATGGCATTTCCATAGCCATTCCGAGATATATTGCCATGCAACTTTCCACTGTTCCATTTATTATGACATGCTCCATCATTGTCATATTGCTTTTGCATGATCATGTAGTTGACATCGTATTTGTGACAAGGCCACCTTGATAATTCTTTCATACATGTCACTCTTGATTCATTGCATATCCCGGTACACCACCGGAGGCATCCACATAGAGTCATATTTTGTTCTAAGTATTGAGTTGTAATTCTTGAGTTGTAAGTAAATAAAAGTGTGATGATCTTCATTATTAGAGCATTGTCCCAAGTGAGTAAAGGATGATGGAGACTATCATTCCCCCACAAGTCGGGATGAGACTCCGGACTTTATGAAAAATAAAAGTGGCCAAAGAAGCCCAAATAAAAAAAAGAGTCCAAAGAAGCCTACCAAAATAAAAAAAAATGAGAGAAGGGACAATGTTAATATCCTTTTTCCACACTTGTGCTTCAAAGTAGCACCATGATCTTCATGATAGAGAGTCTCCTATGTTGTCACTTTCATATACTAGTGGGAATTTTACATTATAGAACTTGGCTTGTATATTCCAATGATGGGCTTCCTCAAAATGCCCTAGGTGTTCATGAGCAAGCAAGTTGGATGCACACCCACTTAGTTTCTTTTGTTGAGCTTTCATACACTTATAGCTCTAGTGCATCCGTTGCATGACAATCCCTACTCACTCACATTGATATCTATTAATGGCCATCTCCATAGCCCATTGGGACACCTTGTTGATGTGAGACTATCTTATCCTCCTTTTTGTCTTCTCCACAACCACCATTCTATTCCACATATAGTGCTATGTCCATGGCTCATGCTCTTGTATTGCATGAAAGTTGAAAAAGTTTGAGAACATAAAAGTATGAAACAATTGCTTGGCTTGTCATCGGGGTTGTGCATGATTTAAATATTTTATGTGATGAAGATAGAGCATAGCCAGACTATATGATTTTGTAGGTGTCGGCGTTCTGGGAATGGGGGTCCCCAGACTTGCCTGCCTGTGGCCCACAGCGTGGCTCCACCAGCGGCCTAGTAAGGCCCGTCTTCATCAACCAAGCACTCAGGACCCTCACGAGGGGCCAAGCCTCGCGGGGCGGACGATGCACGGCCTCCTTAGGAGCGGCCTCGTCTGGAAGGCTCGTGAGGGAGGTGGAGAGATCAAGGCAAAGGGGTACCTCACTAGGTTCCCATGACGTAAGCCATGACGACCAAGGCCAGGCGGGCGCCAGCGCGTGTTGTGTACTAGTTTCCCCTTTGGTGCTAAGGGGGCAAGCGCAGGCAGAGAGTACCAAGGCATCAGTCAAAGGTTTCCATATTGGTGCAACAAGACCAGGACTAGCAGGACGGCAAGACAGAGGTCATCGTGGAGCACAAGACGGTGTCATCACCAGAGCCTTTGGCAGGCGAAGACCACCTTTAGTCAGGATAGCATGTACTAGTTGTCCCCTTTCAAAATGGCCATTGTGGGATGATAACCCACAAGTGTAGGGGATCGCAACATTTTTCGATAAGTAAGAGTGTCTAACCCAACAAGAAGCTAAAGTTAGAATAACTATTCCCTCAAGTTCTATCGACCACCGATACAACTCTACGCACGCTTGACGTTCGCTTTACCTAGAACAAGTATGAAACTAGAAGTACTTTCTAGTTGTTGTTGGATAGGTTTGCAAGATAATAAAGAACACGTAAATAAAAAGTAGGGGCTGTTTAGATAAAGATGCAATAAAGTAAGTATAGCAAGTGTGCAAAAGTGGTGGTAGGAGTTGTGAAATTGTCCCTAAGCAATTGACTACTTTACTAGACCGATAGCAAGTTTTATGTGGGAGAGTCCACTGCTAGCATGTCATCCCTGACTTGGAATTCTATGCACTTATGCTTGGAACTATTAGCAACCATCCGCAACTACTAACGTTCATTAAGGTAAAACCCAACCATAGCAGTAAGATATATTGGTCCCCCTTCAATCCCGTATGCATCAATTTCTATGCTAGGTTGAAGCTTCTGTCACTCTAGCCCTCCAATACATAGTCCTATCAACATACAACTAACCCTATGGTGTGATCAACGCACGCGCTCATATGATGGGCACCAAAGGACAGCAACATAACCACAAGCAAATTAAACCAATCATAGCAATTCATCAA
This sequence comes from Triticum dicoccoides, assembly GCF_002162155.2. Lineage (NCBI taxonomy): Eukaryota > Viridiplantae > Streptophyta > Magnoliopsida > Poales > Poaceae > Triticum > Triticum dicoccoides. The sequence goes on from NC_041389.1 coordinate 507,532,067, forward strand.
TCACCAATAGGACAACGAAAATCTACTCAGACATCATAGCATGGCAACACATCATTGGATAATAATATGAAGCATAAAGCACCATGTTCAAGTAGAGGGTACAACGGGTTGCGGGAGAGTGGACCGCTGAATATAGAAGGAGGAAGGTGATGGAGATGTTGGTGAAGATGATGGAGGTGTTGGTGAAGATCGCGGTGATGATGATGGCCCCCAACGGCGTTCCGGCGCCACCGGAAGCAAGGGGGAGAGAGCCCCCCTTCTTCTTCTTCTTCTTCTTCCTTGACCTCCTCCCTAGATGGGAGAAGAGTTTTCCCTCTGGTCCTTGGCTCCCATGGCTTGGGAGGGGCGAGAGCTCCTCTGAGATTGGATCTATCTCTCTGTTTCTGCGTTCTCTGATTCTGCCCTTCACCATTTCTTTTATATTCGGAGATCCGTAACTCCGATTGGGGTGAATCTTTCGCCCAGATTTTTCTCGTAAAATTAGCTTTCTTGCGGCAAAAGAAGAGAGTCAACTGCCTTATGGGGGGCCCACGAGAGTGCCGGGCACGCTCAGGGGGGAGGGCGCGCACCCTGTCTCGTGGCCACCTCGGGCACCGTTTCGCGTTGATTCTTTCTCCAGAAAATCCTAAATATTCCAAAATAATTCTCCGTACGTTTTTATCCCGTTTGGATTCCATTTGATATGGGGTTTCTGCGAAACATAAAACATGCAACAAACAGGAACTGGCACTTGGCACTGGATCAATATGTTAGTCCCAAAAATAATATAAAAAGTTGCCAAAAGTATATGAGAGTTGAATAATATTGGCATGGAACAATAAAAAATTATAGATACGACGGAGACATATCAGCATCCCCAAGCTTAATTCCTGCTAGTCCTCGAGTAGGTAAATGACAAAAAAAGATAATTTTTGATGTGGAATGCTACCTAGCATAATCTTGATCATATGTCTAATCATGGCATGAATATTAAGACACGAGTGATTCAAAGCAATAGTCTATAATTTGACATAAAAACAATAATACTTCAAGCATACCAACCAAGCAATTATGTCTTATCGAAATAACATAGCCAAAGAAAACTCATCCCTACAAAATCATATAGTCTGGCTATGCTCCATCTTCATTACACAAAATACTCCCATCATGCACAACCCCGGTTTCAGCCAAGCAATTGGTTCATACTTTTTAACGCGCTTCAGCTTTTTCAACTCTTACGCAATACATGAGCGCAAGCCATGGACATAGCACTATAGGTGGAATAGAATATGATGGTGGAGGTTTATGTGGAGAAGACAAAAAAGGGAGAAAGTCTCACATCTACGCGGCTAATCAACGGGCTATGGAGATGCCCATCAATTGATGTCAATGCGAGGAGTCGGGATTGCCATGCAATGGATGCACTAAGAGCTATAAGTGTATGAAAGCTCAAACTGGAAACTAAGTGGGTATAATCCAACTTGCTTGCTCATGAAGACCTCAGGCATTTGAGGAAGCCCATCATCGGAATATACAAGCCAAGTTCTATGATGAAAATTCCCACTAGTATATGAAAGTGAAAGCATAGGAGACTCTCTCTATGAAGAACATGGTGCTATTTGAAGCACAAGTGTGGTAAAAGGATAGTAACATTGCCCCTTCTCTCTTTTTCTCTCATTTTCTCTTTTTGTTTTTATTTTTTTGGTGGGCTTCTTTGGCCACTTTTTTTATTTGGGCTTCTTTGGCCTCTTTTATTTTTCATACAGTCCGGAGTCTCATCCTGACTTGTGGGGGAATCATAGTCTCCTTCATCCTTTCCTTACTGGGGCAATGCTCTAATAATGATGATCATCACACTTTTATTTACTTACAACTCAATATCTCGAACAAAGATATGACTCTATATGAATGCTTCCGGCGGTGTACCGGGATGTGCAATGATCTAGCATAGCAATGACATCAAAAAAATGGACAAGCCATGAAAACATCATGCTAGCTATCTTACGATCATGCAAAGCAATATGAAAATGAATGCTCAAGTCATGTATATGATGATGATGGAAGTTGCATGGCAATATATCTCAGAATGGCTATGGAAATGCCATAATAGGTAGGTATGGTGGCTGTTTTGAGGAAGATATAAGGAGGCTTATGTGTGATAGAGCGTATCATATCATGGGGTTTGGATGCACCGGCGAAGTTTGCACCAACTCTCGAGGTGAGAAAGGGCAATGTACGGTGCCGTAGAGGCTAGCAAATTGCGGAAAGGTGAGTGTGCATATATCCATGGACTCAATTAGTCATAAAGAACTCATATACTTATTGCAAAAGTCTACTTGCCCTCGAAGCAAAGTACTACTACGCATGCTCCCAGGGGAAGGGTTGGTAGGAGTTAACCATCGCACGATCCCGACCTCCACTCATAAGGAAAGCAATCAAAGAACACCTCATGCTCCAACTTCGTTACATAACGGTTCACCATACGTGCATGCTACGGGACTTGCAAACCTCAACACAAGTATTTCTCAATTTCACAATTACTCAACTAGCATGACTCTAATATCACCACCTTTATATCGCAAAACTATTGCAAGGAATCAACCATATCATATTTAGTGATCTACAAGTTTTATGTAGGATTTTATGACTAACCATGTGAATGACCAATTCCTGTCATCTCTCTAAATTGATATAAATGAAGCAAGAGAGTTTAATTCTTTCTACAAAAGATATGCCCATGCTCTAACAAATATAAGTGAAGCAAAAGAGCATTCTGCAAATGGTGGTTTTCTATGTAAAGTGAAACAAGCAATCCAAACTTCAAATGATATAAGTGAAGCACATGAAGCATTCTATAAAGCCATGCTCAAAAGATTTAAGTGAAGTGAAATGAGCATTCTAAAAATCAACCAAGGACTATCTCATACCAGCATGGTGCATAAAAGAAAAAGTGAAAACTAAATGCAAAATATGCTCCAAGACTTGCACATATCGCACGAACGAAACGAATACGAAAACATACCGATACTTGTTGAAGAAAGAGGGGATGCCTTCTGGGGCATCCCCAAGCTTAGACGCTTGAGTCTCCTTGAATATTTACTTGGGGTGCCTCGGGCATCCCCAAGCTTGAGCTCTTGCCTCTCTTCCTTTTCCTCATATCGAGACCTCCTCGTTTAGACACTTCATCCACACAAAACTTCAACAGAAAACTCGGTAAGATCCGTTAGTATAATAAAACAAATCACCACTCTAAGTACTGTTGAAACCCAATTCATATTTTATTTTTGCATTGTGTCTACTGTAATGTAACTTTTTCATGGCTTAATCCACTAATATAAATTGATAGATTCATCAAAACAAGCAAACTATGCATCAAAAACAGAATCTGTCAAAAACAGAACAGTCTGTAGCAATCTGAACATCCACCGTACTTCTGGTACCCCAAAAATTATACCAAAAATAGGAAAAATAAACAAGTTGTACAAAAATATAGTGCAAAAATAATCAGAACCAATTGACTTTCCAGTTAAAAATGTAAAATCGTGCACTACAGCCAAAGTTTCTGTCCTAAACCGTACAAACCAACAAGCATTGTAAACATCCTAAAGGCAAACCTTGGCACATTATTTTTATAATACAATGGAATTGTACAAGGGGATACTTATTTTTGATGAAAAGTTTCTGTAATCAAGATTCACAAGGTTTCTGTGAGCATGAACAAAGTTCAAGGAGCTCCCCCACTTCAACAATGCTTGTCTCTCTCACTTTCACTTTCCTTTTTGAAAAAGTTTTTAGGTTCCCCTCTTTATTTTTTTGTTCTTAAACTATATAAAATCACTCAACAGAAATAAATGACTCTCTAAAACTTCCGGGTTGTCTCCCTGGCAGCGCTTTCTTTAAAGCCATTAAGCTAGGCATTTAGTGCTCAAGTAACGAATCCACCCGATCCCAGGGTATATCAAAGCCAATTTTAATTAACAATGATCTGTGATTTAGTAGTGAGCACAAAGTAACATATATCATGCAACAATGAAGTCTAACTCTCTCCCTATGCATCGGCATGTCATAGAAGAACAATTCATGCACACATAGTAAAGGCCAGTGCATAGTATAAACAGTTTCTTGCAATTCTATCATATTGGAAACATAAAGAGGCAGAGATGTAGCTCCTCTCTCATCATAATTGCAAGTAGGAGCAGCAAGCACATGCATATTATATCTATCAAAATCATCATGTGCAATGGTAAAAGGCAACCCATCAATATAATCCTTAATAAGCACAAACTTCTCCGATATAGTGTAGTTTGGAGAATTCAAAAAGATAATAGGACTATCATGCGTGGGTGCAATAGCAACAATTTCATGTTTAACATAAGGGACTATAGCAAGTTCATCTCCATAAGCATAATTCATATTGGCATCTTGGCGACAAGCATAGCAAGCATCATCAAAAAGGGATATTTGAAACAAATTCAAGGGATCATAGCAATCATCCTTCGGTAAGCACGAAGGGGAATTAAACAATGTATGAGTTGAAGAGTTACTCTCATTAGAAGGTGGGCATGGGTGGTCAATCCGCTCTTCCTCCTTTTATTCTTCGCTCTCCTCATCATCTTTTTCATCCAATGAGCTCACAGTTTCATCAATTTCTTCTTCCATAGCTTCCTGCAAAATATTAGTCTCTTCTTGGACATCGGAGACTTTCTCAATAAATGCATTAATAATTGTAATTGTATTCATAATTTTCATAGCAATATCTAAGTATAGCAAGATTTTTAGGCCTATAAACACCATCATCATCAAAAGCTTCATACTTTTCAAACAAAGATTCAATTTCATAAGCAGCCTTAAAAGCAACAAATTCTTTTATTTGTTCAACATCATAGTAATCATATATACCATTAGCATAAGAAGCTAAGGTTTCATTATCATTAAATTTACATGAAAAGGGAAGGTGTGGAGCCTTCATCCTAGAGCAAGAAGTAATATCATATCTCAAGCATAGATCTCGAGCATACCAACGCACCATATTAATTTGATCCCATAATAGTTTCCCTTTTTGTGTAAAGCGATAATCCCTAAAGTATTCACGTTGATCCAACGTGTCTCCCATTATAAAGTTGAATGGGGTTTTCTCAGGATTATCAAAGTAGTACATAATATCTCTCACATAATGAGAATCGAGGGTTTTAGGAGTTACGCCATCTCCATGAGTAGCAAGTACATCTAATTTTTTTTGGTATTTCGTGTTCCATATCCATAACTAAAGATAGAGAACAACTTAGAATAGCAAATAAAAATTACTTAGTGATAAAGCAAACAGGCACACACGAGAATATTCACCCCACGCTATGACTCCCCGGCAACGGCGCCAGAAAAAGGTCTTGATAACCCACAAGTGTAGGGGATCGCAACATTATTCGATAAGTAAGAGTGTCGAACCCAACAAGGAGCTAAAGGTAGAATAACTATTCCCTCAATTTCTATCGACTACCGATACAACTCTACGCACGCTTGACGTTCGCTTTACCTAGAACAAGTATGAAACTAGAAGTACTTTGTAGGTGTTGTTGGATAGGTTGCAAGATAATAAAGAACACGTAAATAAAAAGTAGGGGCTGTTTAGATAAAGATGCAATAAAGTAAATATAGCGAGTGTGCAAAAGTGGTGCTAGGAGTTGTGAAATTGTCCCTAAGCAATTGACTACTTTACTAGACCGATAGCAAGTTTTATGTGGGAGAGTCCACTGCTAGCATGTCATCCCTGACTTGGAATTCTATGCACTTATGATTGGAACTATTAGCAAGCATATGCAACTACTAACGTTCATTAAGGTAAAACCCAACCATAGCATTAAGATATATTGGTCCCCCTTCAATCCCGTATGCATAAATTTCTATGCTAGGTTGAAGCTTCTGTCACTCTAGCCCTCCAATACATAGTCCTATCAACATACAACTAACCCTATGGTGTGATCCTCGCGCGCGCTCATATGATGGGAACCAAAGGACAGCAACATAACCACAAGCAAATTAAACCAATCATAGCAATTCATCAATCACCAATAGGACAACGAAAATCTACTCAGACATCATAGGATGGCAACACATCATTGGATAATAATATGAAGCATAAAGCACCATGTTCAAGTAGAGGGTACAGCGGGTTGCAGGAGAGTGGACCACTGAATATAGAAGGAGGAAGGTGATGGAGATGTTGGTGAAGATGATGGAGGTGTTGGTGAAGATCGCGGTGATGATGATGGCCCCCGACGGTGTTTCGGTGCCACTGGAAGCAAGGGGGAGAGAGCCCCCCTTCTTCTTCTTCTTCCTTGACCTCCTCCCTAGATGGGAGAAGGGTTTTCCTTCTGGTCATTGGCTCCCATGGCTTGGGAGGGGCGAGAGCCCCTCCGAGATTGGATCTATCTCTCTGTTTCTGCGTTCTCTCATTCTGCCGCTTCACCGTTTCTTTTATATCCGGAGATCTGTAACTCCGACTGGGGTGAATCTTTCGCCCAGATTTTTCTCGTAAAATTTGCTTTCTTGTGGCAAAAGAAGAGCATCAACCGCCTTACGGGTGGCCCACGTGAGTGCCAGGTGCACCCAGGGGGGAGGGCGCGCCCCCTTTCTCGTGGCCACCTCGGGCACCATTTCGCGTTGATTCTTTCTCTGGAAAATCCTAAATATTCCGAAATAATTCTCCGTGTGTTTTTATCCCATTTGGATTCCTTTTGATATTGGGTTTCTGCGAAACATAAACATGCAACAAACAGGAACTGGCACTGGGCACTGGATCAATATGTTAGTCCCAAAAATAATATAAAAAGTTGCCAAAAGTATATGAGAGTTGAATAATATTGGCATGGAACAATCAAAAATTATAGATACGACGGAGACGTATCATGGGATCCCTTCCCACTCAATATTTGGGAAGAGGACCAGGGCCTCTATAAATAGGACTAGCCACCACCATAGAGGACAACAGATCCATTTGGACCAAAACCACCCACAGAGCACAAGAACACCTCGCCTCAGGAGGCTGTTCTTCTCCTTGTACTGTTCATCATCATCCCAAGAGGCAATCCACCACACCACACACTGGAGTAGGGTATTACACCACAATGGGGCCTGAACCAGTATAAACCTCATGTCTCTTGTGTTGTTATTTCGTTTAGTTTAGCCTAGGGATCGCGACGAGGCAGACAGAGTGAGATTCGATATGGGGAAATCTTCGTGCGCACCCCAGTGTTTGAACCTTAAGGGTTTTGCCGGAACCCGATATCTGACATTTGGCTCTCCAGGTAGGGGGTGCACCGGAGTTCTTCCTTCCGTTGATCCGCGTCCCGTCGCTTCGTCGCATTCATGTCTGACGCTCGCCAAGCCCGCGCTGAGCGCTGGGCCGTTCTCGCCGCTCAGGTCGCCCAGACAGCCCCTATCAGCGGCCCCCCTTACTACGTCTTGAGCTTGTGTTGGTTTTCCTTGATGAGGAAAGGGTGATGCAGCAAAGTAGCGTAAGTATTTCCCTCAGTTTTTGAGAACCAAGGTATCAATCCAGTAGGAGGCTCCTCAACAAGTCCCACGAACCTACACAAACTAACAAAGAACTCGCAACCAGCGCGATAAAGGGGTTGTCAATCCCTTCACGGCCACTTGCGAAAGTGAGATCTGATATAGATAGTACGATAAGATAAATATATTTTTGGTATTTTATAATATAGATGCAGAAAGTAAAGATGCAAATAAAAGTAGATTGGAAGCAAATATAATAAGAGATAGACCCGGGGGCCATAGGTTTCACTAGAGGCTTCTCTCGAGATAGCATAAGTATTACGGTGGGTGAACAAATTACTGTCGAGCAATTGATAGAAAAGCGAATAAATATGAGATTATCTAGGCATGATCATGTATATAGGCATCACGTCCGCAACAAGTAGACCGACTCCTGCCTGCATCTACTACTATTACTCCACACATCGACCAACTCCTGCCTGCATCTAGAGTATTAAGTTCACAAAGAATAGAGCAACGCATTAAGCAAGATGAAATGATGTAGAGGGATAAACTCAAGCAATATGATATAAACCCCAACCTTTTATCCTCGATGGCAACAATACAATACGTGTCTTTCAACCCTTTCTGTCACTGGGTAAGAACACCGCAAGATTGAACCCAAAGCTAAGCACTTCTCCCATGGCAAAAAAGATCAATATAGTAGGCCTAACCAAACTGATAATTCGAAGAGACTTGCAAAGATAACTCAATCATACATAAAAGAATTCAGAGAAGAAGCCATCTAGCTAATAACTATGGACCCGTAGGTCTGTGGTAAACTACTCACAACTCATCGAAAGGGCTATGGTGTTGATGTAGAAGCCCTCCATGGTCGATTCCCCCTCCGGCAGAGTGCCGGCGAAGGCTCCAAGATGGGATCTCGTGGATACAGAAGGTTACGGTGGTGGAAATTGTGTTTCATCTGCTCCCTGGATGTTTTCGGGGTACGTAGGCTTATATAGGAGGAGGAAGTACATCGGTGGATGCCCGAGGGGCCCACGAGACAGGGGGCGCGCCCTATGGGGGGGGGCGCCCTCCTATCTCGTGGAAGCTTCGACTACTTCTTGACTTGCACTCCAAGTCCTCTGGATCACGTTCGTTCCAAAAATCACGCTCCCGAAGGTTTCATTCCGTTTGGACTCTGTTTGATATTCCTTTTCTTCAAAATACTGAAATAGGCAAAAAATAGCAATACGGGCTGGGCCTCCGGTTAGTAGGTTAGTCCCAAAAATGATATAAAAGTGTAAAATAAAGACCATAGACATCCAAAACAGGTAATATAATAGCATGGAACAATCAAAAATTATAGATACGTTGGAGACGTATCAAGCATCCCCAAGCTTAATTCCTGCTCGTCCTCGAGTAGGTAAATGATAAAAAAGAAATTTTTGATGTGGAATGCTACCTAGCATAATTCTCAATGTAATTTTATTTATTGTGGCATGAATGTTCAGATCCAAATGATTCAAGATAAAAGCTTACAAAACATAAAAATAATAATACTTCGAAGCATACCAACAAATAATCATGTCCTATCAAAATAGCATAGCCAAAGAAAGCTTATCCCTACAAAATCATATAGTTAGGCCATGCTTCATTTCCATTACACAAAATACTCCCATCATGTACAACCACGATGACGAGCCGAGCAATTGGTTCATACTTTTTAACGCGCTTCAGCTTTTTTCAACTCTTACGCAATACATGAGCACAAGCCATGGACATAGCACTATGGTGGTCTATTGTGGTGGTTGTAAGGACAAAAAGAGGGAGAAGATAGTCTCACATCAACTAGGTGTATCAACGGGCTATGGAGATGCCCATTAATAGATATCAATGTGAGTGAGTAGGGATTGCCATGCAACGGATGCACTAGAGCTATAAATGTATGAAAGCTCACCAAAAGAAACTAAGTGGGTGTGCATCCAACTTGCTTGCTTATGAAGACCTAGGGCATTTTGAGGAAGCCCATCATTGTATTATACGAGCCAAGTTCTATAATGAAAAATTCCCACTAGTATATGAAAGTGACAACATATGAGACTCTCTATCATGAAGATCATGGTGCTATTTTTGAAGCACAAGTGTGGAAAAAGAGATAGTAGCAATTGTCCCTTCTCTCTTTTTCTCTCATTATTTTTTTCTTTTTCTTTTCTTTTTCTTTTTTTCTTTTTTTCTTTTTGGTGGGCTTCTTTGGCCTCTTTTATTTTTATAAAGTCCGAAGTCCAATCCCGACTTGTGGGGGATAGTCTTCATCATCCTTTCCTCACTGGGACAATGCTCTAGTAATGAAGATCATCACACTTTTATGGATTTACAACTCAAGAATTACAACTCAAAGCTAGAACAAAATATGTATCTATATGAATGCCTCCGGCTGTGTACCGGGATATGCAAAGCTAGAACAAAATATGTCTCTATATGATCATGCAAAGAGCAATGTGACAATGATGAAACATGTCATAATAAACGGAACGGTGGAAAGTTGCATGGAAATATATCTCGGAATGGCTTTGGAAATGCCATAATAGGTAGGTATGCTGTCTGTTTTGAGGAAGGTAAATAATGGGTTTAAGCTACTGGCGAAAATTGCGCGGTAAAATAGAGGTTAGCTAAGTGGAAGGACGAGTGTGCGTATATCCATGGACTCACATTAGTCATAAAGAACTCATATACTTATTGCAAAAATCTACTTAGCCCTCGAAGCAAAGTACTAGTATGCATGCCCCAAGAGGGATAGATTGGTAGGAATAATCCATCGCTCGTCCCCGACTGCCACTCATAAGGAAGACAATCAAAAGAGCACCTCAAGCAACAAATTTGTCACACAACTTTTACTATACGTGCATGCTATGGGACTTGCCAACTTCAACAAAAGTATTTCTCAATTTCATAATTATCCACTAGCATGACCCTACATTACTACCTTTATATCTCAAAACAATTATCAAGCAACAAATTGATCATAACACCCAATTCTCTTCTATGATAGTTTTTATTATACCCAACTTGGATGCTCATCATTCTAGGACCAAATTTGTAACCATAGCAAATACCATTCTGTTCTAAAAGACTCACAAAATAATATAATGGAAGCATGAGAGACTAGCAATTTCTTCAAAATTAATCCACCGCCATGCTCTAAAAGATATAAATGAAGCACTAGAGCAAAACTATCAAGCTCAAAAGATATAAGTGAAGCACATAGAGTATTCTATCAAATTCTAATCAAATAGGCTTCTCCCAAAAGGTGTGTACAGCAAGGATGATTGTGGTAAACTAAAAAGCAAAGACTAATATAATACACGACGCTCCAAGCAAAACACATATCATGTGGCGAATAAAAATATAGCTCCAAGTAAAGTTACCAATGAACGAAGACGAAAGAGGGGATGCCTTCCCGGGGCATCCCCAAGCTTAGGCTTTTGGCTATCCTTGAATATCTTGGGGTGCCTTGGGCATCCCCAAGCTTAGGATCTTGCCACCCTTTATTCCATAGTCCATAAAAGCTTTACCCAAAACTTGAAAACTTCACAACACAAAACTCAACAGGAAATCTTATAAGCTCCGTTAGTGAAAGAAAACAAAACCACCATATAAGGTACTGTAATGAACTCATTATTTATTTATTTTGGTGTTAAACCTACTTTATTCCAACTTCTCTATGGTTTATAAAATATTTTACTAGCCATGGATGCATCAAAATAAGCAAACAACACATGAAAAACAGAATCTGTCAAAAACAGATTAGTCTGTAGCAATCTATAACTAACGCAAACGTCTGGAATTCTAAAAATCCTACCGAAATAGGACGTACTGGAAAATTTGTTTATTGATCAGCAGCAAAAAGAATCAATGCAAAATCGCTTTCCTGTGATTTATTGAATTTTTTCTCGTGTGTGCAAAGTTTCTGTTTTTAGCAGAATCAAATCAACTATCATCATAGTTTATCCTATAGGTTCTACTTGGCACAAACACTAATTAAAAGATAAAAACACATCTAAACAGAAAGTAGAAGCAAAAACTTAATACTAAACAGAAACAAAAACAAAAAACACAAAGAAAATTGGGTTTCCTCCCAACTAGCGCTATCGTTTAATGCCCCTAGCTAGGCATAAAAGCGAAGATAGAACTAAGTAGTGCCATCTTTGGCACTTGATCCATAAGTAGCCCGCATGATAGATTCATAAGGTAATTTGAATTTCTTTCTTGGAAAGTTCTCCATGCCTTTCTTTAATGGAAATTGGAATCTAATATTCCCTTCCTTCATATCAATAATCGCACCAATCGTTCTAAGGAAAGGTCTACCAAGAATAATAGGGCAAGAAAGATTGCAATCTATATCAAGAACGATAAAATCAACGGGCACCAAATTTCTATTTGCAACAATTAGAACATCATTGATCCTTCCCATTGGCTTTTTAATGGTGGAATCCGCAAGGTGCAAATTTAAAGAGCAATCATCAAGATCATGGAAACCTAGAATATCACATAAAGTTTTCGGAATCGTGGAAACACTAGCACCCAAATCACACAAAGCAAAACACTCATGATCTTTAATTCTAATCTTTATAGTAGGTTCCCACTCATCATTAAGTTTTCTAGGTATATAAACTTCTAAATTAAGTTTTTCATCATAAGATTGCAACAAGGCATCAATGATATGTTTGGTAAAAGCTTTATTTTGGCTATAAGCATGAGGAGAATTAACAACGGATTGCAACAAGGAAATACAACCTTCTAAAGAACAATTATCATAATCAAATTCCTTGAAATCCGAGATAGTGGGTTCAATACTATTTAAAGTCATGACCTCTCCAATCCCACTTTTACCAAATTTAGTATCAAGATCTAAAAACTCCGAATTCTTGGGACGCCTTCTAGGTAAAGTTGACTCATCATCAGTCCCATAATTATCAAGATTCAAATTGCAAAACATAGATCTAATAGGAGACGCATCAATAACTTTAAGATCTTCATCATTATTTTCATGTAAACTAGAAGAACATGCTTTTATAAAGCTATCTTTTTTAGCACGCAATCTAGCGGTTCTTTCCTTACACTCATCAATGGAAATTCTCATTGCTTTGAGAGACTCATTGATATCATGCTTAGGAGAAGAAGATCTAATTTTAAGAGAATCAACGTCAAGCGAAAGTCTATCAACGTTCCTATCCAAACCATCAACTTTGAGATATTTTTATTCAAGCAAAGCATTAAAATTCTTTTGAGAAATCGTAAATTCTTTCACACTATTCTCAAAATCAGAGGGCATCTTATTAAAATTACCATAAGAATTATTGTAGGAATTTCCATAATTATTAGAGGAATTACTAGGGAACGGTCTAGCATTAAAGTTTCCTCTATAGGCATTGTTTCCAAAACTATTCCTACCAACAAAATTCACATCCATAGATTCATTATTATTCTCAATCAAAGTAGACAAAGGAATATCATTGGGATCAACAGGAATATTTTTAGTAGCAAACAACTTCATAAGTTCATCCATCTTTCCACTCAAAACATTGATTTCTTCTATAGCATGCACTTTTTTACTAGAAGATCTTTCGGTGTGCCATTGAGAATAATTAGCCATAATATTATCAAGAAGTTTTGTAGCATCCCCTAACGTGATTTCCATAAACGTGCCTCCCGCGGCCGAATCTAAGAGATTTCTAGAAGCAAAGTTCAAACCGGCATAAAATTTTTGTATGATCATCCATAAATTCAAACCATGAGTAGGGCAATTGCGAATCATCAATTTCATTCTTTCCCAAGATTGGGAAAAATTCTCATGATCAAGTTGTTTAAAATTCATAATATCGTTCCTAAGAGTGATAATCTTAGCGGGAGGAAAATACTTAGAGATAAAAGCATCTTTGCACTTGTTCCAAGAATCAATACTATTTTTAGGCAAAGACAAAAACCAAACGATATCTAAGTGAAAACGGAAATAACTTCAATTTAACAATATCGTTATCCGTATATTTCTTCTTTTGCATATCACACAAATCAACAAAATTATTTAGATGAGTAGCGGCATCTTCACTAGGAAGGCCGACGAATTGATCTTTTATAAAAAGATTCAGCAAAGCAGTATTGATTTCACAAGACTCAACATCATTAAGAGGAGAAATGGGAGTACTAAGGAAATCATTATTATTGGTACTTGAGAAATCACACAATTTGGTATTATCTTGCGCCATGGCAACAAGTAATCCGACACACAAGTAAACAGAAAAAGGCAAGCGAATGAGAGAGGAGATTGGGAAAGAGAGGGCGAATAAAACAGCAAGGGTGAAGTGGGGAGAGGAAAACGAGAGGAAAATGGCAAATAATGTAAATGCGAGGGAGATGAGTTTGTGATGGGTACTTAGTATGTCTTGACATGAGAGAAGACCTCCTCGGCAACGGCGCTAGAAATCCTTCTTGCTATGTCTTGAGCTTGCATTGGTTTTCCTTGAAGAGGAAAGGGTGATGCAGCAAAGTAGCGTAAGTATTTCCCTCAGTTTTTGAGAACCAAGGTATCAATCCAGTAGGAGGCTCCTCAACAAGTCCCACAAACCTACACAAACAAACAAAGAACTCGCAACCAACGCGATAAAGGGGTTGTCAATCCCTTCACGACCACTTGCGAAAGTGAGATCTGATAGAGATAGTATGATAAGATAAATATATTTTTGGTATTTTATAACATAGATGCAGAAACTAAAGATGCAAATAAAAGTAGATTGGAAGCAAATATGATAAGAGATAGACCCGGGGGCCATAGGTTTCACTAGAGGCTTCTCTCGAGATAGCATAAGTATTACGGTGCGTGAACAAATTACTGTCGAGCAATTGATATAAAAGCGAATAATTATGAGATTATCTAGGCATGATCATGTATATAGGCATCACGTTCGCAACAAGTAGACCGACTCCTGCCTGCATCTACTACTATTACTCCACACATCGACAGACTCCTGCCTGCATCTAGAGTATTAAGTTCACAAAGAACATAGCAACACATTAAGCAAGATGACATGATGTAGAGTGATAAACTCAACACTACAAAAAAAGACACATCCATGACATTTTGGGCCGAACGAATTTTTTTTCTGTCATACATATGACACTTCTATGACGATAATTGTGACAAAACCCGATATCATCATTGATGTGGTGGGATCCTACTTCTATGAGAAAAAATCATGACAGAAAATGGGCTTTTCGTCCTGGGCGGGCCGGAGACGCAGCTGCATGACATTCTTTGGGCCGTCCATGACGGAAAAAACCGTGGTAGAAGCGAGGGGGAGGAAAATTTTGGGGAGTTGCCGGTTATGGTGGGAGGTCGGGGGCGGAGTGATGTGCGTTTCTCTCGTATGTACGCGCGTGTGTGCAAGGCGTTGGCTCTAACTGAAGCCGAGTGAGGCGTTGGGCTCTAACTGAACCCGAGCGATTGCACTGCAGGCTACGCGTTACTGAACCCGAGCGATCGATCGATGGCTGTTAACTGAACCCGATGGAGCAATTCCTTCGCTACTGCTGCTAACTGAAGCCGATCGATGCTGCCTCTAGGATGAACAGTGAGCGTTG